>NC_048226.1:25097031-25216936 GCF_002007445.2 Ailuropoda melanoleuca
ATATAATACACACATATAATGTAAAATATATATTAAATATATACCATATATAAATATATATGGAGTTTGTGTGTGTGTGTTTGTGTGTGTGTGTGTATATATATATATATAATGGAATAGTATTCAACCATAAAAAAGAGTGAACTCTTGCCATTGCAATGACATGGATGGAGCTAGAGGGTATTATGCTAAGTGAAATAAGTCAGAAAAAAACAAATACCAGATGATTTCATTCATATGTGGAATTAAAGAAACAAAACAAATGAGCAAAAGGAAATAAAACAAAGAGAGAGGCAAACCAAGGAGCTGACTCTTAACTATAGAGAGCCAACTGATGGTTAAATAGGTGATAGGGATTAAGGAATGCACTTGCTGCAATGAGCCCTGGGTTTGTATGGAAATGTTGAATCACTATTTTGTACTCCTGAAACTAATATTCACTGGAGTTTACTTATTTTATTTATTTTATTTTTATTTTTTTATTTAAATTAAATTGACCCACACATAATACATCATTAATTTTTCGTCAAGTGTTCAATGATTCGTGAATTTAAATAAAAGTTTTTAAAAAAATGGCAGTGACCTTTGAAATCTCCTGGAAGTTACTTCAGCCAGAGGAACAGGGATTTGAAACAATAAGGGCAGTGCAAAAGCTATGGCCTCTACTTTTTTATTGGCACCTCTGTGATCAGAAGCAGCAATCAAGATCAGAGTACTATCCTCAATATTTGGAGGACATGGTACTCTTTGCCCATCATGGCTCTTGCACGCTGCGTGCAAGCTACGACTGGAATATGCGCTTATGCATGCCATGTGGCTGAGGGATGGGAGATGAAATCTCCTTCTGTGCTAAGAGATGGATTGACCAAAATTAACCAATATACCAACCAAGTTTTTCCCTAGAAATTGCAAGTCTTCAATCAACTCCAGAGTTCCAGAATAGTTACATCAGACAGACTCTGTCAGTTCTTTTGAGTATCTGCAAAGAAAGATTTCTGGTACTTCCTACTCTGTCATTTTCCCAGAATCTTCTTCCCTTAACTGAATCTTTTAGAATCAGTTCTCAAGTCACATACATGCACACAGCCTGTTGGCATTTTGATTGGGATTGCATCGAATTCTAAAGTACTTTGGATAGAATTACTCTTTTACAATGTTGACTCTTCCAATCTATAAACATGGTTTATTCCTATGCTTATTTGTGTCTTCTAAAATTTGCACGAATAATATTTTATCACTTCTATATGAAGGCTTTACACATCTGCTATGTTGATTATTGAGTATTGGAAAAAGAATTTTCTTTTTAAATTTTGTTTTTTAAATTGTATTGCTGACATATGGAAATGAAAGCTAGATTTGTCTTTTACTTAGCAAATTTTTAAACACATTTATAAATTATAATAATTAATATTTAGATATTTTGGATTGTCTATGGACAGATAAGTAATGACAGTTTTATTTTGTATTTTCTAACATTTTAATTTTATATTCTTGCCTTATTGCATAATGTTTAACAGAAGTGAGAACAATGACAATTCTTTTATTACCCCTCAATTTGAAGGAACTATTTTTATCTAAATATGAAGTTTTCTACTGTTTTTAAAGAGTTTACTTCAAGTTAAGTAAATTAACTGTTTTGTTTTCTCTATTCATTGAGATAATCATATAATTTTCCCACTTTCTCTATTATGAAGTGAATTACACATTGACTGATTTTCAAATGATATGCCCAGTTAAATTCTAGAATGTTTCAACATTCAGTATTATATTGAGTTATCAAAGTCTAAAAATAATTGGTATATTTGCTTTTTTCCAGGCTGATGTCTACGGGCCTGGATTGACTGTAGGATGACCTCCTACCCCAGATTTACCTTGTATTCTTCAATTCTTCTTTATCTCCTTTAACTTTGCTATTGATACTGCACTATTAGTACCTTACTGCATACTACTTTATCCTTTGTCTGTTCCAGCTCTTTATTAGATAATTCTGTTATTTATAGTAGCCTCTAATTTAGGTGTGTGTGTGTATGAACAGGTTCATGATTTTTTTAATAATTAAAATGATGACATTAATGATAGGTACCAGTTGTTGAGTGCTTTCCATGCACGTGCCACATTTCTCAGAACCTTCCAAAAACATTATCCTGTTTGCCTTAATTTGGTCATTGAGATAATTTATTAGATCCTCTCATATTACTTTTTTTTAAAGATTATTTATTTATTTATTTGACAGAGATAGAGACAGTGAGAGAGGGAACACAAGCAGGGGGAGTGGGAAAGGAAGAAGCAGGCTCATAGCGGAGGAGCCTGATGTGGGGCTCGATCCCGTAACGCCGGGATCATGCCCTGAGCTGTAGGCGGACGCTTAACAACGCCGCCACCCAGGCGCCCCTCATATTACTTTTTGATAAGATAATTTAGAAAGCTGACAATTTATCTCCTTAACCAGGAAAGAAAATATGTTTTAGAACTGTGAAATGCTTTGCTTGCTTTTTGAAACCACTGTGGAAATTTTTATTTTAATTGGGATAGGATTACTCTATACAACCTTTTATCAACACAATTTTAAACATAAAAATAAGGCTATGAATTAAACTAAAATAATTTTCTTCCAAAATGGAACTAAATTAAAATAATTATATCTTAAACTGTTGCTTCAAACACACACACACACACACACACACACACACACCCCAAAATGGAACTAAAGTAAAAATAAGGTACAAAACTATTCCCAGGAAGCAAAGATCTGAACTCTGCTGTAGATGGAGCAACACCAGTCTTGGATAACTGAGTGACACCAGGACAGTTCTGTGTCACAGCAAATGTTTTCTGATGGTGTAAAATAGGAAAGGCCTTCTGCTCTCCACTGCCTTTACCTGCATGACTTTGTTGTTGCTGCTCCTTCCTCACTCGCTGAAAACAGGGGATCTGAGAAGGCAGATGGTATAAGAACTGTAAGGATTCATGACTGAGAAATGAATCTTACTCACCATGCCAGTTCTATAACCTGAGACCATGCAAGCACTCTTTCAAGAGTGTGCCACTTTGACCTGGCCACTGTTCAATAATAATTTAATAATAATTTAATTTCCAAAGAAGCATAATGCTTGGAAGGGCTGAAAAGAGCTTTTTTACAGAATAAAGAGCAACTAATTTTCTTCCTATATATTTTGTTAAAAAATAACAAGGTCTTTGTCTTCAAGGTTTTGTTTTCAACTCACTGCTGTGTATGAAAGCATGATAAATGTTTTCCTTTTGTTGTTAAGACTAACCAGAGAAAAGGATTTTGTCAATTTATGTCATAATTTTTCATCTTGTAACTTGAAAATATTTATTTGGTATTTTCTTTATCTGTAATAGTTATAGACAATTAAATGCTTTATTTCTCTTAATATTACAGGGAATCTTTACTCAAAGATGTATTCTCACAGCCCAAAGTGATCAAAGACCTTACTTTTGTTTTTTTTAAATAAGATCTTGCACCAATGATTTTAATTTAAATCTAATCCTCAACGTCTCTAGAAGTCAAAGTTGGGCATCTCTAAAGCTATGGTAAAGGAGGGTCTGCTGAATACCTGTTACTCTGGGGAATAAGGGAATTCTATGAAGTATGTTGCTGCAATGCAAAGAGGGCTTAAATCTCCAGGAGAGCGCAGAGCACCAAAATTGGAGAAGAGATAGGATGCCAATCACAAGATTTCCAGGGATTGCCCTTGGGCTTTATCTCTACAATCATAAGCCTGAGTATGTTGAGTGCAAGCATGCAAAGCATGTCAAAGGGTACACAAACTCACAGAGCCATGTTTTAATAAAACTAGACACAGAAAGGGCAGCTTGTCCAACTGGCAGCAATCACCATTGGTAGTGACACAAGATGGGGTCACCAGAGGGCACAGGGAAGTCAGAGAGGGGAAGTGGAAAATGGTAGATTATCTGATTGATGAGGAGCCACATAAGGGTCTCCAGATATGGGCAGTGGTGCTAGTGGTCAAAGTCAGAGCCAAGAAAAGACTTGGTGACTGTTCCTGGACACTCTTTTGACCCAGGGTAAGAACAGCCTGTGAAAATGTGCATGACAGCCTGCTTTGTCCCAAACTGTATTATCTTTATTTGTGTATTATAACATTTTACTCCTCAGAGAATGGCTCTGAAAGTAATTTAATGATTTCTTAATGTAGGCATTCCTCTCAGCTAATTTCTTGTGTAGCACTTTTTTTTAAAATCAAAATGTATCACTATTCCCCATAATAGAAGAGTGTACATAGAAGTCCCCAAGAGAAAATGAATTAGTAACCAGAAGCTTAATCAAGTGCTAAGAAAAGACTACCGTTCTATTTGGTATATTGTTGTGTCTATTTCTCTCAATCTGTTCCTCAGTCCTAAACCCATTCAGAGTTTGTTAACCATCCTTATTTCATAGCTACAATTCCTTTATGGCATGGGGTTAGTGATGTTATTCAGTTCACCAAGGCACTGTCCAGCAAATGCTTATTCAAAACACTTGTCATTAATACCCATAATTTTACAGTTATATGGAATTCACTATATTTTCTAGCAGAGAACTGTGTTGCTTCTACACAATTATAGTTACATGTAATTATTTCCAATAATAAGTAAATGGTTTTCGGAAGGCACATCCAAGAATAGACTCTTCAAGCCAAAAGGAGCCCTGAGTTAGAACAAGGATGCATTCACCTTTGCCACATAACTCTTGTCCTCTTCTGCCTGCAAAGCAACTAGCCTATGCCCACATATGGGTAGTGCTTCAAAAGTTAAGGATTTATAAAGATTACAAATATTGTTATTTTTAAACACAGCTTCATATCAGTGGACTTATATAAAATTTGGGAGGAATTATTATTTCAGTGGTAGTAGACATTAAGATCCAGCACCAGCTCATGTCCATAAAAAGATGTAATAAATTAGCATGATCTATGAGAAACTCATTTGCTCCTCATAGAGAAATTTAACCTCCTCCCCAATTCTTACTACTTAATCATGTTTCCAGTCAAAAATTATGTAAAGTTCACTGGTACTTTATCTCATTGTCGGTTTTATGCATTTGTTGTATTATTTATTTTTATACCTTCCCCTCTCCCAGTAAAATTTTTGAGGTAGGGTCCAAATTATGTTATAAATTCCTATTTAATATTGATCATCTTCACTTTGGAAGTCAGATTTCATCTATGATACTATATGTGACATTCATCACAATGTATACCATGCTTTATTGACCTTAATCTAAGAGTTTTTCTAATCCTAATAAATGAGCATTTGAAAACTGAGAATGCTTCTCTTTTAAGTAGGTAAGTAACATAAACAGATCAATACAGGCATCTTTTATTCACATTTTAAAAGACACAACTTCTGGGAAAGATGACCAAAAAACACTAAAAGAACATATGGAAGACCAGGCTTTGGATCTGATCAAAGGTTTCCTGAGTCTTTTAGTTTCTTCTGTGTTTAGTATTTCTCAAGCATTTTTAGGTGGGAATTGCTTGGAAGGGGAGCTAAGATGGTGGTATAGGAGGAGGACCCTAGGCTTGTCTCATTCCTCGGACACAACTAGATAACTATCAAATCATTCTGAATACTCAAGAAATTGACTTGAAGACTGACAGAACAAACTCCATAGCTAGCAGGAGAGGAGAGGCCACATAGAGGAAGGTAGGAAGTATGAAGATATGGTTTGGGGGAGATAACAGGTGGATAACAGGTGCTGCAGAGGGAGGAAGCCATAGTAGTGGAAAAATATGAGAGAGAAAGAGGAGCACACAGGGAATGCACAAGGAGAACACTTCTCCAAAGCCTTTGGCTGGGAAAATGACAGGGGCTGATTTTCACGAGTTTTTGCAACCAGTGAGCAGGGCTTGAAGACTGAAGTTTTGGGGCACCTGGGTGGCACAGTCGTTAAGCGTCTGCCTTCAGCTCAGGGCATGATCCTGGCGTTATGGGATCGAACCCCACATCAGGCTCCTCTGCTATGAGCCTGCTTCTTCCTCTCCCACTCCCCCTGCCTGTGTTCCCTCTCTCACTGGCTGTCTCTATCTCTGTCAAACAAATAAATAAAATCTTAAAAAAAAAAAAAAAGAAGACTGAAGTTTTAAACGTTGGCAGGCTTGCCTGGGATAGAGCCCTGAGTGTGCAGCCCCACTTCTGGAGAGAAGGCAGGCAAATCAACCCTGGGCAGACAGCACAATCTGAGGAATGCTTAAGACACACAGGGGAGAGATTGTTCGCTCTTCTTGGAGTGCATCTGTGAGAGATGGCATTCACAGGGATGCCTCTTCTGGGATAAAAGAACCAGCGGACACCATTTCCCCCTACCACCCCTCAGCATATATGCAGAGCCACCAGCTGAGGGTGGCTTTCCCTAACACCGGCTGCCTAATCTGCTTGCTCCAAGTCCCACACCCCTGCAGTCTGGCACAACTGCTCTTCTTGATCAAACCTGCATCAGTTTCAGCACGGTGAGACCATTCCCCAGAAGACCCGCACTGACCCCCCATACACCACATCCTTAAAGTCTGGAGTTTTAAAAGTCAGCAGGTGTGCCTGGGATAAAGCCTGTAATATGCTGTGCTGCTCCTGGAGACAAGGCAGGCAAACAACATGGAGACAGATAGCATGAACATGAAGGTCTGAAAAATGCCTGGGATGCAAAGAGGGAGATTATTCACTCTTCTGGGAGGGCTTCCCTGAAAGCAGTAAGCACAGAAAACCCTCTCTGGGGTCAAAGTAGCTGGCTGGTGCCATTTCTTTCCCCTACCCCTTAGCATAAACACAGAGCTACCTACCTGCAGTAAATAGCATAGCACTGACACTGTCTGCCTAACCTGCTTACACCAAGTCCTGCCTCCTCGCACTCTGCCAGTACTGCCCTTCTTGGGCAAGTGTGCCCAGGTCCCAACACAACGGGCCCCTTTCCCGGAAGATCAGTGGAAACCCCTGCCCACACCATGTCTCCTGACCAGAGTTCTGCAAGGCTTCAGTTCTAGCGGAAATAGCATCAGGTCTCATTTAACAAGCAGACTGGAGCACATCCGTTAAAACTGGCAACACTCTAGCCAAGGTCCAAACAATGCCCACTGTAGGCAAGGAGAGCCTCTGCAGGTGATCTGGGTTGGAGGATAGAGCAGGCAAAACACAGTAGAAAAGTGCATGCAGCACACACCAGAGACCCTTCCTGAAGCTCCAGGCCCTAGACATTCTATGACCTCTTCTTCATAAAGCCATTAATCTCAAAGCAGGAAACACACAGAAGAAGACAGAGACTTAGATGAAATGCCAAGACAGAGGAATTCATCCTAAATGAAACAAGATGAGGTCACAGCCAGAGATCTAATATCTATCGATAGATAGATAGATAGATAGATATAATATGCCTGATGGAAAATTTAAAGCAGCAATCATAAGGATACTTGCTAAGCTTAGAAAAGCATGGGAGACACCAGGGAGACGCTTACCATAGAGATAAAAGAGTCAAAACAGTCAGAAATGAAAAATGCAATAATTGAGATTTGAAACAGACTGGATGTAATGAACACAAGGGTGGAAGAACAAGAGTAATGAATAAGTGATATAGAAGAAGAAATAATGGAAAATAAGGAAGCTAACAAAAGAGAGAAAGGAGAATTATGGATCATGAAAGTAGACAGGGAATTCAGTAACTCCATTAAATGTAATAACATTTGTGTCATAGGAGTCACAGAAGAGAGAAAAAGGGGCAGAAAATTTATTTGAGGAAATCATAGCTGAACACTTCCCTAATTTGGGGAAGGAAACAGACATCCAGATCCAGGAAGCACACAGAACTCCCATCAAAATCCACAAAAACCAGCCAACACCAAGACATATTGTAATTAAGTTTGTAAAATATAATTATAAAGATAGGAATTTGTTGGGAATTTGCAAATTTCCCTACCAACTACTTGACAGATTTTTAAAAATGTATTTAAATATTTGTTAAAGTAACAGGAAGTTGTATACATTTATAGAATTGCTCATTAAGTGAAATATGTATTTTCATTAATAAAGTAGGGATTTTATAACCCATTTAGTTATTTTAGTGGCATTTATTCTAAAAGGGTTTAGAGTTGAGCAAACTCAGGAAGATGGCAGGGCAGAAGGACATGAGCTCATCTTGTCCCATGTTTACAACTACATATCATCTACATCCAAGTCAATAAAGCAGAGAGCAATCCAACACTGGCAGAACAAACCCCACAACTAAATGTAGAGAAGATGCATCTGAAAGATTAGGAAGGTCAGAAAGGGGAAAGGACTTTGCCCATAGGAGGGAGGGAGCTATGACTGCAGAGAGGGTAGAGGAACAAGCCCTTGCACCCGGGAGCTTATATGAAGAAAACTAATCCTCACTGGCTTTAAAAACCAGAGGGGTTGAATTCTGTAAGTTTGTAAAACCAGTGGGACATGGAGCCTGGAGCTTTCAAAGTCAGCTGACTTAGCACTGGGTGATCTGGACGGCAAAAAGACAGCAGCCAGCATGGACAGGGTACACAAAAATGGCAATTCACACAATGCCAGGGGCAAATGGGAGATAGATCTGTTCATACTGATTTTGGAGTGTGTTGGGGGACTTCTTTGAAAATGAGAGAGCTGGCAGCTGCCTTTTTCACCCCCCATTCCCCAGGATAAGCGCAGAGCCACCTGCAGGAGGCAGGGCTGTGCAAGCACTTGAAGCTTCAACCCAGGGCCCAGAGCAAATTGTGTTAAAACTGTGAGCACATCCTGCCCAGCTGCAACACAGAGCCTGTCTGCACACCCCCAGCCATTGTAGTGCACCATGCCCAGCCACCAGGTGGAGAGCTGCCGTTATGTGCCATGTACAGCCAAGCACCACAGTCACCATCCCATGCTAGAATCATTCGCACTCAGCCATCACTCATGCTGCACACAGCCTCATACTCCCAGCCACCCCAGTGCAGAGCTTCCAGCTGCCGCAGTGCTTTGGGGAGCCCAGCATAGAACTAGTGGCCCAATGCAAATTTTGCTAACACTGCTGCTCTGCTCCCAAGCTCCCCAGTGGTTATACCCACTCAGAGCTGGCCTCCCTGGGTCCCACTAACACCACAGACAGCAAGCACAAACCACAACATGCAGACTGTCAGTGCAGAAGACTGCACTGAAAGGAAAACTGACTCAGACACCACAGCAGGGCATAAGAAACACACATAGGATACTCCCCTGATATGCCAGTTACTGGTGTACAGGGGACATGACACGGCAGGGCACTCCAAGACTTCTTCATAAAGTTACTATTTTCAGAGAAGACACGCCTGACTTTCTTAACACAAAGAAACAGATGCAGAGAGGTAGACAAAATGAGGAGACAGAGAAATTTATCTCAGAAGAAAGAACATGCCAAGGCCATGGCTAGAGATCTTAGTGAAAGAGATATTAAGTAACATGTCTGATTGAAAACTTAAAGCAATGATCATAAGGATACTCACTGGGCTTGAGAAAAGAGTGGAAGACATGAGTGAGACCCTTAACATGTGGATAAGGAATAACATAGCAGAGATAAAGGGACACAAAGGGCTTAATGAATGAAATGAGAAACATGCTTGATGGAATGAATAGCAGAATAGAAGAAGCAGAGGAATTAGTGACTTGGAGAAATGGAAAACAGTCTGTTGAAAAGAGAGAACAAAGAATTACACAAAAGGAGAATAGACTTAGGGAACTCAGTCATTCCATCAAACATAATAACATTCATATCATAGTAGTCCCAAAAGAAAAAGAGAAAGAAAAGGGAGTAAAAAATTTACTTGAAGAAATAATAGCTGAAAATTTTCCTAACCTGGGGAAGAAAACAGATATCTAGATCCAGGAGGCACAGAGAACTCCCACAAGAATCAACAAAAGTAGACACACACCAAGACATATTGTAATTAAATTGGCAAAGTATTGCAGTAAAGAAAAAAACCTTACAGGCAGCAAGACAAAGAGGAGAGCAACTTCTTTTTTTTTTTTAAAGATTTTATTTATTTATGTGACAGAGAGACAGCCAGCGAGAGAGGGAACACAGCAGGGGGAGTGGGAGAGGAAGAAGCAGGCTCCCAATGGAGGAGCCCGCTGTGGGACTCGATCCCAGCGGCCGAAGGCAGATGCTTAACAACTGCGCTACCAAGGCGCCCCAGGAGAACAACTTCTAAGGGAAAACCCATAAGACGGTTAGGAGATTTTTCAATAGAAACATGATAAGCCAAAAGGGAGTTGCATAATACATTCAAAGTGCAGAATGGGAAAAATTTGCAGCCAGGAATACTCTATTCAGCAAGGTTGTCATTCAGAATAGACAGAGATAAACAGTTTCCCAGATAAACAAAAACTAAAGGAGTTAATGACTGCTAAACCAATCTTGCAAGAAATATTTAAGGGGACTATTTGAATGGAAAGGAGAGACCAAAACTCATAATATAAATTTGGGAAACACAAAAGCAGTAAAAATGAATATTTCTCTAAAAAACCAAAGAACTCACAGGAAAAATAATGTAAAATATGACATGACACCGTATACCTGTAATGTGGTGAAGAGAAAAAAGTAAAGAATGGGTTCAAACTTTAATTATCATAAACTTAATATGCACTGCTATGCAGAAGAGGTTACATACAAATCTAACGGTACCCATATACCAAAAACCACCAATAAGCATTCAAAAAATAAAGAGAAAGAAATCCAAATATATCACTAAAGAAAATCAGCAAACCATGAAAGAGAGAAAGACAAAAAAGGATCAGAGAAAATCTTCAGAAACAGCCACAAAACAAGTAATAAAATAAATAAATACATATCTATGAATTATTACTTTGAATGTAAATGAACTAAATGCCTCAATCAAAAGACAAAGGATGAAAGAATGGATTAATTAAAACAAGACCCACCTATATCTTCCTTATAAGAGACTCATTTTAGACTAACAGATGCCAGCAGATTGAAAGAGATTAATTGGAGCAACACCTATCATTCAAATGGATGTCAAAAGAAAGCCAGAGTAGCAAAACTTATATTGGACAAAATACATATTAAAACAAAATACTGTGACAAGAGGCAAAGAAGGACACTATATAATAATAAAGGGAACAATCCAACAAGAAGATATAATAATTGTAAATATTTATGCATCCAACACAGGAGCACCTAAATACATAAAACAGTTAATAACAAGCATAAAGGAACTAATCAACAGTCATACAATAATTGTAGGGGACTTTAATGCCTCACTTACATCAATGGACAGATCATCCAAACAGAAAATCAAAAAAGAAACAATGGCTTTGAATGACACACTTGACCAGACGGACTTAACAAATATATTCAGAACATTCCATCCTAAAGCAGAGAATACACATTCTTTTCAAGGGCACATGGAACATTCTCCAGACTATATCACATGTTACACCACAAAACAAGCCTCAACAAATACAGGAAGATCAAAGTCATACCATGCATCTTTTCTGACCACAATGCTATGAAACTAGAAGTCAACCACAAGAAAAAAATCTGGAAACAGCACAAATACATGGAGTATTAAACAATACTACTAAACAATAAATGGCCCAATCAACAAATCAAAGAAGAAATAAAAAATACATAGAAACAAATGAAAAGGAAAACAATGATCTTAAACCTCTGGAATGCAGCAAGAGTGGTTCTAAGAGGGAAGTGTATAGTAATACAGGCTTCCCTTGAGAAGCAATAAAAATCTCAAATAAAAATCTAACCTTACACCTAAAAGAGCTAGAAAAAGAACAACAAACAAAACCTAAAAGCAGAAGAAGCAAGGAAATCATAAAGATTAGAGCAGACATAAATAATATAGAAACTAAAACAAACAGACAAACAAAAAACCACAATAGGTCAATAAGCCCAGGAGCCGGATCTTTGAAAAATCCCTAAAATTAATAAACCTCTCACCAGACTTATCAAGAAAAAAGAGAAAGGACTCAAATGAAATCACAAATGAGAGAGGAGAAACAACAACCAACACCACAGAAGTACAAACAATTCTAAGATAATATTATGAAAAACTATATGCCAACAAATTAGACAACGTAGATGAAATGGGTAAATTCCTAGAAACATATAAACTGCCAAAACTGAACCAGGAAAAAATAGAAAATTTGAACAGACCATAATCAGCACTGAAAGTGAATAAGAAATAAAAAAACTCCCAACAAACAAAAGTCCAGGACCAGATGGCTTCGCAAGTCAAGTCTACCAAACATTTAAAGTTCGTTAGTACCTACTTTCAAACTACTTCAAAAAACAGAAAAGGAAGGAAAAGTTCCAAATTCATTCTATGAGGCCAACATTACTCTGATACCAAAATCAGATAAAAACATCACACACAAAAAGAGAACTACAGGGTGATATTCCTAATGAACACAGATGTAAAAATCCTCAACAAAATACTAGGGAACTGAATCCAACAACACAGTTAAAAAAAAAAAATCATTCACTATAATCAAGTGGGATTTATTTCCAGGTTGGTGGTTCAATATTCCCAAATCAATTACTGTGATACATCCACCAATAAGAGAAAAGATAAGAACCATATGATCATTTCAATACATGAAGAAAAACCATTTGACTAAGTACAACATGCATTCATGATCAAAATCTTCAACAAAGTAGGTTTAGAGGGAAAATACCTCAACATAATAAAGGCCATATAAGAAAACCGACAGCTAACATCATACTCAATGGTGAAAAACTTAGAGCTTTTCCCCTAAGGTCAGGAACAAGACAAGAATGTCCACTATCACTATTTTTATTCAACATAGTACTGGAAGTCCTAGCTATAGCAATCAGACAACAAAAAGAAATAAAACGCATCTAAATTGGTAAAGAAGAAGTCAAACTATCACTATTTTCAGATGACATGATACTATATATAGAAAACTCAAGACTCCATCAAATAACTCCTAGAACTGATTAAAAAAATTAGTAAATTCACAGGATACAAAATCAATGTAGATAAATCTGTTGCCTTTCTGTACACTAATAATGAAGTGGCAGAAAGAGAAATATAGAAAACAATCCCATTTACAAAGGCACCCAAAATAAAATCATACCTAAGGATAAACCTAACCAAAGAGGTGAAGGACCTATACTCTGAAAACTATAAGACACTGATGAAAGGCATTGAAGAAGACACAAAGAAATGGAAAAACGTTCCATTCTCATGCACTGGAAGAACAAATATTGTTGAAATGTGTATACTACTCAAAGCAATCTATAGACTTAATGCAATCCTTATCAAAATACCAACAGCATTCTTCACAGAACTAGAAAAAACAATCTTAAAATGTGTACGGAACCACGAAAGACCCCGAATAGCTGAAGCAATCTTGAAAAAGAAAAGCAAGGCTGGAGACATCACAATTCCAGACTTAAGTTATATTAATCAAAACAGTATGGTACTGCCACAAAAATAGACACATAAATCAATAGATCTAAATAGAAAACCCAGAAATGAACCCAGAACTATATGGTCAATTAAACTTTGACAAAGCAGGAAAGAATATCCAATGGGAAATGGACAGTCTCTTCAACAGAAGGTGTTCGGAAAACTGGACAACAACATGCAAAAGAATGAAACTGGAACACTTTCTTACACCATACACAAAAATAAACTCATGGGTGTTTGGGTGGTGCAGTGGTTCAGTGTTTGATTCTTGGTTTTGGCTCAGGTTGTGATCCCAGGGTTTTAGGATCAGGCCCCATGTGGGGCTCTGCGTTCAGCATGCAGTCTGCTTGAGAGTCTCTCTCCCTCTCCCAGCCCCTCCTGCCTGTGTGCACACTCTCTCTCTCTCTCTAAAAGAAATAAATCAATCTTAAAAAAAAAACTAAAATGGATTAATGACCTAAATGTGGGACCTGAAATCATAAAAATTAGAAAAGAACACAGGCAGTAACTTCCTTGACATCAGCAGTAGCAACTTCTTTCTGGGTAAGTCTCCTGAGGCAAGGGAAAGAAAAGCAAAAATAAACTACATCAAACTGAAAAGCTTCTGCACAGTGAAGGAAGCAATCAACAAAATAAAAGGCAACCTACAGAATGGGAGAAGTTATTTGCAAATGGCATATCTGATAAAAGGTTAGTACCCAAAGTATATTAAGAATTTTTACATCTCGACATCCAAAAAACAAATAATCCAATTAAAAAATGGCAGAAGACATCAATAGACATACAAATGGCCAACAGACACATGAAAAGGTGCTCAACATCACTCATTATCAGGGAAATACAAATCAAAACTACAATGAGATACCACCTTACACCTGTCTGAATGGCTAAATCAGCATCATAAAAAATGACAGGTGTTGGCAAGGACGTGACAAAAAAAGAACACTTGTGCACTGGTGGTGGGAATACAAACTGGTGCAGCCACTGTGGAAAATGATATGGAGGTTTCTCAAAAAGTTAAAAATATAACTTCCTTAAGATTCAGCAATTTGCACTACCGGGTATCTCCTGGAAGAATACAAAAACACTAATTCAAAAAGATACATGGACCCCTATGTTTATAGCAGCATTATTTACAATAGACAAGACATGGAAGCATCCCAAGTATCCATTGATAGATCTATGGATAAAGAAGATATCTTATATATATACACAATGGAATATTATTCAGTCATAAGAAAGAATGAAATCTTGTCATTTTCAACAACATGGATGGAGCTAGAGAGTATATGCTAAGAGAAATAAGTCAGTCAAGAAAAGATAAATATACCATATGATTTCACCTATATGTGGAATTTAAGAAACAAAATAAACAAGCAAGAGGAAAAAAAAAAACAGAAGAGAGAGGAGACAAACCAAGAAACAAGCTTAATTATAGAGAACAAACTGATGGTTACCAGAGGGGAGGTAGCTCGGGGGATGGCTTAAATAGGTGATGAGAATTAAGGAGTGTACATGTTGTTATGAGCACCGGGTGAAGGACATAAGTGTTGAATCACTAAATTCTATACCTGAAAATAATATAACAGTGTATGTTAACTGGAATTAAAATAACAGTTTTAAATAATAAAAAAATAAAAGGATTTAGAATTGTAGTTACCCTTTATATAGTTGGAAAGTGACCTCCAGTCAGATTCAAAGTATTAATACTAAGTCCTGGGCAATTCGTTAGATAGAATTTTCATTCTACAGATGAGAATAACCCTTAATAAAATGTTGGTTTGTGTGCAAAATAGAAACACAGTTGTTGGGGCGCCTGGGTGGCGCAGTCCTTATGCGTCTGCCTCCGGCTCAGGGCTCAGGGCGTGATCCCGGCATTGTGGGATCGAGCCCCACATCAGGTTCCTCCGCTGGGAGCCTGCTTCTTCCTCTCCCACTCCCCCTGCTTGTGTTCCCTCTCTCGCTGGCTGTGTCTCTCTGTGTCAAATAAATAAATAAAATCTTAAAAAAAAAAAAAGAAAGAAACACAGTTGTTGAGGTTTCTGTCTTGCTTTTTTTTTTTTTCTGTTTTAAATTAGCATTCTGGGCTAATAAGAAGCAAACTTTATCTGTGTGCTACCTGCTAACTGTCAGGCGATGAACAGTGAGAGAACTGTCACCTGTTTGGGCACAGGATGGATTGGACACATGAAAGCAATTCTGTGATGTCACAGCTTAAGATTACAGATGGTCAGGGCTCCTCACAGAGGGTCCATGTTTGGTCTGCCCTTTGCTTGTTAGGTGATTGTGATTTTTGGTGATTAGACAACACTCAAAGTACAAAAAGATAATAAATTAACAGAGTACATATTGATGACCAGTGGTTTAAATTCACAAATATATTTCATGATTTTGAATACTATAGCAAGTTATTAGTTATGAAAACCCCCAAATAATCCAAGATAAAATGGTCTATGAACATGAATGGGTGCTGTGAGTTTGACAGCAATGTCTTTACGTTTATATTTTGCCGTATAACCTGTGAAAGGGCTTTCATATACAATATTACATTTGATCTTCTAGGAACCTGTATGGAACAGGTGTGCCTTTCACTTTTACAGAAGAGGTGGTGGAAAAATAGAGAAATTAAGTAATATGTTCGAGTTTTTGAGGTTAATTATCGGGGGGAAAGCCTGCACTAAAACCTGGGTTTTTCTTTGCAAATCAAGCGATCTCTCTACTACCTTATTTTAAATGACTTCTTCAGACTAGGTATAATAGAAATACTACCTGAATTAATTTATTATCCAACATTCTGAATTCACGAAATATGCTCCCCTCCCGGGCCCCTCAAATAAGACAAAGAAAATGAATCTTGAACATTTTATATAATTAAATGAGGATTGTCAAAAATTCTGTATTTCCCCCAGCATATCTGGGTAATATCAGAGATGAATCCACTACACAGAGAGCAAATACGTACAAACTTTTATCTATTAGAACAATTCAAACTCAAGCTCACCCCCAACCCGTAGGCATGTATGTACAACTTTGTTTTAGTTTTATCATTTATTTTGTTGATGAGCCAGTTTGACTTGGGGATAAAACAATAAACTTAGATGTCACCAGATTTATTTTCACTAAATAAAAAGGAAAAGAAAGTTTTCCTTTTTTTATTTTTCTATAGCATAGAATCATAAATGTAGTCCCTGCACTTGAAATGGCATTCCAGGGGTTTCAAGACCCAGACTTCCCGATCTTTTCAAGGTAATTCTGATAATGGGTTATTTTAGTTTCCAACACCTAACGTACTTATATGGTAAACTGCTGAATTTGCCATTCCACCAAAAACTATCTTACAGTCAAAATTTAAACTTCAAGCATTAAAAGAAAAAAGAATTTATCTAGTGTTTATGTCAGACAGGAATGCATTTAATCCTTCCAATCACCTTACAGTAAAATATACTTAATCCAATTTTAACAAATTGAGTACAAGAATCTGAAGGCGGTAAGACCACCTGCCCCAAGGCACATAGCTGTCACTGGCTTTGGAGTCCTTCCCTCTTGTGCTACATCTAGTCCACGCTCCTGTGGGAACAGACTCACAGTGACTATGGCAGGTCCAGGGTCTGAAACTTAAATGCAATGGGTTTGGATCACAAATTGCTGACACTGGGGAAGAGACAGAGTCTGAGAAGGAAACAGCAACCCATCAGGTCAGGGTAGATACCGACTGAGAATCAGACTAGTACACATATCCAAGAGCAATCACTGCCCGGCTGGGTGATGATTCTCCCAAACAGACTTTCTGAGCCAAAATTTTAGCAAATGTATTCTTCCCTTCATATTTACCTGAATTTTAAAATGTAATTGCAAAATTCACTGGGGAATTCAGCAGCAAAGCTATCTTCCAATAACAACCTCCACAACGTCATGGGCATGTACTGAAGAGAATTCCACTAGAGCAGGCCTTTATAAATGTGCAAAACTATCTTTCTGAAGCTCAAATGTGGCAGTCTAATATTTTTAAACATTCATATAAATGTATACCCATAAGAGAGAAAAGTGCACAAATCAAAAGCATATAGGATGATCACATCACGAAATAAAAAAAGAAAAATACCATGCAACCACCATCCAGACAAATAAGTAAAGTGTTAACAACCTGCAAAAGTCCTCCGGGACCTTTGCCAATCACTAATCCTTCCTCCCCAAAGGAAACCACTATGGTGACTTCTAAAATTGTGTTTCACATTTGTCTGTTTTTGAACTTTATGAAAATAGCATCACACAATAAATATTGTTTTGTGCCTGGTGATTGTGCAGACGATTTTTGCATGCTGTTACATGGAGCAGTTAGTCATGGCTGTATGGTATTTGACTGCATGAATATACCATAATTTATTTATTCAACCTTTTATAGATGGACATTTGTTTCCAGATTTGTCTATTATAAATAATGTTAGGAATATTTTTGTGCCTGTCCTTTGGGGCAAGATGCACCCATTTATATTGAGTATTGAAAGTATTGGGTCATAGAGTGTACAGGTGTTCAATTTTGGTAAATTTTAGTAAATAATGTCAAGCAGTTTCCCAAAGTAATTATACGAATTTATATTTCAATTAGTATATAAGAGTTTCAACTGAAACACATCCTTGTTGATGTTTAAGATTGCCAGTATTTCTAGTGTAAGTCATTCTCAGGCTATAGAGTGGTCTCTCACTGAGGTTCCATGTGTATTTCCCTGGCTACTAGCGAGAGACACAGAACATCTTACCAGATCTTTACTGACCATTCAGATTCCATCGGTGGTAAACAAACAAAGACCTCCAAAAACCAAAAAACCTAAACCTGTTATAACTGTTACTGTTTTTTTTCTATTAATTTTAGGAATCTTTAATGTATTTTCCACATAAGGCTTTTGACAGCTAAAATTATTGTGAATATTTTTCCTACTCTTTGACTTTTCATAAACAAAAGTTCTACATTTTAATATAGTTCAATTTATTGGTCTTTTGTGCCTTGGATATACAACTTATCTGGAATTGATTTTTGTGAGTGCTATGAAGTAGGGAGCAAGTTTCTTTCAATATGAATGTCAAATCAAACCAGCAACACTTACTGAAAAAGACCCTTTTCTCCACTGCACTACAGTGACCCTTTGTTACATACGAGGTGATTGTGTATCTCGGTTCCCACTTGTCTGTTTCTCTGCCCTTGTGTCAATACCCTATTATATAAGTTACTCCATTAGGGGTTGGGGTTCAAGATGGTGAGGTAGGAAGATCCTGAATTTACCTCCTCCCATGAACACACCGAATCTACAGCTATATAAAGGACAAGTTCCTCTAGGAAAACACACACACACACACACACACACACACACACATACGCACAAACTGGCAGAACAACCTCTTTACATCAGGCAAAAGAGAGGGAAACCACTCTGAAGTAGGAAAGGTAGGAAAGGCTGAGTCACAATCTTGCTAACCTTCACCCCCCACACACACACGATAACCCACAATCTGAAGGAAACTCATAAAACCAGAGCTTCTCTCTGAGGAATGAAAGGTTTGTACACCACATCAGACACCCCAACTTTTAAGACCAGTACCTGAAATAGAACCCTGAAACATCTGTCTTTGAAGATCACAGGGTTGTGCTGAACTGAGCAA
Organism: Ailuropoda melanoleuca; assembly: GCF_002007445.2. Classification (NCBI taxonomy): domain Eukaryota; kingdom Metazoa; phylum Chordata; class Mammalia; order Carnivora; family Ursidae; genus Ailuropoda; species Ailuropoda melanoleuca. Next base: position 25,116,126 of record NC_048226.1, read on the forward strand.
AAGCTCTTAAAGGGCCAAAGGGGCAGTCTAACCTGCCCCAGGGCACAATGCAGAATCAGCACTTTGAAAAGCACCCAGACTCCCTGTGAAAGAGAGCATTGGTCTGAGGGGCAGAGGCCTGCTGGGATATTCTCTGGGATCTGGGGTCAATGTGCAACATCTTCCTTATGTCCCTCTGACTTGCTAAAACTGGTGGGCACCATTTTTTCCCCCTGTCTCTTCTTTTTAATTTCCCCTTTTCCTTTTTTCTTTTCTTCTTCTTTTCCTTTCTTTGTCAGTTGCCATCTTGGTACTCTTCCTCTGCCTCACTCCAGCCGCTAAGCGCCACCTTTGTACATTCCCTCTGTTGCACTCCAGAGCTGAAGTTATCTCCCAGAGGGGAGCTTCTACACATGTCTGGAACCCTGGTTTTTATGTCTGGTGACCCAGTTTTTATGGCTGTTCCTCAGAGGACACCTCTTGATTGTCTGACTCTGGAGGCCAAGCAGTCTTGCATTCCCTGTCCTACGACTGCAACAATCAGAGAGACAGTTCTTGGCAGACTCCCACTCCCAGGGCACTACACAGACAGCAGACTGAAATACACACCAGTATTTCTGAGAAAGAGGCCTATTTGTCTGTATAGGAGCTTTGACCTCAAGGGCAGGCTTCCAGTTTGGCAAACTTCCAGGAGCTCCTGGAGGGGCTCTAACAGAACGAAGACCAGTGGCCATATCTTTGCACTGTCCTTCTGCCTCACGTTAGCTCATTGGCATCTTCCAGAAAGGAGCGTATGCCTTTGACTGGTGCCATGATTTTTGTGGCTATCGCCGAAGTAAACGTCTGCATTGTCTGGTTCTGGTGGTTAGTGGGCTTATGTTTGTGGGTCCATAAGTCTGTCGCCTACAGAATAAAAGTTCTGTAAGTGGTTACCAACCCAGGGAAGAGCAAGCAGCAACAAACCCAACAGCTCAATCTTTCTGTGAAAGAGGCCTATTCACTTATCATCATGGCTGCAGCCTGAGGGACAGGCTTCTCGTTAAGCACACATCTAAGGGTCGCCTACAAGCCTTCCCTGAGAACATGGAGGGTGGGCATTATCTTCACTAGCTCCTTCTGCCATGTTCCAGAGAGCCACTGTCTCCTAAAGGGGATCTCTTATATGTGCCTGGTACTCAAGTTTTTATACCTGGTGCCCTGGTTTTTGTGGCTGCTGCCCCGGGGAATATTCCTTGATCTTGTGGCTCTGATGGCCAGGAGGTGAGCTTGCAATCCTGGGTCCCACAAGACTGTAACAACTGGAGAAGCAGTTGGCAGGCTACTACCCCCAGGGCATTGCGGAGACAGCAGACTAAAATACACTTCCAGCATTTCTGTGAAAGAGGCCTACTTGCAGGTCCTGGAGTTTGGGCCTTAGGGGCAGGCTTCAGGTTTGGCACACATCTAGGTGTTACAAAAGTGCTCTCAGGAAATGTAGGCTGAGGATGCCACCTTTGCATTTTCTCTCTGCCTCACTACAGCTCACTGGTATATCCAAAAAAGGAGCTCGTACTCATCTGGAGGCCCATTTTTTGTGGCTGTCACTCAGAGGACAACTCCAGATTGCCTGGTTCTGGGGTCTAATGGGACTTACGCTTGTGCTCCTACTGGACTGCATATACTTGCATTCTTTAAAAGCCGCTGCCTGAGGGTTGGGCTTCCAGTCAGCCCGAATCTAGGTGCTCACTGAGATCTTTCCTTTTCAGACACCAACTGGTCTTGGTACACCTGAACTACTCAGAGGTATTAAAAATGAAACAGGCTGCTTGGACAAGCACAGGGTTTAAGAGACAACCAAGAGCTAAGGCAGGGTTGAATGAGAAGTTTCATCTTCTACACAAGGCTAACACTTCAAGACTAGGAGCCGTGGTTGTTTCATCTAATGCATAAAAACCAACACAGAGAGCCATGCAAAATGAAGAAATAGAGGAGTATGTTACAAATGAAAGAACAAGATAAAACCTCAGGGAAAAAACTAGAAATGGAGATAAAGAGTTCAATGTAATGGTCACATAGATGTTTACTGAACTCAGGAGAGGAACAGATGAACACAGTAAGAATTTCAACAAAGAGATAGAAAATATAAGAAAGTTCCAAACAGAAGCCACATTACTGAGAGATACAATAACTGAAATTAAAAAAAAAAAAAAGCGACAACAAACACTAGGGAGATTCAGCAGCAGACTAAATAAAGCAGAGAAAAGAATCAGTGAACCAAGGACAGGGACTCACTCAACCAGAGTAGCAAGAAAAAAAAAATGGAAAAAGAAGAAAGTCAGCTTAAGAGGCTTATGGGACATTATGCGTACTAATAGTCACATTATAGGGATCTTAGAAGAAGAGAGTGAGAAAGGGGCAAAAATGTATTTGAAGAAATAATGGCTAAGATTTTGCCTGATATGGGGAAAGAAACAGACATCCTGATCTAGAAATCCCAGAGAGTCCCAAATAAGGTGACTCCAAGGATACCCACACCAAGATATATGATAATTATTTTCGTCAAAAGTTAAAGACAAAGAGAGAGTCTTAAAAGAAGCAAGAGGGGAAAACAACTTTTTATGTACTAGGGAACCCAAATAAGACTATCAGCAAATTAAAAAAAATATTTTTATTATGTTATGTTAGTCACCATACAGTACTTCATTAATTTTTGATCAGCAAATTTTTAAGCAGAAACTTTACAAGCCAGAAGGGAGTGGCATGATATGGTCGAAGTTCTGAAGAAAAACATAACTCCAACTAAGAATATTCTACCTAGAAGAATTATCACTCAGAATTGGAGAAGAAATAGTTTTCCAGAAAAGCAAAAGCTAAAGAAGTTCATTACCACTAAACCAGTTTTACAAGAAAAGTTAAAGGACCATCTTTAAGTTGAAAAGAAATGGCACTAATTATCAACAAGAAAACATGTGAAAGTATAAATTGCACTTGTAAAGGTAAATATACTAAAGGTAGTGGATTACCCAGTTATAAAGCTAGTATGAAGATTAAATGACAAAAGTAGTAAAAATAACCTTAACTATAATAATCAATCAAGGGATACTCACAAGTTAATAATAAATAAAATGTGACATTGAAAATGTAAAACATGGAGCAGGACAAGGAAAAATGTAAGACTTTAGAATGCATTCACATTTAAGTTGTTATCAATTTAAAACAGACTATTATAAATATAAGTTGTTATATGTAAGCTTCATGGTCACCATCAGGCAAAAACTTAGAGTAGACACACAAAAAGTAATGAGGAAGAAATCTTTACAATTCATACCATAGAAATGAAAGGATCATAAGAGATTACTATGAACAATTATACACCAAGTTGGAAAACCTAGAAGAAATTGATAAATGTCAAAAAAACCATACAACCTTCCAAGACTGAATCATGAAGAAATAAAATACTCACAGACCCATTACTAGTAAGGATATTGGATCTTAATAATAATAGTCCAGGACCGAACAGCTTCAGTTGATTTCTACCAAATACTCAAGGAAGAGTTAATACCAATCCTTCTTACACTATTCCAAAAAACAGAAGAGAAGAAAACACATCCAAACTTATTTTTGAGGCCAGCATTACCCCGATGCCAGAACCAGAAAGGACACAAAAAAGGAAAACCACAGATCAATATCCCTGATGAATATAGATGAAAAAAATCCTCAACAAAATATTAACAAATCAAATTTAACAACACATTAAAAGGATCATCCACCATGATCAAATGAGATTTATTCTAGACTTGCAAGGATGGATCAAAATCTACAAATCAATCCATGTGATGCGCCACATTAACAAAATGAAGAATAAAAAACTTATGGTATCTAAGGATTCAGAAATAGCATTTGACAAAATTCAACATTCATTTATGATAAAAACTCTCACCAGAGTGAATTTAAAGAGAACATTCCTCAACATAATAAAGGACATGTATGTCAAGTTCACAACTAACATAATACTCAACAATAAAAAGCTGAAACCTTTTCCTCTATGATCAGGAACAAGACAAAGATGCCTACTCTCACCAATTTTATTCAACATAGTATTAGACGTCCTGCCATAGCAAATAGGACAGAAAAATAAATAAAGGCATCCAAATTAGAAAAGAAGAAGTAAAACTCACTATTTGCAGATAACATAATACTATGTATAGAAAACCCTAGGGGCGCCTGGGTGGCTCCATCATTAAATGTCTGCCTTCAGTTCAGGGCCTGATCCCAGAGCCCTGGGATGAAGCCCCGCATCGTGCTCCTCCGCTGGGAGCCTGCTTCTTCCTGTCTCACTCCCCCTGCTTATGTTCCCTCTCTCACTGGCTGTCTCTCTCTCTGTCAAATAAATAAATAAAATCTTATATATATAAAAAAACACCTAAAAACTTTACCAAAAAAAAATCCAGTTAGAATTAATGAATAAATTCAGCAAAGTTATAGGACAAAAAATCAATATACAGAAATCAGTTGCATTTCTACACATTAACGATGAGCTATCAGAAAGAAAAGTTGTTTTTTTTAAATCCATCTACAATCACATCAAAAAGAATAAAATACCCAGAAATAAATTTAATCAAGGAGATTAAAAACCTATACACTGAAAAATATAAGACATTGATGAAAGTAATTGAAGACACAAATAAATGGAAAGGTGTTCTATGCTTACAGATTGGGAGAATTAATATTGTTAAAATGTCCATACTATCCAAACTAATCTTCAGTGTAGAGTCAATGCAATCCCTATCAAAAGTCCAATGGCATTTTTCACAGAACTAAAGGAAATTATTATAAAATTTGTATGGAACCACAAAAGTACCCTAAGCAATCTTGAAAGAGAAGAACAAAGCTGGAGGTATCACACACCCTGATTTCAAACTATATTATAGACCTATGTATTCAAAACAGTATGGTATTGGCATAAAAACAGACTCATAGATTGGTGGAACAGAATAGACAACACACAAAGAAACCCATGCATCTGTGGTCAACAAATTTATGACAAAGTATCCAAGAATAAACAATGGGGAAAGGAGAGTTTCTTCAATAAATGGTCTTGGGGAAACTGGACAGTAATATGCAGAAGAATGAAACTGGAAAACTATGTCCATACGCAAAAATTAACTCAAAATGGATTAAACAATTGAATGTAAGACTTGAAACCATAATGGGAATAGATGTTTTCTTGTTTTTTTCCTTGTCTGATTTTCTAATTTTTTTATAATAATTTATTATGTTATGTTAGTCACCATACAGTATATCCTTAGTTTTTGATGTAATGTTCCATAATGCATTATTTGCATATAACACCCAGTGCACCATGCAATATGTGCCCTCCTTAATACCCATCACCAGCCTATCCCAAGAAAACATCTATTCCCGTCAGGCAGAAATTACCACCATCAACCATTTGGTAAATCTCATTTTAGACCTTTTTTTTCTGCACATGTTTTTATGCAAACATGTCATTTTTTTAAAAAAAAAATTTATTATGTTATGTTAGTCAATATACACTAGCAAACATGTCATTTTCTAATCAAATAAAAGAACAGTGTACATATTATTTGGAAAAGTAAATAAATTCTGTCTGGCAAAAAAAAAAAAGAAAAAAAAAGACTTGAAACCATGAAATTTCTAAAAGAAACATAGGCAGTAAACTTGTTGATATTAGTCTTGGTTATGAGTTTTGGGATTTATACAAAAACAAAGTCAATAAAAGCAAAAATAAACAAGTGGATCCATATCAAATTAGAAGGCTTCTTCACAGCAGAGGAAGCCATCAACGAAATGAAAAAGCGACCTCCCAAATAGGAGAAGATATTTGCAAATCATATAACCAATAAGTGGATAATCCATTAAGTGGATGATCTGAACAGACACTTTTTCCCAAAGAATACATACAGAAGGACAACAAGTACATGAAAAGATGCTCAACAGCACTAATCATCAGAGAAATGCAAATCAAAACCATAATAAGATATCACCTCACACTTAGAATGGCTATTATCAAAAAGGCAAGATAACAAGTGTTGTTGAGGATATGGAGAAAAAGGAACCCTGTGCACTGTTGGTGAGAATGTAAATTGGTGCAGCCACTATGGAAAACAGTATGGAGTTCCTCGAAAAATTAAAAACAGAACTACCATAGGATCCAGCAATTCCACTTCTAGGTATTTATCTGAAGAAAACAAAAAGACTAACTCCAAAAGAGAGCTGCACCCCATGTTCATTCCAGCATTATTTACAATAGCCAAGATACGGAAATAAACTAAGGGTCCATCAACGAATGGATAAAGAAAATGTGTATATGTATACACACACACACACACACACACACACACACAGCAGAATATTATTTAGTCCTAAAAAAGAATGAAATCTTGCCATTCGCAACAGGATGGATGAAAATAGTAATGTATCTTCTCTTTCTTATGATTTCCTTTAAAGCATTTTCTTTTCTTTAGCTTACATTATTATAAGAATACAGTATATAATACATTATCACACAAAATATGTGTATTACTTTTTCTATATACATTAATTAAACCTTCTAATCGAAAGACAGAGACAGAATAGGTAGAACATATAAAAACATGATTCAACTATATAGTGGCTACAAGGGACTCATTTTAGACTCAAAGACACAAATAGGTTGAAAATGAAAGGATGGAAAAAGACATTCTATGAAATAGTAAACAAAAGAGAGCTGAGGTGGCTATATTAACATTAGAAAAAATATACTCTAAATTAAAAAAAGTTATGAGACAAACAAGGTCACTATATATTAATACAAAGTTAAATACAACATGAAGATAAAATAATTAAAAACATTTATGAACCTAATAACAGATCCTCAGAGTATAAAAAGAAAAAATGATGGTATCGTAAGGGGAAAAAAGACAGTTCTTCAATAATAATTGGAGATTTCAATACCCACTTTTAATAACAGATGCAACAACTAGATGTTGGAAAGGAAACAGTTTTTCCAAAACTTTAAGATTCGTCTAGCTAGTCTAATAATTAAATTGACTGAATTAAATAGATTAAATTAAATGGGACAAATTAACAGGAGAAAAAAACAAAGTTTAATTACATACACACAGGGAACTAACAGTGAAATTGAGACCCAAAGAAATAACCAATGCAGGTAGTTTTTATTCTTTCTAGACAAACAGATAGTACATTTGTGACAAGTTGACAGGAAAAAAATATATACATATGTCTAGGAGCTTCAATTGGTAAGGAATTCTAAACAGAATTTGGGTTGGGGTAGTAAATTACTAAAAAGTTACAAGGGTTGTTTATACAACCTTCTTAAATCTAATTTCCTATCTCTGGTGATAAGGATGTCCCTTTACCCCCTGGTACAGGGAGGGTATCTTTCACATGGGAGATTTATTTCCTGCTTTCTGGAGACAGAGGCAGGAAAGTCAGAGTATTCTTCTTGCACTGGCTTTTTCTTTTGTAACTTTTAACTCAAAATAATCAATATACCAAAGTGGGACATTTGGGGCAGCCTGCCCTTGGCCTCTACATACACAGCACATAAGTAAGAAAATAGAGGACTTAACACAATAAATCAACTACATCTAACAGCAATATACAGAACACTCTACCCAACAACAGATTGTCTCCTGTATATGGGCATTCTTCAGGATAGACCACAAATCAGGTTAAGCCACAAATCAAGGCTCAATAGATTTTAAAAAGATAGATGTCATAAAAAGTATCTTCTCTGACCATAACTGGATGAAATTAGAAATCAATAATAGAAGGAAAATTGGAGAAGTAAGATACGTGTGGAAATTAAACAACACACCTTAAAACAACCGATGGTTGAAAAATAAATCACAGGGGGCGCCTGGGTAACGCAGTCCCTAAGCGTCTGCCTTCGGCTCAGGGCGTGATCCCGGTGTTACAGGATCGAGTCCCACATCGGGCTCCTCTGCTGGGAGCCTGCTTCTTCCTCTTCCACTCCCCCTGCTTGTGTTCCCTCTCTCGCTGGCTGTCTGTCTGTCACATAAATAAATAAAATCTTTAAAAAAAAATCACAAGGAAATTTGAAAATATTTAGAGAAAAAATAAAATGGAAGCACAATATCTCTAAATTTATGGGATGCAATGGATACAATACTGACATGAAAATTGATAGTCCCAAACACTTACTTTAAAGATTTTTTTTTTTATTTGACAGAGATAGAGACAGCCAGAGAGAGAGAGGGAACACAAGCAGGGGGAGTGGGAGAGGAAGAAGCAGGCTCATAGCAGAAGAGCCTGATGTGGGGCTCGATCCCAGAATGCCAGGATCACGCCCTGAGCCGAAGGCAGACGCTTAACCACTGTGCCACCCAGGCGCCCCCCAAACACTTACTTTAAAAGAGAAGAAAGATCTCAAATCAACATGCTAATTTCACAGCTTAAGAAATTTGAAGAACAGACTACCCACAAAACTAGTAGAAGAGAAGAAATAAAGATTAGAGCAGCGATAAATGAAATAGAAAACAGAAAAACAGAAAACAATCAACACAACCAAAAGTTGACTCTTTGAAAAGATTAACAAATTCGATGAACTATTAGTTAGACAGACTTTTAAAAAATTAGAGAAAGGGAGAACTTAAATTACTAAAATCAGAAATGAATATCATATGATTTCTCTCATCTATGGAACATAAGAACTAGGAGGATCAGTAGGGGAAGAAAGGGATAAAGAAAAGGGGGGTAATCAGAGGGGGGAATGAAACATGAGAGACTATGGACTGTGAGAGGCAAACTGAGGACTTCAGAGGGGAGGGGGTGGGGGAAGGGGATAGACTGGTGATGGGTAGTAGGGAGGGCACGTATTGCATGGTGCACTGGGTGTTATACACAACTAATGAAGCATCAAACTTTACATCGGAATCTGGGGATGTACTGTATGGTGATTAACACAATATAATAAAATAAAATTAAAAAAAAAAAGAAATGAAATGGAGACATTGCTACCAATTTTAAAGAAATAAAAATGATTATAAAAGGGCATTATAAACTATTGTATATCAACAATTGGATAATTAAATGAAATTGTCAAATTCCTAGAAACACAAAATCTACTGAGACTGAATCACAAGAAATAGAAAATCTGAATAGATCTATAAGCAGTATGGGGATCAAATCAGAAATCAAAAACTTCTAAAAAAAATAAAAAAGAGCAACTCAGGATCAGATAGCTACTCTGGTAAAATATAGCACACACTTAAAGAACTAACAACAATCCTTTCCAAAATGTTCCAAAAAGTTGAAGAGGAAGGAACACATTCTGTGAGGCCAGCTTTACCTTAATACCAAAACCAGATAAAATCCCTAAAAGAAAATAAACTATAGACCAATATTCCTTATGAATATTGATGCAAAAATTCTGAACAATATACTAACAAACCAAATTCAGGTGCATATTAAAAAGGATCATATACATGACCAAGTGGGATTTATTCCTGGAATGCAAGGATGGTTGACATCAATCAATGCAGCACACTAAATTATCAGAATGTATAAAACAAAAACAAAACAAAACCCCGTTGGTCATCTCAATTGATGTAGAAAAAGCATTTGACAAAATTCAACATCTTTTCATGATAAAAATACTCAACAAACTAGGAATAGAAAGAAACTACTGCAACAAAATAATGGCCATAGATGAAAAACCCAGTTACCATCATACTCAGAGATGAAAGACTAAAACTGTTTTTCTAAGATTAGAAACAAAACAATGATATTTACTTTTGCCCCTTCTTTTCAGCATAGTATTGAAAATTATAGCCAGAGAAATTAGGAAAGAAAAATAAAAGGCATCTAATTGGAAAGGAAGAAGTAAAATTATCTCTGCTCACAGATGATATCATCTTATATTAGAAATACTAAAGGTTACACACACACACACAGATAAATTGACAAAAATATTCATCAGAGTTGCAGGACATAAAAATCAACACTCCAAAATCAGTTGCATTTCTATACAATAACAATGAAAAATCTGAAGAAGAAATTTTTTAAAATTCCATTTACAATCCTAACAAAAATAATAAAACATTTAGAAATTAACCTAATCAAAGGTGTAAAAGACTTTACAAAGAAAACTACAAAATACAGATGAAAGAAATTACAGTGGACTTAAATCAAGGGAGAAACATTCCCTGTTCAGTGATTGGAAGACTTAATATTGTTATGCTGTCAATTCTACTCAAAGGGATATGCAAATTTAATGCAATCCTTATCAAAATCCCAATGACATTATTTTGCAGAAACAGAAAAACATTTTCTCAAATTCACATGAATCTCAAGGAGCACTGATTAGCTAAAACAATCTCGAAAAAGAAGAATGAAGTTGGAGGACTCACACTGATTTGTGAACTTACTACAGAGCTACAGTAAACAAAATAGTGTGGTATCGGCATTAAAAAAAAAAATCCTTAAAAAGCCCAGAAATAAATCCCTGCATATATGGTCAAATGACTTACCAAAGGGTGCCGAGACCATTGAGTGAGAGAAAAAAATACTTTTCCACAAATAGTGTTTGGAAAACTGGACATTCACATGCAAAGGAACGAATTTAAAACTTTACCTAACACCATAAGCAAATATGAACACAACATACATTAAAGATGTAAATGTAAGAGCTAAAACTATCAAACTTAAAGAAAAAAACATAAAGGAAAGCTTCACGAGTTTGAATTTTACATTGATTACTTGGAGATGACACCAAAAGCATAGGCAACAGCAACAAAAAACAGACAAATAGAATTTCATCAAAATTTAAAATTTTATGCATCAAAAGGCACTATCAACAGAGTAGAGAAGCAACAGAAATAATGGGAGAAAATATTTTCAAATCATATATCTGGTAAGGGATTAATATCCATAATATATTTAAAAAACTCCTATTCAAAAATGAAAAAAAGAACCCATTTCAAAACAGGTCAAATCTGTGTAGACATTTCTTGAAAGAAGGTATACAAATGGCCAATAAGCACATTATGTGATGCTCAACATCGCTAATCATTAGAGAAATGCAAATTAAAACAACAGTGACTATTATAGAAAACAAAACAAAAGTTGGAAATAGGTGTTGTTGAGGGTGTGGAGAAATTGGAACTCTTGCTCTTAGGAATGCAGAATGCTGCAGTCACTGTGGAAAGCAGTATGCCGGTTCCTCGGAAAATTAAACATATAATTACCCTATGATCCAAAAATTCTACTTTTGGGTAAACACAGAAAAGAATTGAAAGCAGGGGCCTGAACAGGTATTTGTACACCAATGTTCATAGCAACATTATTCACAGAAGTTAAAAGGTGGAAACAACCAAAATGTCCATAGACACATGAATGCATAAGCAAATTTTGGCATATACATAAAATGGAATGTTATTCTGCCTTAAAAAGCAATGAAATACTAATTATAGGCTACAGCATGTATGAACCTTGGAAACATTATGATAAGTAAAACAAGGCAGACACAAAGGGAGAAATATTATATGACTCCACTGATATGAAGTATCTAGAACAGTCAAATCCTTTAGTGACACAAAGTAGAGCCGTAGTTACCAGGAGCTAGGGGTAGGGAGAGTTATTTAATAGTTACAGAGTTTCAGTTGGGGATGATGAAAAAATTCTGGAGATGAATAGTGATGATTGTTGCACAACAACATGAGTGAACTTAATGCTACAGAATTATATACTTAAACAAGGTTAAATGTAAATTTTATATTATGCATATTTTACCACAATTAAAAAAGGATAATTCATTGTTAATTTAAGGGATAATTGAGTAACAATCAACCTATGTAGAATTAACGTGTGACAACAACAGTAAATAGGATATGAAAAAAAATAGAAGTATATTGTAAGGTTCATATACCATACATGAAATGGTGTAACGTTACTTAAAGGTAGACTATGTAATACTTTAAAGGTGTCTATTTTAAACTCTAGAACAACTAGTAAGAACAAAATAAAATAGATATAACTAACAACCCAGTAATACAGAAAAAAATGAAATCAGAATAAAAAATTGTAAATCTTTTTAAAAATCTCATTGCTTCAATTGCTGAGTAATGTAAGTGAAGGGGTCAGGTAAGTGTAAAAATAGACTACATTGTTCAAAGAAGCTCATTCCCAATGTTAGTGGAGTGGGGTAGGGTGAGAGGATGGGAATGTATGCCTCTTATTGCTAAATCTGCTTTCAATTGTTTTCTCTTTTAAGAAAAGCCAGAAATCTAGAGTACTTACTCATTCCTTTGTTTACTTACTCATTTATTTATGTGAAACCTGGTTTTAATTGTTGTCTCTAATTTATTTTAAAATGGTCCTGGCCAATTAAAACATGGTCATAGTCTATATGTAGTCTTCAGATGACTACTATGAGAGTTCTAATTTAAATATGGTGAGGGCTCTATTCAGCAGCACATATACCAAAATTGGAATGATACAGAGAAGATTAGCATGGCCCCTACACAATGATCATACACAAATTCATGAAGTGTTCCATATTTAAGAATAAATAAATAAATAAATAATTATGTAAGTAAAAATAAAAGAAATAAATGATGAATTAAAATTCAGAGTATGCTTTCTGTGAATGGAGCATTTATTACATAGCACACCCTGTTCCTTCTACCCTTATTCCTACTCTTTCTTTTGTTTTTTTGATATTTTCTGTCCAAATACTTTTTCAGAGTCCAAATCAAGTGCCGTCTTTCCCTAGGAATTGTCCTTCTTTTTCTAGTCAGACTTGACCTTTCTGTTTTCTTAACAATCAAGACTCTCTTGTTTCTCTTTGGGCAAAGCACTTTAAAATCTGCTTTGAATACCTGAGAATCAATCAGTTTATAGTTCCATTAATGAAATAACTCAAACATTTGTTAAATTCCTGCCATGGGCTGGCACTGCAATGTTCTTGTCAGCTTTTAGCCTGGATTTGCTTCCTCCCAAGACTCTTTTTCTATACAGTTAGCAGGGTGAATCTCTTCTGGAATCATGTCCTTCCCCTGACCAACAAAACTATTCAGTAGCTGCTTCTTGTTTGTAGGAGGAAGTTAACTCTTTCTCCATATTCCCTGTCTTCTTGTACCTGGCCCCTGTATATCTGCCTCATCTTACCTCTTGCTTTCTTTAGCCTGATTCTTCATAAATACAAAATCACGTACAGTCCCACAAAATTGCCTTATTCTATACAAGTGGGCTCTTGGTTTAGGACATCCTCCACTCAACTTCTCAGGTTCTGCTTCCTCATGGTTTCCCTTCTAGCCATCTCTACTACACCTACCCACATGAACAGAGCCTCCCTTCTCGGTCTCTGTTTTGGATGGCACAGAGTGGGTGTTATTAGGGCAAGTGCTCCACCCATTGCCCAGTTTCCCCAAGTTCAGCTATTTTAGGCTCTAATACTGCAAACTAAATTTTTATGGAGACTGGTTAACCCTGAGGTTATGTGGAACTGGGGTGCCCTCTACTGCTTTGCAGAACTGGAACTATTTTGCTTTATGTCATTCGATAAAAGGGAAAATGCTAATGGAACAAATGGGAATTCAGCTGATAGACCACTATTTTTCAGGGCAAACACTGAATTCTATATCAAAACAAACAAACAGTATTAAAATGGTAATAAATATTCTTCTAAATATGAATTTCTATATAATTTTGATATGTCATTATTTCACTATCCCTTCAGGTCCATCTAACCTAAGGCTCTGTTATATGCTCATAAAAATTAAGAAGAGAGTAAATACAATTTTAAAGATCAGATTTTATTTAAGATAATTTCCATATGTTCAATAACATGCATTAAAATTAAACTGACAGAAAACTTACTCAAAACACGGAAATTTTAAAATTAATTCACCAAAAGAACATAAATTCACTTACAGTGGATATTTCATTATCTGTCAATGATACCTTGAAAAAGTATTACTGTGAAGATTTAATGTCCATAACTCTCACTAATCCAAAAGTAATCTCTGACTTGTCCACATTTTCTTTTTTTGCAAAAATTTCTGAATGACTTTGTCTCATAATGTGAAAGGCTTTAAATTCACTAGTTGTTTGAACTCCTTCATTTGCCTTATGCTGTTTAATCCTGAGAGAAAAGTAGTTGTCATGGGTATGTCTAAATCTAGAATTTTAACACCTAAAAGGTGAAAATTACATTAAGTTGATTCTGATTGTTTTTAATTTAATGATTTCGACTGTCAACAAGCCTTATCTCAGTGATAGGTCTTTTGAAAAATTAGAAAATGAAGAAAGGTATGTGTTCAAGTTAACCAGTTTGGAATCAGAAAAGCCTTTCAAATGAGCATCTTATCTAATTTATATTTCATGCAGAACCACTAAAATTAGAGTTATTTAATATTGTGGCTAAATGTATATCCAGAGTAACACCTCCTGTATATTTGCAACATTCATACATTTTTTATGTCCTGTTCAGAAATATATTTACAGTTATTCATTTTTGGAGAATCTCAGACTTTTTGAGATATGCAAAAGTACCAGCAGGTAACTTAGATTTGGAATACACGGTATTAGGCACAACTGAAGAATAGAGTAACTTCACACACTGAAATATTAAAGATCCTTTCTGTAACAGAGGTAGAGATTTGCCTTTCCCCACAATTATTCTGTTGAAAGTGACTATGAACAATGCAGTGTCACAAAAGCTGTGGAACAAAAGTATAAGGCTCATCATTTTCTTGGTGGTTTAACTTTAAATCTTGATCATTTTTTTCCCGGATGTCTTCATAGTCAAGACGCATCCACCTCCTGAGGAAACAAGATGCTGCAAGCTTAAAATTAAGGACTGCGCTTGCTTTTGCATCCAGCTTGTTTGTGCTCCTTGAAAGGGACCCTATTTCCTTCCAGTTGTCGTTAGTGCCACCTCTCAGGATCTGCACCACTGAGACAGAGACAGACAACCCCAGAACCCCAGTACTGAAACCCACGTGTGCATGGGTACCAGCGGCAGTGCAGCGCACCGATGTCGATGTCTTGGTCCCAGGAGCTCTCCCTGGGGGAGCTTCTGCCGCTTAACCCCAGAGCTGCTCTCAGGTCATCAGACCCACAGCCCCTTGCTATGGACACACGGTTTCTTGCAAGAAATAACACTTCAGGAAAAAAAAAAAACAAAAAAACAAAAAAACCCCAAATGCATATTGCGATTAGGTAAGGGTTTAATTCTAATCTAATCCAGTTTTGCTCTTTCCCTCCCTTAGCAATGAATTACAGGTAAAAAAGAAGCCTCATAAAGTAGTTTCTTCCTTAAGAGAATAGGAGATGAGGGCATGCAGGAGTGTGTTGAGGACTGAGCAAGAACACCGGGTTAGGGAGGTACTCAAGGTTGGACCTAAAGAGAAAAACTCAGAGCAACGGCCTCTGGCTACCGCTTTGCTGACAGTCCCCCTCCACCTTTGCTGTAAAAAAAGGAAACCAGTGGTTATTACGAGAGCCACCAAATATGCTCCTGAAGGCCATCAAGAAACTTCAGATCTATGGCCTATCCCAAACCAGGCCAAGCCGCGGGCCCTGAGCCCTCCCCCTCTGCTGAGCCGGCCCGAGGGCGCATTTGGTGAGAGTCTGGCGGCCTCTACCGGAGCGCCTCTGCAGAGGAACGTTCCTCAAACCCAGAGACGACATGTGGCGCTCAGGAGAGGTGAGAGCGAGCGCGCGAGGCACTGGGGGCGCGGGGGGATCTGCAGCGGGGCAGCGCGCGGCCTCGGGCGCGGCGCAGAGCGGAGCCGCAGGGCGGCGGCGGGAGCGCGGGGCGGCGGATCCGCTCGGCCGGGGAGAACTGGGCAAGTTCGCGCTGGCAGCATGTGGCGGTGACGCCGCACCGGCCTTCCGCGCCTGCCAGCCAGGCGAGAGCAGGCGGCGGAGGAGGAGGACGATGCACCCTCGCCGACGGCTCGCCTCCCTGGCAGTGGGGTAAGAAGATGCGGGCGAGGGTGAGAGGAAGGGCGGCCCCGGCCCGGCGCGAACCCCTCCCCTCGGGGCTCTGGAGCCGCGAACTGCATGGCCCCGGAGGGGAGGTGGAGAGCGGGCGGGGCGCCGCGGGCGGCCGGGAGCGCAAACTTTCCCCCGGCGGCTGCGGGGGCAAAGCCAGCGCGGGAGGGCAGGGACGGCCTGAGCGGTACAGCCCGGCCGGACGGGGCACCAGGGCTCACCGCGGGCCGCCTGGTAGGACTTGGGGTGGGGGACACCCGCCGCCGCCTTCCCCGGAGCCAGAGGGGAGAAATCGCCCACCTGGGGGCCCCGCCAGCCCCGGGGCTTTGAGGCGCGCGGCGTCCCAGCGCTGCTTGCGGGGTGGGCGCGGACTCCGCGGAGGTGTCGCGGGTAGGTTGGGCGGGCTGCTCGAGGCCGGGGGTCTCGGAGCCGCCGCTGCACGGCGCGCTCCTCGCGGAGGAGGTTCAGACCTGAGGCTGGAGCAGTGGAGGTGTGTGAGGGCCAGAAGCGAGCGGGGAAGGGTCGGCGAGCGGGAGGCGCTGGTTGCGCTGCTGCGGACAGGGCGGGAGGCCGACGCTGCCCGCCCGCCGGCGCCAGGTTGGTCAGGCTGCGGCTCCGCAATGCCGCCCCCGCGCCCACCTGCGTCCGCAAGCCCCCGCAGTGGTCAGGGGGCGGTGGGAGCGGAGCCTCTTTTGGGGGGTCCTGGCTCAGGGCTGAGGGCAGCAGGAGGCGCCGCCCTGGCTTCCCGCATGCAGCGCCGAGGTCTCGCCTCCCGGAGTACGACCCGGGTCAGGCGACAAGCCCCAGGACGCGCCCAGGCGACCACCGCATGGCACCCTGCCCTTCCTGACTTGAGGGCTTTAGCTTCTGAGGTGGAAGTACCTGTTGTATGTTTTCCAATCCCGGAGTTTGCCTGGGGTCTCCTTGGCAAAATGTTCCTTGTGAACACGCGGTGTTCCTGTATCATGTGCACCTATTTGCGTTATGCGCATATTGAGAAATATGTGCCTTCGCTAAGGTTAGTTGCAGAGCCCAGGGACTATGCCTGCCTGGACTTCAGATGCATTAATTAGGGCCCAGCACAGAGATGAGAGACTTCCCCAAATGCGGTGATTATTAAGTTATTTAGTTATGGGGACAGAATGCTGAGAAAGTGGCAATCCTCTCTTACAAGCAGTTCTTGTATTATCGTGATCCTGTAGATTTGTTTCTTAAATGTGCCTTTTTTTCCCCTCTTTCCTCATACTTTCTCTCAGCACCTTGCAGAACAAGGAGTAGCTTGCTGGCTTTGAACGCGTGGCAAATATTTCAGAAAGGTAAAATGATTCCACTTGTGGATTTGACAGATGGAAAAAAAAGTTAATCAGATAACTTCAAACATTTATTCTAATAATAGGACTAATGGATCATTTGATAATATGCTGAAAAGTAAAATAAAGTATTTAAAACGTGTAAAAAATAAATTAGAATGAGTCTGCATTCTGAGTAAAAGCGGAAATTAAGCCGTATTGTAACTCCTTTTCATGCCCCAACTTACTGCCCAGTGGACATAGATAACGTGATGTGGACCTGTGCTGGGGAAGGACTGCCAGGTTCCTTTTTTTGTAAATTGTGCGTGCTGGCAGTATAATTTGATTTCAGAAACTGTGACTCAAAAACATTCATGTTACATGCTTTCCCCCTTTGTGTACCTTTCAGCTTCAAGATCAAGTTGGAGAAAGGAACAGTAATTCTTCCAAATTCATCTGCTTCAACTATTATTCTCATTGGGAATGGACAATGGAATGTTTTCTAGCTTTATCATGATAAAAAACCTCCTTCTCTTTTGTATTTCCATGAACTTAGCCAGTCACTTTGGGTGAGTTACCATCTATGCTTTTATTTTATGGGTTTGGTGCACAAGTGCCTCTAAGAAACTTTGCTGACTTGTATGTACATCAGCAAACCCTCACTTGCATCTTTGCAGTCCCTTGGCCTTCCATTTGTTGTATATAAACAGAGTCCTTGCCCTACCCCACACTCTCATTTTGAGCAGGGCTGTGCCACGTGTGGGGTCTCTGAAGTGAGTCAGAGGAAAGAGGCAGATTACATTTTCAGAAATGGAAACAGAGGTGGTTTCAGAGTCAGCTGTATTTTTTCCTACTCAGGTTAAAACAAGATTCCTGAGTTTGCATGCATGAAGGACAGTGACTGATTGTTAGACAAGACTGTTCAATGTTTTGGTTGCCCTCCTTGGTTCCATTATGCAAAGGAATTGCCTTGAAAGCCAAATCCACACTATGTGTCACTGACGAGGACTTGCAGTGGTCCTGGCCTGAGCCAAAGGACTTGAACAGTGGCCATCTGAATGCAGGAGCAGATACTAGGAACTACACGTGTCTGAAAATCTGCAAGACACATCTGGGCATCAGGCGTTATCGACTCCTTTGAGCTCTTTCACACTGATATTTAGTATCAGTGTACTGATTCTAATCTTTTGTGTTGTTTTGTTTTCATCAAACTAGGGATAACCAACATTCCAGGCAAATGTTCTTGTAGGTGCTGATGTTCCTCCTCTCCTCCTTCCTCCCCACAATTGTTCTGGCTAATCAAAAGGATTATAACTTGAAGTTGATGGAGTATAATTAAGAAATTAAATTTCATGACAAAAGTTGCCAACACTTGTTCTGTAAAAATCGGTTCCAGAAGTTCCACAGTGTACTCCATGCTCATGTAAATCATGGAGGAATCTTGTGCACACAGTGGATCTCCTACCACCCAGAGACCCCGTCTTTCTGGCCAGTAAGGAGGACCCTCCCAGGTACATGACATTCTCTGTCCTGTGGACATTTTCTGCTCTTCTGACCTTTCCAGGTCTCTACAGAGGAGAGAGACTGTGACCATCCCCAGGTGCCATGGCTGGTAAATGCCCACACTGGGACTGTAACCCAGGTCAGCAGGGGCATGCCCATACCTCCGCACTGTGAGGGGGACGGCACGTGCATGCTGACATGCACAGCCAGAGTAGTCCCTTGGGACAGAGCATTCATTGTACTCTTGCCTTGCTGATCATCTTGACTTGACACCCTATCCTGCCTTCAGTTTTTATCTGTTCAATGAAAATTTTCCATTCCAAAGTCTGTCTCCCAGCCGTCAAATCCTGTGAACTATGATGTTCTTGGTGTTCCCCTGAATGAAAACTTTGTAATTGAACTCATACACAGTATTCACATTTCCAAGTTAATACCTTAGGTAGTCAGTATGTTTACTGACATACTGCATCTATTTAGCAATATTTCAGAGGTGAGGAATATGCTAGGATTGGAAACATTTTCTTTTTGAGATTTTGGTCGAATATATTATCGTGAATTTGCATTCTGTAGGCATGAAGTTTCTACACTCCCTGGTGGCTGCAAGTCTGAAATACGAAGTAATGTGTATATATGGAGGTTAGCCATTAGGCACAGCTATGCTTTATTTCTTATTTAATTTGGTGGATTGCTGAGGTCAACTTCAAAACAGAGAGATAATTGTTAGTTTCCAGAAGCTAACAAGGAACAAGTGATATAAGACCCTTCAACCTCTCTAGAGAATTAGCCATGGGAGAAGTTTTGAATTTTAGATATATGCTCAACAGTCCGTCCTAAAACAATGCCTACTAACTGCAGAAAATCTGTGAGACACAGAATATCACATAAAAAAAGAAAATGTCCTTAATTCCACCACACAGAAACAATCATCTTTTATATTTTGGTGTCTTCTTCCATTTGCTTCTATGCATATTTTTATACAGTTGGGATCATATTGCACCTTCAGTTTTGTACTGTGCTTTTTTCATGCTTTTTTTGTTATTACAGTTTCTTTAAAATATATGATTTAAAAATGGATGAATATTATTACAGTGCATGAATTCTTCATCATCTGCTACTCCTCTAATTTGGGGTGTTTACATTCTTTCTGATTATGCTGTTATAAATTTTCCTATAGCGAACATATTTGGCTTTAACTGTTTTAAGTATTTGAGACCATTTCTATTAGAAGATATTCCTATAAGTGGATTTTACATTAGGTTCCCTGAGTGCTTTTTAACTCATGACCCTCTGTGTCCAGTTGCATTCAGTGAAGTAGGGTCTCTAGCAAAGTGGAAAGCTGGGTTTCAAAAAGCCTGGCCAGCCACAAAAGCCATTTTAACATCTGGGAGCACAAGTTTCTATTGATTTTCCTTCTTATACAAGGCTCCTCTCACTTGCTTATTACTTTAAATGTACTTAAGAATGACTTTGTTAAATTGCAAAGAAAGTTTCACAACACTCATTTGGCTTAAAATCTTGACAAAATAATAGCTCTTGCAATATGGAGCACTTATTGCTAGTTATCTGTTTTAGGTAAATCCTAGGAGGAACCTTATGAGCTAAGCACCATTAGCCCAGTTTTAGAGTCTGGGAAGGTAAGAGGGAGGGACAACGAACCCAGCCAGGAACTGCTGGGGTTTCTTACTTAGCACTCCTCAGTGATTCAGCCCTGGTGGTCCTTGGCTACATAGAGCTTGCTGGGCAGGTCTGAGTCAGATCAATCTACAGAGGAGAGGAACATAATTCTGGAAGGCATTCTTTGCGTTGGGGTAGAGAGTTTTCTGTTCTGAGATTAGGGGAAAAAAGAGTGGTGGTAAGCTCTGTCTTTTCCCCCTACAGAAAGAATTTGTTTGATTGGGTTTCAGAGAAAGATGAAAGGGGAAGCATGCAAGGCCCTAAATTTGAACATTTCGGGGCAAGAGAAATACTGACTCCTGCATTATGTATAAAAGAAACCAGACAACTGGTGGAGGGTAAAAAGGGTTACAGAAGACTAGTCAGGGAGCAAAAGGAAAGAGGCAAATGTGAGCTTTTGTGCATATACTCAGTGTTTGTGACAAGTCTGTGGATTTGGCAATCAGAAAATTTATAAATGTGATAAGTAAAATATATTTTGTGATTACATAAGATAATTAATGTGAAATTGCTTGAAAATATACTAGTATTGTTTCTTTTGCTTCTCCCGATTTGATCAGAGTCACCAGCAGCTCATTTTCAATAGCCTTTATAATTCTTTTATTAGTTTTGAGTTACATAACAGAGCATGAGTCAAACATATAATAGGACAGAGGCCTTATTTGACTGTCAGCCTTATGCTATGTCATGTTCAAAGACATGGTATTATTTGAAGCATTATAATTATTTTAACAAGACCAGTAATCAGAAGTACACAGTATCGAAAAACCAGCACAGAAGCAATATTTGAATCAATGTAATGTCCAAATACATGATATTAAATTTAAACTGGAATTAACTTACTATGATTTGAAAAATCACACTTTATCGGACTTGACTGACCAGTGATAATTATAAAATAAATTTGAGGATTATCAACTTAATAATAAGGTAAAATCTGTTTCCATTCATTTATTTGTATTAATATTTTAGGGCTTTATCTATTGGAAAAGAAAAACTGCATTAGAATTTTATTACATGGGAGCTACAATTCAAATATACTTTAGAAACCATGTTTTATAATTAGCAGTTAAAAGCAGATTCTTGTAGAAGTAACTTATGAACGCGAACAGGTAAAGTTATTCTTTATCTGTCCATATGAGTGTGCTAACCTGGGCCTTTGGTTTCACGAAGAGAGCTTTCTCATACACAGTCTCAAGGACGGTTCTTTTCTTTTAACTGGAGCAGAAAGTACGTTCTCTCTGAATCATTCAAGTACTCACAATGTCTTTTTAAATGGCAAGTTCTCATTGTGAATCCCCAGATGGCAAGTTCTTCCTGCACTGTAGCTGCAGGTTCATGAGGCCCAGGACAAACGGTCATTGTAACAATTATAAAAACACACGGAAGCACCGCCTAAGTAGTCAGAACGCCTGCAGGTGGTGGGACATCTAGGTGGAGGCCACAGGAATGGCCAGAGATCAGAAAGGTAGTTCTCACTTAGAGCAAAAATTTTAGGTGACTAGGACCCTGCTACAGAGTAATACCCAACATTTTTTTAAGGTACCAAAAGAAAATACTTTCAAATTGCATGCTTTAGAGAGGAAACTTTTTGCATGTTTGTCATGCCAACAGGCAGTGAGCTAAGCAAAGCTTAGAAGGACAGTCGGCCAGCGCCGACCCAGCCGACCAGGTCTGGCGATCAGCTCCAAGATGAGTCACTGGCTTGGTTCAAGGGGAGAAGGAGAATGTAGGCTTTTGGATTTTTACAAAGGCGTAATTGCATAACATGCATATTTTAATTGGTGTGAAATTTCAGAGGAAAATATTAGAATCAAAAGTAAAAAGAAATCTTAAAGAACTCTGTTGGTATAGTAATTAACAATGTTTATATGGGTATATCTCCTTCATTTCTAGAAGGCCATTGTAAAAAAATGCACTATTTAATTTTCTACTACGAGAAACTCCTTTGTAGGTGAAAAGAGTTCAGGCTGATGAGCATAGGAAAATGTGTCTAAATTTCATGGGAAAGTGGCAGAATCAGGATCCATATCCGGGGTCAGGGCCTGGGCCAGTGCTGTCTGTCGTAGGACCTTCTCCAGAATGTCCTGATTTGTAAGGTGCAGTCTAAAGGGAAGGAATGGGGGTGGAAACCTACACATCAGAAACAAAAGAATGTCCTAATCTAGAACTCAAATAACACTGTTCTAAAGATAGTGTGTCTACCATTGCTCGAATAAAATCAAACACAAAATATGTCCTATGAAATAAAATATTATAGAGAAGCGATCATATGAGGAAAAGAAAGATATGCTAGGAAACAGGTTTTAGTGGTTTGTTGAAAACTCTATTTTACTTGTATTTATTTAACAATTCATTTTGAGATCCAAAAGCAAATCTAAAAATAAATTAAATCCAGGACCAGATTATTTTCAATTTTAACAAACAAAAAATTGGGCCATCACTCTACAATAGAATTGGTTCCTGTTTTAGGACCCCTGTCAAGTGTGTAGGGATAGCGCTAGGTATCACTTTGACAGAGAGCAGTTAGGCTGCTCTGATCTCTGTTGCTGCACACTTGCTGTGTGGCTGCAGAATTTCTAAACCTGCCTGTAACTCAGTTTCCTAGTCTCAAAGTGGAGTTAATAATGGATCCCACGTCACAGGGCTGATGTGAAGGGTATATTGCTGAATGTATGCGAAATGCTGAAACAAGGCCAGGTAGGGAGCGGGTCTAAGTATGGGCTAGCTATCTTTTCGGGTGTTGTGACCAGGAGGCACCCAAGTTTTATTAGACCTATGGGGCAAGCATGATGCTGGGCCTGGGACAGAGCATGGGAAAGTCAATAACGTTAATTGCGTCTGCAGAGCCTCCCTTGCCATGTAGAGTAACACATCCACAGTCACAGACTGGGATTAGAGTGTGAGCATCACAGAGGACATCGCCTTGCTGCTGCATCAGTGTGCCAGGCACTGTTCTAGGTGCTGAGATCCTGCAGTCGGCAGAGTAGAGCCTGCCTTCAAGGAGGGTGCCTTCTCCTATGCAGGCAACAAATACATGTCCATTAGGACACAATTGCTATGAAGAATCATTCAGAGTAAGAGACAGTGAATGTGCTGGAGACAGATGCCTTAGCAAACATCTGAGGGAGTGAGGACATGAGCAGTGCTGTGTGGAGAAGGTTGAACAGGTGAGAGGAGCAGCGAATGCACCGACATGCTTGGCATGGAAGGGACAACAAGAGCCGTGTAAGGAAGGGGAGGATAGGTAGGAGGCATAATCAGAGAGGCAGTGGGGAGGGGAGAGGGTCAGATAGTAAAAGACCTTGTAGGCCATGCTGGGTAATACCAGGAAGAACAGTTGGCTGTTATTTTGTAGGTCAAAGAGGGTCTTTGAGTGGTTTTAAGTCAGAGTGAATTATGATCCAATTGAGATGTGACAATAATGTGACTTAAAGTTTAAAGTTTGCTATAGCTGCTGAGTGGAGGATAGAATAGAATCTGGAGTGGGGGTGGTTAGTAAAGGAAGGAGCAGTGAAGGCAGTTGAGAGGAGAATGCAGTGACCCAGGGGAGGGATGATTTCAGACAGCAGGATTTGTTGATGGGTTGATATGGGGATGAAAGAAAGAAGTCAAGGGTGACACCCCCTGCCCCCAGGTATTTGACCTAAAAACATGATGGGTTCAATTGCCTATCATTGATCTGGAGAAGACAGCAGGACTGAAAGTTTTAGCAAATATCCTGAGTGCAGTTACGGACATGTTAAGCCCTGTTAGATATCCAAGCGTCCAGACAAACTTTTGGACATAGAAGTCCAGAGGTAAGAAAAAACCTGGGCCTGGAAACATGAATTTCAAGTGTTCCATCTATGGGGAATATTTAAAGCCATTAGATTGGGTGAGATGAATTAGGATTGACTGTAAACTGAATAAAGTTCCCTGGACTGTGCCCTGTCTAAGTTTAGGAAGGCAAGGGGGTGAGGGCAAGCAAGAGGAGGAGGCCAGTGAAGATAGGAAGAGCGAAGAGGGTGGTATCCTGAGGCCAGGTGGAGGAAGTGGTGTAAGAAGGGAGACGTGGTCAGATGAGAACTGAGACTCTTGGATTTGGCAGGTTCAGTAGCCTCCAAAAGAGAGGCTTCATTGGGATGTAGGCAGTGAAAGCCAGACTGGAGTGGGTCCAAGAGAAGGGAGGAGAGGCAGCAGAGGTTTCTAGTGTAGACAACTCTTCAGCGAGTTTTGAGAAGAGGGACAAAAATGGAAAAATAACTGGAAGGGAATATAAGGTGAATGAGAGATGTTTTAAAGATCTGCTATGTTACAGCAGATGTAATTACTGATGGGATTTGATTAGGAAGGGAGAGAAAGCTATGTGAGATAAACACCAGGATGGTTTGTGTGCAGCATAATCACACATATGGGGCTTTCAGTGTGGTTGGGAGAATCTAGGGGAATGGGTAGGGTTAGATAAGGCGGGTGTGGTCTGCAAGATGGGACACCTGTGTTTTACCTTGTAGGCTGTAGGATTCTGAGCTGGGCTGCAGTGATAGGGACAAGAGTAGAGGCTATATGAAAGGTGCAAGCAGGGGTAGGCTGGAGCACTATGTAGGGAGGTGACAGGCAGGACTGGAAAGTGAGACCCATGGCAGTGGGAGCATGCTAAGAGTTCTGGCATACTGTTCCATGGGCATGACTTTGTCCACATGAGACACATATCAAGTCCACGTTTCCACCGCAAGAGGGGATAACTCTTATTTGGAAACTTGGAATTGCCTTTCATTGTCTAGCTAGTGTCCACCATGTTTGTTATTTTATTTACGTAGTTTTTGAAACGGTTTAAGTGGTGTACAATGGAAATTTCAGAAAAACATCACAAAATGGTGCCACTTAGAGGTACTTATTCAATGAACTGAAAGTGACAAGCAAATAACCTGAAGATCTATTTCTCAGAAGTAATTAAATACGGGGGAAAGAATGCAGAAATGCAGTTTAAGAAGATGGAGAAGCTGCCACTTAAAAGCAATCTAGTTCAGTTCCCAAAGTTAGTTCATTGCCATTATTGATCCCGTTTTATGTAAATCAAAAATGGCTGTCAACATAAGCAGAGATAATATTACAAAGAAATGCATCACACCTCGCCCTAAGTAGCAAAGGATTTGTGGTATAGCTCTCAACAGATGTTTCTAAACCCCAGAAATGATGACATAACTGTTGAACTTGTACTCTTTTAAATGCCAAAATTAGATGCCATCAGGCATCATCTGATAAAATGAAGTACCTTTAAAGCTGGAATCAGCAGCAAATTGTGATTACTATAATTATTATCATTAGAAATTATAATATTGATAGATAAATAGATAAAGTTACGTTGGAGTAAAATCCTTCACAGTTCCTCAAAAGAAGCTTACTCTGAGATTGAACTAATAATACAACTCCCCTTTCAGAGTAATGCATAGATTCTACTGTGGGGTTAACTCTGTGTGGTAACTGGCTAATTTGGGGGATAGCTTGCTTGGGATTCCCTATCCTGCTGTACTCAGGCTCCTCCCTGCATCCCCCCTCAGAAACCTTGCTAATGGCCCCATCCATCTCCACCTCTGTTACCATTGCCATGGCTGGAGTAACTGGCTTCTATGCCTCCAGCCTTGCCCCTGCCAACTCCATCATCCACAAAGTGCCCAAGGGCCACAAGGAAAGAAAGTGCCCCTGTTTAAATGCTTTGAAGCTCCCACTACCTTTAAGACTGACCCTAGGAGTGCAGCATGGCATATGAAGTCCTTTGTGTTTTGATGTGTGCTGTCTCTCCACTGGCAATGCATTACTTTACTTACCGAGGTTCGTTCTTAACCTCGGCCAACATCATTGCTTCCTTTCCCAAGGCCACTGCTCACAACCCCTTCAACTTCCCCTTCATTGGCTTGTGACTCAGCCCTCAGGCTTGAAAGCTCAGGTCAGTTCTCCTTTCCACTAGCCCCAGAGAGAGCTCCATCTCTTTCCTTTGGGTTCCTAGAATGTCTTGTGTATCCCATAGATCTCTACACTTAGCATGTTCTATTGAAATACTCTGAATATGACTGATTCTTTTAGAACACAACTATGCCCTACAGGTTGGGGATACTATCTTTGTCATCTTCACTTACCCAGTACTCACCACAATACCAGATACATACATGGTTGACATTCAAAATACAATTGTTGAGCTGAGCTGATGGAAAAAGCACTATGCCCAATCATATAGCTTCTTGAAGACATAATGGAGGAGAGAAGCTCTCTGATGTCATTTAGTCACTCTGGCAGTTGGCTACAGAGCAGCCTTTCCATTTCTAACCTAGATAGGCTTAGAATCACCATGGCTGGGTATGAGGATCACTGAGGTACCTTAAAAAAATACCAGTCCCTATTTCTCCTGGATCAATTAAAGCCAAGTCTCTGGGGCCGAGAAATCAGAAAGAAGTTAATGTAGGAGTCCAGAATCAAATGCCTTGAAGAAGCCAGATACAAGACAACAGGGAGGGGTGGGAAGTTCACACAATTGCAAGAGTTTACTCTTTCTGAAGACATTCATACTGATTTTTCTTAAAAACTCTGTTAAATCCATTAGTGGACCAACTTTCTTGAGCTTCTCATTCCCCACTCCACCTTATCAGAAGTCCCTGAATGGCCCAGAACATCAAGTCTGATGGAGTGCCATTGCTTAGCTTTTTTGAGAGGCCCTTCCATACCTCCAAGCTTCGCTCCTCTGCCCTACTGCCCACCCATGTCCCTGCACATTTCACAGCCACCACCTTCCTTTCCCAGCTTAGAATATGGGGCTCAGTGGCCTTATTTCCTTATTTTTCAAACTAAAATCATTGTAAAAGAGTTTAAGTTTAGTGATTAAGTCCTTGTGTCTTTTGTATGGACCAATATTTGAGCAAAGAAATCTCAGGATGTTTTAAGAAGAGTGTTTGGTTCTACATTTCCATTTCCTTTATTTTATTTTTCAAAATTTTTAAAAGATTTTATTTATTCATTTGAAAGAGAGAGAGAGATCAGGAGCAGGGTGAGGGGCAGAGGGAGAAGCAGACTCCCCACTGAACAGGGAGTCCAATGTGGGAATTGGTCCCAGGACTCCGGGATCATGACTTGAACTGAAGGAAGATGCTTAACCGATGGAGCCACCCAGGCACCCTGTACATTTCCTTTATGATCCCCTTTCTGGAACATCAGTAATCTGGCAGTGTTGGAACTATTCACATGGACTAGATGTGACATGTTTTTGTAGACAAAATGCACTAAATATAAGGAAACAGTTCATATTTTAAGAGAACCTCATTAATTTGGATTAATACTGAAGGGTCAGCCACCAAACTTTTCACATATTTCTAACATGTTCAAGGCTATTGTCAGTAATAATGGGGATCTGGCCTCAGCTCACAAAAATCCACTGCCCCAGAGAGCTGAGCCTGGGGCTTATCCTTGAAGCAATTGTGGACTCACAGTTGACCTAAGGATCAGCAGAGCTCCTTGATTATAGTCCATACAGTCAAGAAAAACCGAACTGGAATGTTGGCAAGCTGGAGCCTGCCTTCTGAACCTAAATGGAGTGAGCGTTCAAAGAGATGAGGGCATCTGTGCTTCCATCTGCAGGCTTCATGGATGTCGCTGTGCATTATTGCTCACTGAAGGCACAGCCCGGTGTTTCTGTATTGTTTTGTTTTTCAAGTGGTTTCAACTAACCAAAATGGAACAAAGCAAGCTGAAGTTACTCTGTACCTTAGAGTTACTTCTGCCCTCAGCATCCTGCAGCCCTTAACGACTATGCACCTTGAGAGAGGCACACGTAAGTCTGCCAAACATCTGTGAAATCTCCTGTGTGCAGGCACATCACGTGCATTCTCCGTGGCTGTGGAGATGGTGCATTTCATAACCACATGCTGCAAATTAACCATTTTTGAGGATGATCTGTGACCTCGTAGGGCTTCCCACTTGTTCCTGAGAGAAAACCTCAACTCCTGCCCTGAAAGCATTTTCAGAGATTCTTTTCAAAATTTGTTTCCCGCCTCCTAGGACCTAAGTTCTGTAAATACAGAGAAGTCACAGCAAATCCCCAGGCATGGCCTCTATTGTAAATAGGCCCACAAATAATTACAAGAAGCAGCTATGGCAGAACAGGGTAGATATTGAAATTGATCGATAAATGGAAGGTGAGATTTGGAATTCTTGAGCCTTGCATTCATTGCATTGCTATTGGCAATGATTTGGGTACTTGTGAAATAGGATTCAGAGCCAGATGGTATGGTGTTTCTTTGAAATCGTGGTGAAGCCGAGCACCAGGGGCCAAGGGAAGCAGTGGTCATGAGGTGACCCCTGCAAGTGCACAGTGTCCGGAACATCTTGGATGGTCAGTGTTGTAGTCAAGGTTTGTCTCCTAACAGCCAGCCCTGTTCAGATCAAGTGTGACTTAAGAACACTTCACAACACATAATAAATAGCTTAGAAATATACTTGAAACATTGATATGCTTTTTCTTTTCTCTTTTTCTGATTCATAGTGATATTTTTATTTTTTAATTGAAAAATTGAGATGTAATTGTATAATGTGTTGATTTGATACATTTATATATTGCAATATGATTACCACTGTAGCCTTAGCTAACACCTCCATCATTTCACATAATTACCATTTCTTTTGGGGCTCCTGAGTAGTTCAGTCAGTTAAGTGTCTGCCTTCAGCTCAGGTCATGATCCCAGGGTCCTGGGATGGAGCCCCGTGTCAGGCTCCTGGCAGGGAGTCTGCTTCTCCCTCTCCCTCTGCCTGCTGCTCCTCCTGCTTGTGTTCTCTCTCTCTCTGTCTAATGAAATAATTAAAAAATAATAATCATTTCTTTTTTGTGGTGAGAACATTTAAGATCGAATCTTTTAGCAGATTTGAAGTTTATAATATGGTACTATTGACTATAATCACTATGCTGTGCATTAGATTTCCAGAATTTATCCATCTTCTAGTTACCAGTTTATACTCCTTGACCAACATCCCTAGAATTCTCCACCCCTAACCCCTGCTGACTGCCATTCTACTTTCTTTTTCTGCAAGTTTGTCTTTTTTAGATTGCACAAGGAAGTGATATGCTTTTTCTGCTAGTGTGTATGCTCTCCCCTCTATTCTAAGTTAAAGAAGCAGTGAAGCGCCCCCAAACCAGACACTTAAACACTTAAGCCTAGAATTAAGTAACCAAACTTATTGTTAAGAGTTGTGAACACCATAAGAAGTGGACAGTGAGGCCAGATTTAGTTTGAGCAGTTTACTCAGCTGGGCAAGTACAAAATGTCAGTGTTTCTTTCTCTCACAAACCCAGGGGACAGTGTTAAGGCCTTTTGTCCTGGTATTAGGTCTGTGAGGCTGAGTCCTTCATCGTTCTAAAGTGTGAAACTACAGTGAATGTCAGAGAAAAGGGAATTTAATATTTTTAAACACTAAGTCACAGAGTAAAAAAATTGTGTCTGTGGGCTGCATACGAACAGGACTGAATTTTAGCTTATTAGAGTTTCCACTATATGCTTTATTATGATGTGAAAATTAGATCAAAAGAACTTTATACTCTCTCATTCAAAAGAGAATAGCTTTAGAGCAGTAAAGAATTGATCTGTTTAGATGCAATCAATACAGATGCCCAAGTTTCAAGAACTGGGTGGGGCAGGCATACATCGATTCTGCCCTCAGCATCCAACTGCTGATGGCCGGTCTCACTCTCATTTCAGACAATTTATACCCCATTAGTAGAGCTGGCACACCGTAGGAGGGACTTCAGGGGAATTCCAGGGATCTCCTGTTCTTCTCCCAAGTGCCCAGGGTGCTAACTTCTTGGGACCCACTGTTGGCTTTCAGCTACATAAGTTCTACTTGAAGCCAAGCCGTATGTATAGGTCAAGTTCTTGGTAATTCCAAACGTCTTGCTTTTTGCAACATTTGAAAGCAGCTGTAGAAACTTGTGGTGGGATACATGTTCTTGAGGCGTATTACCGTCTTCTAGACTTAGGACTTTCTTTCCCTCCCAAATAACTTCCTCAGTTTGCCCGCATATCCTCAGGGCAGTTTCTCATTTCCGTCTGCTCCAGATCACCTACAGAAAATTTGGGGCCTGGATAACTGCACTGAATTGGACAAACCAGGACTGGTCTTGGTTTTTCTTTGAAGGTTCAGCCTACTCTTCTTGGGGTTTTACTGTAAGTCTGACATGCTTGGTCATTCAGAATACTGTGCTTCCTGAGTCCCTGATCTGAGGTGATGCTGAGTAAATCCTAATAAGGTTTTCAGATTGGTCTTTACAATTCATGGCCCCTGGGTCATGTCTCTTGGTTGGAGCTGAATGTGCCAGCAAGAAGCAGTGTTGATGAGTGAGGAAGCCCAGAGACATTTCTCAAACTTGATTGTTTCTATCACCATATGCTCTCATTCTGGCATACTACTCATGGCACAAATGCTTCCAATTAGGGATGCGGTGAAATTTGGGCCCACCAGTCTTTCACATTGCAGCATCTTTGAACATCCTCTCCACACCCCACTACTGCTCATTACAGGTGATTCGTTAATAATATGAAGACTCAGTTTTTCTGTGTTTAAACCAAACTTCTGAACTCCCCTAAGAGTGGATTAGGCTCTGCTAGTCTATGTGTAGTGGCTAACGTTTTTTAAATGGCTATAATCTTAATATAAACTGTGCCTCAGAATTAGGGAAAGACAGAGTTTGAGCATCACGTTAGGTTGATGGATGACCAGCCCAGAGCCAGCACACTCTATGGAAATTCAAGAATTAAGGCTTGTCTATGAACAACAGTAGCGTAGATTAGTAGAGGAGATTGTTTTCAGGTGCCCTCCCTCCAAGACAAGTCACCATATTATTTTCTGGTTTCTATATTTTGAGAAGAATTTGTAAAAAAAAGAAAAAATATGCAATGCAAGTTCAAATTCTTGTTTCTCTGTTAAAAAGCTTTTCACAGATGCCAACCAGTTCAGTAAAAGATGAGACTAATGACAACATCACAATATTTACCAGGATCTTGGATGGCCTTTTGGACGGGTATGACAATAGACTGCGGCCTGGCCTTGGTGGTAAGTAGGTTCTCCTCAGCTGCAGCCCACCAGGTACAGGCTTAAACTCAGTCTCAGGCTCATGTCTGCTGTGATTCAGACAATTCATTCAAGAGCTTCCTTGCCAGGAGTGTGAACTGACGTTGTTGCAAGGCGTCCTGCATCCTTTATTGTCATTTCCCAGGTACAAGAAGCTGGGGGATGTGGTCTCTCTGCAAACTCCCTTTTCCTCAGATCATCCATCCATTCTGCTTCGCTTAGGGAGGAACCAATTCTTAGGTGTTACTAAAGCCAAGATTACCTTCTGTTAAATAATGCATCATCAACTTCCTGCTTTTGTATTGATGCAAATCCTTTTCACAATCCACTGTTTAATGCAATTGCTCTTTATATCTTTATATATTATGTTTAATTTTTTCACTAGGACCATAATCATTGTATTTACTTTAACCTCATGGAAGTTGATAAAAAATAAGTGGATAGCAAAATGCGCTTTCAGGGCGCAATTAGAACAGCTTAGTTTTGTGCTGAGACTCATGTGCTGTTTCCAGGCATGTGTAGTGCCCTTGGCTCTAGCTGATTTAGATGTGGTGCATTTGAACTTGCTCCATTAGGTAAGTTAGAGACCCTCTAGCAACTACATTCCTAGGGGAAAAAGTTATTTTCCATTATTGCATTTTTAACAGGGTGATTCACTTGAAGCATGAATTGCCATTCTCTACCTTTTTGGCAAGGAAAGTCCACAGAGCCTCCTTGACTGTCTTACTCCACCCTCTGAGCCTGGGTCTCTAATGTCCAGCAGCCCTTGTCCCTTTGAACACATCCACAAGGATCAAAGAATGTAGAGATGAGTTGCTGCTATACAATATTCTCTCATCCACCTGGCATGTGGCACACTTCTGTGGGGCAGGATCCTGTGAACACCACAGACAGCCAAAGGGGCTGCCTGCTGGGGCTGGCACCTCAGCGGGCACCGAAAGCACACAGCATCATACTAACACCTGCATACACATAAACACACACCATGCATGTATATGATTACCACGCAATGAGATGTCCAGGGAGAAAAGTCCCCGCCGCCCCCCCCCCCACTCCCCGGCTGTGACTCAGCAATGCTACCAGTCGTGTGGCCTTATTTATAGTGAACTGTAGTATACTGTGAATGGTCCCCGTTCATGACCACAGGGGGTAGCTAATTTTATTGCTTTATAAATTTAATAATCGTAACTGATATAATAGTCTGTCATGATAAAAATTTCTAACAAAATGCAACATAAAGTGAGATGTGTCTTCTCAAACGGTCCTGTCCCAAGCCACACTGTGGACACTTTCTCATACAGCCTTTTGCCAGAGACCACCCAGTGCTGCAGTTTTGATTAGACATTCCTTCAGCTCTTATCCCCTCATCAGAACTGCCTAACCGTTTTAAAGCCGGTGATTGTGGGGGAGCGGGTTATGCGTTGTGAGGCTAGAGTATTGTTCCAGGTTTAGGGAGGAGGAAACTAAAGCCCACCCGAGGTCCCACAGCCAGGACCCCTTTCTGCTGTGTTCATGACTGATCCTCACGGGGCAAGAAGTACAATGAGAGCCAACACCCTCTCCTTACACGATGGGCATTTTATTTCCTGCTATAGTTTGGAGCAGTTTGGCTTCATTTGGTATTTCTCAAGTTTTCCAAATTCAACAGACATTATTAAAGCCCTGTGATTGCCAAGAGTGAAATTGGTTCCTAGACTAAGGACATAAAGACGCTGCCATGGGTGGCTCCCCGTGAGCTCCGTGCCCAGGCAGGAACCTGTGTCTGTGTTTCAGAACGAATCACTCAGGTGAGGACGGACATCTACGTCACCAGCTTCGGCCCTGTGTCCGACACGGAAATGGTAGGTCTCAGGGCATGGACCCACCCAGACCCTTCTAAATAGGCACTGAACCAACTCCATAAGGGCCTTCTCTACTGACACATCATCTGGTTGCCTTCCTTTGCATTAGGAATATACCATAGATGTGTTTTTCCGACAAAGCTGGAAAGATGAAAGGCTTCGGTTTAAAGGGCCCATGCAGCGCCTCCCTCTCAACAATCTTCTTGCCAGCAAAATCTGGACCCCAGACACATTCTTCCACAACGGGAAAAAGTCCATCGCCCACAACATGACCACACCCAACAAGCTGCTGAGGCTGGAGGACGACGGCACTTTGCTCTACACCATGCGGTGAGCACGCACAGCTGTGGGGAGAGGGCGCAGCGCCCAGGGCGGTCGCACCGGGTGCGCACTGCGGCAGAGGTGGGGCGGCCATCTCCGCGACTGGCCAGGGGCGCAGCGCAGGCCGCATGCCGCCACTGTCTGTCCTGCCCTGAGGGTCCTACGGCCTAATGGGTTCAAAGATTGCTTCGTGTGTGTGAGCACATGCGTGTTGGGGGGTAGTTTTTACCTTTTGACCTGTCCATACCGATGTCCATGTAGATTATTTACCTGAGCTGCTATAGGCCCACGTGTTTGCTATCTATACTTGTTGGTTCAAGACAGAAAGCATCTTTGGAATAGTGACCTAGATAATGTTAAGTTACAGAAAATTTATTTTATACAAAAATTTATTTAAAAAGCTCTAAGGGAATCCTTTCTTTTATTGCAGTTGTGCACCCTTGTAAATTTTAAGCCCATTTCTCATGTGTTTGTGTGTATGTATGTTTTTTTTAAGATTTTATTTATTTATTTATTTATTTATTTATTTGACAGAGAGAGAGGCAGTGAGAGAGGGAACACAAGAAGGGGGAGTGGGAGACGAAGAGGCAGGCTCCCAGCGGAGCAGGGAGCCTGATGGGGGCTCAATCCCAGAACGCTGGGATCGCGCCCTGAGCCTAAGGCAGACGCTTAATGACTGAGCCACCCAGGCGCCCCCATTTCTCATATGTTTTGGTAACCGTCCAATGCTGAGGTTAAATTTTAGTATTTCTATTTTTAAATGATCGGTAGTCATTTCTTTTTAAATTCTGAATTATTCATTGCATTTGAGTAAATCAATACATTGACTCGCGAGAAAGGCCTTTATAGCTTTTCAGTTTCCATGGTGGGCCTAAGTATTTTTCAAGAAAGATTTTTTTTTTAAATAAAAAAAAGCACTAAAGCTAAGTTAAATTTAAAAAGCAACATGTATTTGTATGGGCATTATGGGAATTTTTCTCTCCACCTAACATGATTCTTTAGAATAAACTATGTTTGAAAGAAGTAATCATAGTGGAAATAACATTGATGCTGTCATCTTCTGAGGCTACATGCCCTAACATATGGTCTGAGGAACGTTTTGATACATGTGTCCCAAACCTATTTGACAATAGATCTCAATTTTTCTCATAACAGCCCAATAAGGATTCTGATAAATGAACCTATAATACACACCTAAGCATTTTGTGCTATTTCTCCTTCCTTTTCCCTACATTGGTCTTGAATATGTTTTGCCAGTAGATGGAAACATGAGTTGTGAACATCAGTGCTCTGGGTCAGCACATTCTCCATTCTCCATGCAGAGAAGTATTTTGAAAAGCTACAAAAGATCTCAAGTGTTGAAAACTAGCCCTTGGTCATCATTCTTGTAAAAGGGAGTCAGTCTGTGCATTGAATCTAAGGGTACTTTGTTCAGGCTTGTGAGCAGAGAATGGGGAGAGTCCCAGGTCTTAGAAGATGCTGGTTGGGGTGAATGATTGGACGCCATTAACGTGGGGGCACCGTGTGAGTCTGCTGTGTGCCTTCGTTCTGTTCAAAGAGTAAAAATATCCCTAGTCCCCACAGATTATTGACCTTGATTCACATCTGGTTTCTAACACTAAAAGAGTGTATTTAGGCCCAAGACAGTGGGATGCTTTAATCTTGGTGCATGATTGTTCGAACAGGGTTAAGTAGGCCTTGTTTAGAAGGGGAAGGGACGGCAGAGGGGCCTCTTACTGAGTATCTATGTACCTGGAAACTTCACAAACAGCCTGGCCACTACGTGATACCATTTCCATTAACCAACGAAGAGAATGAGGCTCAGAGAGGTTTGGTGATCAGCCCAAGGTCACACAGCTAGTGTGAAAGGCAGTAGGAATTTGAATTCAGGTCTAAGCAGTTTCCTTGTTTAATCCACCACACTTGAAAATTGGAGGATGCAGCCTTACTAGACATATACTAGCCTTTTTCTTACTCTTCTCAGATGTTACACCCTGAAGGAAGATGGTGAGAACCAGAGCATTGTCAGCAGTAATTTGTCCTTGTTTATTTATGCAGAGGAAGTCTGCTAATGATTTGCAAAATTGATAATGAGTTTTCTCTTGCAGTCATATGCATTTGGGAAGTGTACATAGTTCCACTTGAAAGTGTTGTGAATTTTATGTGGTAGAACTATAGCTATAATTTGATAGCATTTTACCTATTGATTTAGCAAAGATAGTATATGATAGGACTAATCGCACAGCCATTGGTGTCTCAGCGCCCCCACCCTGTCATTGTTAGAGCCTTTCTGTTTAGCATCTGGGTCATTCCTGTCAAGCCTTGGAAAAACAATGATAGACGTAGATCTGGTAATTCCCATGTGATGTCTGTCTTAAGGAAATAATTAGGAATATAGACTAAGCTTTATGTACAAAGATTTCTATTATTATGTTACTTACGGTACCAATCATTGGAAGGAATCTAAAAAATTCACATTTTCCAACCAAGACTGTATTTTTACATTTTTTAAAGAGAGAGAGTGTGAACGTGCAGGGGCAAGGGGGGACAGAGGGAAAGGGAGAGAGAGAATGTTAAGTAGGCTCCATGCCCAGCACAGCGCCTGATTTTATGACCCTGAGATCACGACCTGAGCCAAAACCAAGAGTTGGATGCTTAACTGAATGAACCAATCAGGCGCCCCTATTTTTACATTTTTATCCAAACTTTGGACTTAATGAAAAAGATGGAATATGAAAGTATAGAACAAACTAGGGTTCATGTGATGCACTGAGACAAATGTCTAATAAAATACTGTTACCAACTTCGAAAAAGTAATTCCATAAAGATTATGGTACAAGGATGGGGTTTATTTGTGTAAAATCCTCACCATCTCCAGAGATCATTTAAAGTAGCGTTCAAAGATACACACCATTCTTAAGATGGAATTCTTTAAATAAGTGATTCCAAAAAAGCCAAGGGAACATAAGCTATTGCTGTCATTTGCTCCCGAAATGTCTGCCAAAAAGTCTTAGGTGCTTGCCTGGAAGTCATTGCCAATTTGGCTCTGAAGAACTTTCTGCTACCAGTGGGTCATCGGCTTATAGGATGTAAAGAAAATCACCAGCTGCCCGAGATAATTCCATAGAGAGCAACAGACATTTCCGGTTGGACCCTTAAGGAGATGAGACTTACGGAGTACGGAACAATTTGTTGAGGACAGTCTTCCAGCAAACAGAGTGATACATTTGACAGAACCGTCTCCAGAGTTGTGCTTCAGACATTAGACAGGTAGCCAGGAAACCTCACAGGGAAACTCAACACAGCAATTTCCTGGGCCTTCCCTTGAAGGGCTGGAGAGAGGAGGTGCAGAGCCCAGACACTGACATCTGTCCATCTAGGGACCGAAAGACTTGTCCTTCTGGACAGCCTTGCTAATTGTTTGTTTGTTTGTTTGTTTGTTTTTACTGGGTGGAACTTGTGGTTGTCATCACATAGCAATGGTCCCAATTTCATGCCCAGGCAAGGCCAGGTGGTATAGGATGACCATGTCTCTAAGGGAGCATGCCAAATCAGATGATCCATTTTCCTTTATGAGCACGTGAGCTGGGATACAATGCCCTCCTCTCACCTCCCTGTTCCCCACATCTTCTAATAGTGCAAACTCTTGTGAGACCCACAGTGAGGACCACTTTAGGGCATATTTCCCTGGTCTTTGGGCCTCTAGCAGAAGAGCAAGTCTCTCTCAGTGTCTTGTGTAGGAAACCACTCTAGGCAAGAAAGATCTTTCTAGAAGGCAGGCTCTGCTAGAACCACACAGTTCTGTCTGTCTCAGAAAACCTGGCTGCCATTCTATCCAAGATCATCTTGCAATAGACCTGTAATAGAGATGTCCAGGCAAATATTTTACAGTGCTATTGGGCCATTGGAGGGGTCATAGAATGCACTGTATGTAGTAAAAATACTGGACAGATTCATGCACTGCATGCCACTCTACATTGTCGCTTTCACACAGCAAGTATTTGCCTGTGCTATTTTTATTTGAGAAAGGCGTATTTTTTTACAACTTTTATAAACATCTTTATTACGTGTGTTTTTTAATACTACTCTAAATGCATTTAAAAATGGCAAACACATCTCTTCACTTAAAAAAAAAAAACGCTGTTCTTTTCCTACCAAGCAAGTACAGAACTTTTAAATTTAGTTATTACAATTGTTTTTAAACACTTCTTCACATGCATTATGGAAGATCTGTCATCTGTTCTGTGAAATAACACTGTTCTCAAAGTTTATCTCATAATCATCTTTATTACATGTGCTTTTAGCACTTGTCTTAATCGAAAGGGGTATCTTTATCATTGCTTACACCCCATTTAGATTGTCATCGGTGGACAGCACTACTTTGAGTTGGGGACTATGATGTAGTGAAAAGAGCACGTGCTTTAGGGTTCAAGTCCTGACTCTGTCACTTAGTAGTCATGAGTCCTTGGTCATTTTTATCTCTTAAGGCCATTTTCTGTTGTTGCTTTTCATTTCTTTTCTTCCTAAGCAGCATAGCTGTAGTGTCTGAGAATGTAGGTTTGAAAACTGGTAGTGTAGACACTTATTCCTGGAATGGCCACTGGGAGGCAGCATAGTCACATTTTTGCATAGTCATTGGCCACCTCCGTTAAAGTTAGAAGACAATAACGAAGGAAGTTGTATGTATATTATACATGTTTGACTTGTGGATAACCTATTTAAAGGAAATTATACATTTATAAATAGAAGTTTTTCACAGGGTACTGATATGTATACGTACCCCTATATACACATACAGTCATCTATATATCTGTATTTATACACACATACACTACACCAGGGTCTAGATAAAAATGTGTTTCATACCAACAGATATGTTGGCTAAATCTTGCAATATTTAAGATAACATTTATTTTAATGACAAGGATAAAAATATGATTTAAAAATTTGTAAAACATAGAAAATCACCAAGTATGGAATACAGCTATGATAACACTCAGACCAAAGAGAATCAGCGTTAGAAGTTTGAAGTGATCAATTACATGTGTTTGTGTGTGTAGACATGTGTGCACACCTGTGTATATCTGTGTATGTCTGCACACATACTTTCCTGTAGCTTTTGAGTGGTCTTACTCTCTGAAAAGTGTTTTGTAAATGGCTTTTATGATTTAAAATATATTGAAACCCCCTCATATCATTAAACATCATTCTGAAACTTCATGGTCCATCACATTCCATCTTGTGGATATCCTGTCATTATATGGTGTCTAACAAAAATTCATGTCATTTCCATTTTTCCTCTGTCATAAGCAACATTGCCATGCAAACTCATAATTATATCTTTGGGGTAAATTCCAAGAACTGGCCAAAAGATGAGACTTTTGATACCCACTTCCAAGTTGTTCTTTAGAAAAACTACCAATTTCCCTTTTACCAGAAGTGGGAGTGGAAATCCTCTCTATCACTTCCTCCTTCACACTTTATATGCAAAGATGAAGACAGACTGTTGCCCCTTTTGGTACACAAGATGTGATTAGCAACCAATGTCTAAAAGTTGACTCAGCCTGAGATTTCTAGTAGCATTGGCTTTCTTCTTTCCCTTTGGGAAATGACTCCCACAGAACAGCATGTGCACTGTCTTGACTGAAAACGATCTAAATCTGGGGACGTGCAACCTGACCTATGCACCACGCTCTGATCTTCATCGTCCCATCACACACATATCCACACCCTCCCTCAGTTTCCTCAGCCACGGAAAACCGAGACTTCCCCAGGACTTCTTCCCGAAGTCTCCTCCTCTCCATCAGCCTGTTGCACCCTGACTCACCTGTGGGTTCTCTGTGTGTTGTGGCATCCTGAGTAATCTCGTTGCCTGCGCCTGGCACCTGGGCTGGCCCTCAAGAGGAATATCCTGCATGTTTATGCAGGGACAGTGATAGAGGAATGCATGACACTGCCTTCTCTTAATTGAGGGCCTCCTAATTCTCAGACCTTAGTCTGAGGAATTGAGACAGGAGACCTGCAGAATTCCTCTTTCACAACCGTGCTCAGTGCATAGGTTTCCACCAGTTTATAAAGATTCAAGTTGATGTTTGGCTAACAATTTGTACTTGTGGGATACAAGTGAGGATATTTTAATACATATTTCTTGCATATTTGGTTTGAAAACATGACTGAAATTATCCTGGGTCAATTCAATCCAGTTTGGACTGCTAGGCACATACTTCATGAAGGACCATCTCATCCTTTGCAAGTGGGCCATCTCCAGCACATTTTTGTCTTCTGAGGTCCTGACCCCACAGAGGCTGTCAGACACTGTCTACTAGTGAGAGAGAAGCCAACCTCCTGGTGCAGCTCTTCACTTTCCTGTCCAGGCAGGGACCTTCTTGGAAATGAGCAACCTGCAAGCTCAGGGCCACGTCTTCAAAAGGTCTCCAGGAATCTCTAATGACTACTCTTTGGAGGTGATGGTTGCAGGCTCTGGGTGGAAAGCCCCAGGCAGCTGCTGGCTGGGGTCTTGGCTCCAGGCCCCCAGCCCCAGGTCCCCAGCCTCACAAAGGTAATACCTGAAAAGAAAGAATCACTTAGGCTGGTCTGCTAATTACTTTTCAAAAACATATGTGCTGTGCTTCAGAAACGTAGACTCCTAACACCCTAAGAATTTAGGACCATTTTATGCCCATTGATAGATGAGGTATTAGACTATCACTAAAGCCCAAATGCCAAATCCATCTGCCTGTATCCATTTTAATATAATATCTAAGAAGTAGACAATCAGAAGCTAGGCACGCATTTCTGCCAACGCGTGTGAAAATAATGTCCACCAGGTGGTGCTATGCCAATTTAGGATAGAGAGTTGCTGAGTGCCCTGCTAATTCACAGATTCAAGTAAAACACTGGTTTCACTAAAACACTGTCAGGGGAAAATAAACTGTTGCATTTCTGGGATGTGTTGCCGTGGAAATGTAGTTGGCATATCTGCAACAGATCTGAGGATGCTCAGAGCCAAGAAATCCACCCTTAGCCCCACACTTTCCCCAAGGGGTAATCAGATTGAATCTACCACCAAGTCATTGGGTCACCAGAGTGCTGACTTAACTTCAAGGGGATGCTGAAAAAGTCCTTCCCTCCCTTCACCTGGAAAAAGTTAATAACCAGCCCTCCTATTATCAACTAAGATTATGGTCAACCGATGCTGAAATTGGTCATCTCATCTCATGCACACTCTCTCCATGTTTTCAGCTTGAGATGATCCATAAATACTAGCCAAATATCTTGGGTAGTATTAAATTCAGAGGAGTCACTGTCTTGGTAATATGGCTAATGCAGTGAGGATTTCTGTATTTACCCTGAAAATAATTAGGAATTTGCCTGATGCATATGGAAAGGAAGGAAAAGTGATGCTTATGGAAAAGAAGGAAAAATACTTAAACTTCTGACACTTAAAATATTTCCCAAGTAGCCTGGAGTCATGAGTTTTTTGTTTTTGTTTTTCCTATAATGTGTGTTGTCCAATACCATAGCCTATAAACACATATGGCATGTTAAACTTAAATAAAATTTGAAATTCTGTTCCTCAGTTGTATTAGTCTATGTCAAGAGGCCAGTGGCTAGAAGTGGAGTAGCTTCTGTATTGGACAGAACAGATATAGGACATTTAGGTTATC
This sequence comes from Ailuropoda melanoleuca, assembly GCF_002007445.2. Taxonomy (NCBI): domain Eukaryota; kingdom Metazoa; phylum Chordata; class Mammalia; order Carnivora; family Ursidae; genus Ailuropoda; species Ailuropoda melanoleuca. The sequence goes on from NC_048226.1 coordinate 25,157,469, forward strand.
ATGGAAATTTCCATTGCAATCAGCCTGGTTTAAGAGAAGCAAAAACATTTTCCAGTGGTCATCTTTATCCACTGGCCCTGATCATATTTGCACACACAGCACTGTAAGCCAATAGGGATGAAGAAAAGACAATGGTCAGAGGATGCCGGGACTTCTCAGACTCCAATAACATTTTAAAAGAGTTTAAGGGTAGTTAAAGCATTTATGCTACAATTTTTTTACTTACATATTTATTTTTCAGGCTTTCTGAGATATAATTGACACATAACCCAGTGTAAGTTTAAGCCTACAGCATGTTGAGATGATACACTTACATATTGCAAAATGGTTGTCACCTCCATCTTACCACATGCCTACCTTTTTTTTTTGAGAATGTTTAAGACCTACTCTCTTAGCAACCTCTGAGTATATAATACAGCATTATTAACTGTAATCGCTATGCTGCATGTCAGACTCCCAGAACTTATTCATCTTATAAGTCTATACCCTTGACCAAATCTTCCCATTTTGTACACCAGCCAGCCCCTGGCAACCACCAACCTACTCTCTATTTTTATGAGTTCAGATCTTTCAGATTCTGCATCTAAGTGATATCATATAGTATGTGTCTTCTCTCACTTATTTCATGTAGCATAATGCCCTCAAAGTTCTTTTATGATAACCTCAAATGGCAGGATTTCCATTTTTTCTCATGGAAAATATTCTATTTTATAAATATGCCACATTGTCTTTGTCCATTCATCCATAGAAGGGCACTTAGACAGCTTCCGTGTCTTGGCTATTGTGAATAATGCTGCACTGACTATGGGAGTGCTGTTATCTCCTTGAGATCTTAGTTATATTTTATATTTTATTTGGATATATACTGAGAAGTGCGATTGTGGGATCATACGGTAGTTCTGTTTTTAATTTTTTTGAGGAACCTCCATACTGTTTCCATAGTGGCTGTACCAGTTTGCATTCCCACTGACAGTGCACAAGGGTTCCCTTTTCTCCACATCCTTGTCAACACTTTTTATCTCTTGTCTTTCTGATGATAGCCATCCTGACAGGTGTGAAGCGATATCTCATTGTGGTTTTGATTTGCATTTTCCTGATTATTAGCAATGCTGAGTACATTTTCATATATCTGTTAACCATTTGTATGTCTTCTTTGGAAAAACACCTTTTCAGTGCCTTTGCATATTTTTTTTAAATTGATTTTTTTGGTATTGAATTATATGAGTTCTTTATATATTTTGGAAATTAATATCTTACCACATATGTGATTTGCAAATTTTTTCTCCAGTTCCAAGGTTGCCTTTTCATATTGATGAGTATTTATTTTGATGTGCAGAAGCTTTTTGGTTTAATATAGTCCCACTTATTAATTTTTTCTTTTGTTGCTTGTGCTGTTTGTTGCCAAAAATCATTGCCAAGACCAGTGTCAAGGAGCTTTTCCCATGTGTTTTCTTCTAGGAGTTTTATGGTTTCAAGTCTTATATTTAAGTCTTTAATCCATTTCAAGTTATTTTTTGTGAATGGTAAAAGATGGGGTTCCAATTTCATTTGTCTGCTATTTTCCCAACACTATTAAAGAGACTATTTTTTTCCCAATGAGCTTGTTTGGCTCCTTTGTCAAACATTAATTGATTATAATATGAGGATTTCTTTCTGGGCTCTTGATTCTGTTCCATGGGTCTCTGTGATTATATTTAAGTCAGTATACCGTAGTGCTTTGATTGCTACACCTTCACAATATTGTTGAAATCTGGACGTGTGGTCTTCCAGCTCTGCTCTTCTTTCCAAGGACAACTTTGGTTATTTAGGGTCCTTGGTGATTCCATATGAATTTTAGGATTGTTTTTTCTACTTATGTGAATAATGCCATTAGAATTCTGGTAGGGATTACATTGAATGCATAGATGGCTTTGGGTAATACGGACATTTTAACAAGGTTCATTCTTCGATCCATGAACACAGGATTGTGTTTGTTCTCATTTTTTATTCATTGTTTCTTTCATCAAAGTCATGTAGTTTTCAGCGTACACATCTTTAACATCCTTAGTTAAATTTATTTTTAAGTCTTTTATTGTTTCTGAATACTATTGTAAATGGAATTGGTTTCTTTATTTCATTTTCAAATGTCCAATTGTTAGTGTAGAGAAACAACTAATTTCTGTGTGTTGATGTTGTATCCCGCAGCTTTACTGAATCTGTTGATTCTAACAGTTTCTTGGTTGGGTCTTTAGGATTCTGTCTATATAAGATCATATCATCTGCAAACAAAGAGGAGTTTTACTTTTTTATTTCTAATTTGGATACTTTTTATTTATTTTTCTTCACTGATTGCTCTGGGCAGCACTCCAGTACTGTGTTGAATAGGAGAGGTGAGGGTGGCCACTATTGCCTCGTCCCTGATTTAGAGGAAAAGCTTTTAAACTTTCACCATTGAGTATAATGTTAGCTGTGGGTTTGTCATATGACCTCTTTATGTTATGTTCCTTTTATTCCAAATTTGTTCAGTGTTTTTATCATGAAAGGATGTTGTATTTTGTTAGTGTTTTGCCTCTATCAAGATGATCATATGATTTTTATCTTTTATTCTATTAATGTGGTGTTTCATATTTATTGATTTCTGTATATTGAAACATCCTTGAATCCCAGGAATAAATCCTGCTTGATCATGATGTATGGGCCTTATTTTTTAAGTTTTTATTTAAATTCTAGTTTGTTAACATTTCAGTGTAATTTTAATTTCAGGTGTACAATATAGTGATTCAACACTTCCATACATCACCCAGGGCTCATCACAGCAAGTGCCCTCCTTAATCTCCATCACCTATGTAACCCCTCCCACCACACTCCCCTCTGGTAGCCATCAGTTTGTTCTCTGTAGTTAAGAGTCTGTTTCTTGGTTTGCCTCTCTCTCTCTCTTTCCCCTATGTGCCTTTGCTTTGTTTGTTAAATTCCACATATAAGTGAAATCATAGTATTGTTTTTCCCTCACTGACTTATTTTGTTTAGCATAATACTGTAGAGCTCCATCCATGTCAGTGCAAATGACAGGATTTGATTCTTTATAGCTGCGTAATATTCTAGTGTGTGTGTGTGTGTGTGTGTGTGTGGTGTGTGTGTTTAACACACATCTTTTTGTCCATTCATCAATCAGTGGACACATGGATTGATTCCATAATTTGGCAATTGTAGACAATGCTGCTATAACCCTTGGGGTGCATGTATGCCTTTGAATTAGTGGTTTTGTATTCTTTGGGTAAATACCTGGTAGTGCAATTGCTGGGTCATAGGGTAGTTATATTTTTAACTTTTTGAGGAAACTGCATAATGTTTTCCAGAGTGGATGCACCAGTTTACATTCCCACCAACAAGGCAAGAGGTTCCCCTTTGTCCACATCCCTCACCAACACCTGTCGTTTCTTATGTTGCTGAGTTTAGCTATTGTGACAAGTGTGAGGTGGTTTTGATTTGTATTTCCCTGATGATCAGTGATGTTGGGCATCTTTCATGTGTTTGTTGGCCATCTGTATGTCTTCTTTGGAGAATGTCTGTTCAAGTCTTCAGTCCATGTTTTAATTGGATTATTCTTTTTTGGGGTGTTGAGTTTTGTAAGTTCTTTATATATTTTGGGTGCTAACCCATATGTCATTTGCAAGTATCTTCTCTTATTCCATAGGCTGCCTTTTAGCTTTGTTGATTGTTTCTTTTGCTGTGGAGAAACTTTTTATTTTCATATAGTCCCAATAGCTTTTTATTGCTTTTTGTTTGCCTTGCCTTAAGAGACATATCTAGGGGCACCTAGGTGGCTCAGTTGTTAAGCGCCTGCCTTTGGCTCAGGGTGTGATCCCAGGGTCCTGGGATCGAGCCCCACATCAGGCTCCCTGCTCCGCTGGGAAGCCTGCTTCTTCCTCTCCCACTCCCTCTGCTTGTGTTCCCTCTCTTGCTGGCTGTCTCTCTCTCTGCCAAATAAATAAATAAATAAAATCTTTTAAAAAAAAAAAGGAGACATATCTAGAAGGAAGTTGCTAAGGCTGATGTCAAAGAAGTTACTGCCTGTGTTCTAGTCTAGGATTTTTATGGTTTCATGTCTCACATTTAGGTCTTTCATCCATTTTTAATTTATTTATGTATATGGTGTAAGAAAGTGGTCCACTTTCATTCTTTTGCATGTTGCTGTCCAGTTTTCTCAACACCATTTGTTGAAGAGACAGTCTTTTTCCCACTGGATATTTTTCCCTACTTTGTTGAAGATTAATTGACCATATAATTGTGGGTTTATTTCTGGGTTTTCTATTTTGTTCTAGTGATCTATGTGTTTATTTTTATGCCAGTATCATACTGTTTTGATTGCTACAGGTTTGTAAATATAACTTGAAGTCTGGAATTTTGATGCCTCCAGCTTTGCTTTTCTTTTTTGAGATTGCTTTGGCTATTCAGGGGTTTTGTGGTTCTGTACTGTGGCCCTTTTACTATAGTTTTGAATTGAACTAATGTTTTTTTTTGTGTTTGAATTTTTACATCTGTATTCATCAGGGACATTTATCTGCTCTTTTCCTTTCTTATGGTGCCATTGTCTAGCCTTGATATCAGGATAATGCTGGCCTTGTAAAATGAATTTTGCAGTGTTCTTTCCTCTAAGATTTTTGGAAGAGTTTGAGAAGGATTGGTGCTAATTCTTCTTTAAATGTTGGCAGATTTCACCACTGAAATCATCAGGTCTTGGGCTTTTCTTTTTGGAGGTTTTGATAGGTGATTCAATCTCCTTATTCCTCATTCATCTGTTTAGATTTTCTTTCTTTCTGATTCAGTCTTGGTAGTTTGTATGTATCTAGGTTTTTATTTATCTCTTCTAGGTTATCCAATTTCTTGGCAAATAGTTATTATGTCTGTTGGGTCCATTTGGTCTAAAGACGTTCAATGTTTCCTTATTGATTTTCTGTCTGGATCATGTATCCATTGTTGAAAGTGAGGTATTCAGTCCTCTACTTTTATTTTTATTTTCTATTTCCCCTTTCAGATCTGTTAGTATTCAATTTAGGTTTTACATGTAGTATTACAGTTAGCTTTTCTAGTGTTGAGTGCATATATATTTATGATTGTTATCTTCTTGATGTATTGACCTCTTCATCATATAATGACCTTCTTTATCTCTTGTTAGGTTTTTTTTTTTTTTGCCTTAAAATCTATTTTGTCATATATAAGTATAGCTACTCCTCCTCTCTTTTTGTTTCCACTTTCATGGACTTTTTTTTTTTTTCATCTCTTCACTCAGAGTCCATGTATGTCCTTAAGTCAAACTGAGTCCCTTGTAGGCTGCATGTAATTGGGTCTACTTTTGTTATCCAGACAGCCAGTCTATGTCTTTTGATTGGAGAATTTAATCCATTTGTATTGAGTAATTATTGACAGGTAAGAACTTACTAATGCCATTTTATTAATTGTTTTCTTGTTGTTTTGCAGTTCCCTTGTTCCTTTCTACCTCTCTTGTTCTTTTCCTTTGTGAATTGATATTTACATGAGGCTTCCATAAAACACCTTATAGATATCACAATCTATTTTATGCTGGTAACATTGTATCCTCAATCATATACAAAATCTCTACCCTTTTATTTCCCCCTTTTATGTTTTTAATGTGAAGACTGATCTTTTTATATTGTATGTCTATTAATGAATTATTGTAGCAACAGTTATTTTTAATACTTTTTTTCCCTTTAGCTTTTATTAACACACCACTGTATTACAGTATTATAGTGTATTCTGAATTTGGCTATATACTTACTTTTATTGGTTTGTTATATATTTTCATATTTTTTTATATTATTAATCAGTGTCCCTTAATTTCAGCTTGAAGAACTCTTTTCAACCTTTCTTGTAAGACAGGACTACTAGTGATGAACTCCTTCAGCTTTTGTTTGCTAGGGGAAGTCTTTAGGACACCTTCATTTCTGAAGGACAGCTTTACCTGGTAAGGTAGCCTACATTGGCATTTTTTTGTGTTTTGTTTTTTGATTTAGTGCTTTAGGTATATCATCTCGTTCTTTTCTGGCCTGCAAGGTCTTTGCTGAAAAATCCACTGATAGCCTTGAATGAGAGAAGCTTTTTTCTTGCTTCTTTTAAAATTCTGTGTCTTTGATATTAGAGAGTTTCATTATAATTTGTCTTGGAGAAGGTTATTTGGAATTGAAATTTTGGGGTGACTTATTAGCTTCATGAATTTGGATATCCAAATTTCTTTTTTTTTTAAGATTTTTATTTATTTACTTGAGAGAGAGAGAGAGAGCAACAGAAAGAGAGCACAAGCAGGGAATGGACAGAGGGAGAAGCAGGCTCCCACTGAGCGGGGAGCCTGATGCGGGGCTCTGTCCCAGGACCCTGGGACCATGACCTGAGCCACAGGCACTTGCTTAACCGACTGTGCCACCCTGGCATCCCTGGATATCCAAATTTCTCCCCAACTTTAGGACATTCTCAGGTATTATTTCTTTAAATAAGCTTTCCACTCCCTTCTCCCTCTCTTCTCCTCTTTGATTATAGTACATTTTCCCCTTCATAGTGTCCTATAAATTCCATAGGTTTTCTTCATTCCTTTTCATTCTTTTTTATTTTAACTTCTCTGATTGGATAATTTCAACTGATTTATCTTCTAACTCACTGATAATCTCTTTTGCTTGGTAAGTCTGCTGTTGTAGCTCTCCATTGAATTCTTCAGTGTAGTCATTGTCTTCTTCCGCTCCGGTGGTTCTGTTTTTGATTCTTTTCCCCCCTATGTCTTTGCTGATCTCCTCATTATGATCTTGTATAATTTCCCTGAAGTCGTTCAGTTATTTATCTGTGTTCTCCTGTAACTCTCAGAGTATGCTTAGAACAATTATTTTGAATTCTTTGTTGGACAAATCCTGGATCTTTGGGGCCAGTTACAAGAGGTTTACTGTGTTCCTTTGGTGGAGTCATATTTCACTGATTCTTTATGAATTCTGTGGCAAGCACTACCACAAGCGGCTGTAATGGCTATTGGGTCCTTAGCGGCATCTCTGTGGTCTGCAGCTAGGGACCAAGGCAGGTGGCTATGGTGGCTAGAACCAGTGCTGTGCACCCTTGGTTATAGAAGCCAGCTGCAGGTGCCTGTGTCGTGGCAGCGGCTGGCTGCAGGCAGTCAGGAGCCAGGGCCAGCTGTGGGCTCACTGGCAGCACAGGCGCCCTGACTGTCTGTGTGCACCACCGTGGTTGCTGGGTTACACCACAGCCACATGGTAGTGGAGACTGGTGACAGGGTCCGGGCTGGGGCATGCTTGTGCACATCCAGAAGGGCTAGCTGCAGTTCCTGTGTTCAGGTGGGGGCGCCGTGGGGAGGGACTCCGGCAGCTGGCATCAGTGACTGTGACTACCTGTGGGGCAAAAGCTGGCAGAATCCGCAGGGGTTCCATGGTGTCTGGGCTAGCCGTTGGTTTCTTTGGTAGTAAAATCTGCTGGGTTTGTCTGGACAGCGGATTACTATGAAGGCTCTTGCTCCTGCTGTGTGGCTGCTTCTGGCAGCCCCTGTGTTTGTTCCTTGCTCTTCATCACCTCTTTCTGTGTCAGCTCTGCCAGTCTTGGTTGGGTATAACCTGAGCGGGAACTTAATATGGTGCCTTGAAAGGCCAGGGAAGCTGGTCACTCACTCAGCTCTTCCTCTCCTGGGGGGTCCTCTTTCTACCTGGGGAGTGTCCTCTTGGCTCTGAGTGCTGATATCGTTGTGGGGGAGGGATGACGGAGCAAAGGGAAGCTGTCTTCCTTTCCTTTCCGCGTGGTTATCTGCAGGCTTTTGTTCCACGGTGTCACTAAGGTTTAAGTGGACTCCAGTTCTGTAGAGCTGTTTTTGTTCGTGGATAGCTAATTGTTGATCTCTGTGGGGTTACAGACGCTGGGCTCTCCTAAGTTGCCTTTTTGGGGATAGTACTTCCTTACAATCTTTTAATTGGGGTGATTTTTTTTGAAAAGCATTTTAAAAGTATGAATAACCAAATAAACTATAAATATTTTAATAGACTTCTAATAAGAAAATAGTAAACATTGCTAATCTAGTTTTTATTATTGAAATTATTTTTGTTTAAAATTGAACCTAAATTTTTTTCCATAATGCTTTAGGCAATATTAATAAGGTCAATAAATACACACTATTAAATGTAAGCCTAGGAAATGTTATTTTTCTGTTAGCATTGAGACACAAAGAAGAAAAGAAGAAAAGAACATGGGAGAATAATAGGAGGGGATCTTTAAGTCACTTTGCAATTGTGGCTAGAAGGATGAGGCAGCATTGGGTGGGTAAGAAAAGGGCTGTGAGTAGATGTGCAGAGCTCAGTATTTTTAAGGAAGCAAGGGAAGGCTAATGTGGGGAGTGAGGTCCATTCTAATGCATTGGGGACTTCTATTGTGGTTTAAGCTTAGGAATCTACTGCCTTGTGAAAAAATATGGCTTAAAGAAATCAGGCTTCCAAGTGGCATCAAGGAGCTGTTTTGGGGTGCTTGCCATACCCAGGTAGGAGATAAGGACAACTCTGCCAGAGGCAGAAGCCATGGGGAAAAAAATGGACAGAGTTCTTTTGGAGGGAGAACTGACAGGATTTGCTGATGGAACTGAGATAGAGTGATGTATGAGAGGTGTCCGAAGTGATTCCCAGATCCGTCTTGCAGAAGTTGTGCTATTCCTCAAGATAACAGTTTGAAGGAATGAATGAATGGGAACACTTGAAGGGCACCAGGGTTTCTTGAGAAGGTCAGAGAAAGGTTGAATTATGTTTTAAATAGCTTGAGCTGTGTAGTCTCTGAGACCGCTAAGTGAAGATATGTAGTGCAGACAAAATGCAGTCAAATGAGATGTTTTATGTTTGGCTCTCAGCATATTACTAAACCCTTCCCCTGTGTGTGTGGGGCAGCAGAGACCAAGCTCCAGGCAGCAGGCAGTCAGTGCGCCGGTGCTCATGCCTGGGGGGATGGCAGAGAGACATGAACCTTTCCTGGAAGGCTCTGGGTGGTGTCCACTGCATTGTGTTCACCTGCGTCTGGTGCTCTGTTAGGCCCCAAGCATACAAGCTATACTTTGCTTACCTGAATAACTGAGAACCTCAGATGCTTCTGAAGGACCTATTCCTTCTCCCTCCCTGCTCTGCTTTCTTGATGCACAACTGAACTCGTGGGAACATCCTTACTGAAGATGTCGGTGCTGAAGTTGGAGCAATGTGTGGGCACATGTGTGTTGAGGGGCGGGAGTAAGGGGATAGGCCTTAATCTCCCAGCTGAAAGTATGTTATTAAACAGGGAGAGGAGAGTCAAGACAGATCTGTTTGGACAGATCTCCCTGAGTGTTAATTTAAATAACTAAGCAGTGACCCCAGGAGCTGACCCATAGTCTGACTCCTTCCCTGCCTTCGCTCAACCCTTCACTTAACCATCATTTTCTCTCTACTTGCTGCTTCCCTTCATCGATATAAAATTCCTTGCAAAAACTGTGCATTGAACACCATCCATAGAACCTGGATGTCACCGAGATGGAGGCTGGCAAATTTGGGAATACAGCAGTGAGTGAGGGGAAGCCCGGCTTTGTAAGGGAGGGGGGTGGGGGGGATAGGCTCACTGAAGTCGTACCTGAGCTGAGTCTTGAGGAGATGCAACAGTTGGGGTGCGGGGCGGATTTGCAAGGCTGTTCCAGACATAGGGATGAACATGTACAAGTGTGAAAGTAGCAGTTGAAAAGTGTGTCCTGCAGCAGGAATAATACCTAAATGGTGGACAGGGACTGATTCAAAAGATCCCTGTATTCAGAGCTCATTACTTTTGCTTTGGGCTGCGGGAAGTTTTAGGAAAAAGATCAGAAGAACCTTTCCTGACCACCCACATAGGCCACATGTCTACTTTCCTCCTCAGATGTTTGTGGAGTAGTAGGAATCACTGTTTCCGTTTAACAGGAGAGGACATCATGAGGTCAGAGGCCACGTCAAAGCCACCAAGTGAGAAAGTCCTGCCCCACACACCAGGGTGCAAGAGGCCTGGACACCTGGCCTGGGGACCGCCATGAACACAGCTACGGCATTCACTTGGAAAAAAAAAGTTTAAAAACCTTCTGGAAGGGATCCATGTCTCCACGTAATGCCTACAATTCTCTCCAAACACTTGGACTACTTAAGGAGAGACTAGCCATGTGTCTGGGGCATAAACCTTGTTCACCAGACCGGCTGGCAGGGGTCTGGCTCTGCCACTTCACCAGGTGCTGTCATCTCTCAGTCTCAGCTCCCATCAGGGAGACGAGAACCATCACTGTAGCATCTCCTCGACCTGGGGGATCGTCAGTGAGATGGTGCAGGCAAGGCTCCTGGCACAGCACCCCCATGGGCTGCAGCCTCACACAGAAGGTGCTTCTGTCTACACTCCCGTCCTACACGTGGCAATATATGTTTTCTCATGGCTTTGGACTGTTGCACTTTCTTTGTCACCTACTTATAATAGCTGGTCCAAGGCTGGCACACATCTTCTCCTGCTCACATCCAGTTTTCCAGGTTTTCCTTCATCTTCATCTCCTGGCCTCCCAAACACTGGGACACTAAAGCATTTGTTGTCCTTCACTGCATGAGCCTTTCTTTTCCTGTAACCTCCACTCACCTGCAGCGTTCCTTTCCTCACTCACGAGCAAGGATGCTAAAACGTGATATTTGTGGCCACTCAAGGTATGTTGTGTGTGCTCTTGAAAGGTGGTTGGGGATATATTTTGCCCTGTGTTGTACATGATTGAACTGGGACTTGGCCACATGGATCTAAGACAGAATAGGGTTCCTCCCATGTTTTGTCTTCTGGCATCACTCTTGGGTTTCTTCTCTGAAAATTCGTCTGCTTCTTTGGGTCCAACTACTGTCTGTCTACCCATATGCTTTAAAACACAGTCAAGCCCTGATTAATGGCATACAGGACATCTCCTCATGCACATTTCACCAAGGTTTGAAACTCATCCCAGTGTTCTCAAATAGTGACTGCTTCTCTAGTTCTTCGTTAACCGTCTGGTTTTGAACATACTGCCTGCTTTTTATTATTTCTCTACCATATGGCACTGGCCCTTCCGGGGGCCACCATCAACCCAGCTAGCACGGTGCAGACCAGTCATCACCACTTGCAGGGCATCCGCTATGTACTGGGGACATGACTGACCCATGGAGGAGATTTTACTGCTTTTTTTTTTTTTTATCATACTACTGAAAATAATGCACCATTTCTAAGTTGATGACCCTTTTCTGAGTAGCCTTGAGCTCAGTAATTTGAAGAATAGTGAGAGAAACCTGAAACCTTTCCTGATTCACAGAAACTCCAGATAGTCTAGCCTATTTGTCTGGCTTTGTGGGAATGATGGGCTGCCACAAAATGAGTTGCTATGGATTCCACATGTAAGTGAAATCATATGGCATTTGTTTTTTTCTGTCTTACTCATTTCACTTAGCACAATACCCTCTGGGTCCATCCATGTTGGCACCAATGGAAAGATTTCATTTTTTGTTTATGACTGAGTAATTAATATTCCCTGATTCTTTATCCACTAAAAAAAAAAAAAACAAATAAACAAAACAGAAACAAACTCTAAATACAGACAACAAACTGGTGGTTGCCAGAGGGGAGGTAGGTGGGGGAATGGGTGAAATAGATAAAGAGGATTAAGAAGTACAAACTTCCTGTCATAGAATCATGGAGATGAAAAGTACAGCATAGGGAATAAAATGAATAATATTATGATAGCTTTTTATGCTAACAAATGGTAACTACATTCATTGTGGTGAGCATTTCATAATGTATAGAATTGTTGAATCATTATGTTATGCACTTGAAACTAATAAAATATTGTATGTCAACCATACTTCACTAAAATAAGGAGGTCGCCATAGTAGAAAATAGAGCATTTTGAAATGTCAAGTGTAAGGAAGAGATTGAGAGTCAAACCATAGTCATGGAAATTGAGAGCAATGATGCTGATTGGCAGTTCTAGATAGAAAATCACTGTCAAGTCTCTGAGTATTGAAAAGGAAATCCTCTCTGCTCAGAGAATAAAGGACAACAGAAAACTCAGTGCAAGTCCTTGCATTATGGAGAATGCAGGCTGCCACTCTGATGTGTCTGCCCTTGGGTCAGTTTTCTCAGCATCACTTAGTACATCAAATATCTGTGTACCCACCTGCTACAACAGGTGTCATCATTTGAAAGATTCTGGGTTGTTAAAACATGTTAAATAAAAATCTAAAGCCAGCTAAAATTTCCCATTATTTATAGCATTCGGAAATCTGGGAGAAGAAGAAATTCGGGAATTGAAAACAGCACCATCTGTAGTGTGGAAGACTGGCAGTGGGATTGGGGACCCTGAGGGCTTTCACATCACTACTTAGCATGCCCTATGCCTTAAGACTTCTTTGTAAGCCCAGTGGGCTATTGTTTTTTCTGTTCTTTATATAATTTATCCTGTCTAATATTTCTTTACTTCAATTAGTTTCAGGTTTAATTTGCTTTTCTTAATATATGAAATTAGGTTGTTTCTTCTTTTTTAATGAAGGCATTTATAGCTCTAAATTTCAATCTAGGGGCTGTTTTTGTTGCATCCCATAAGTTTTGGTATGCTGTGTTTTTCATTTTCATTCATCTCAAAGTTATTTTCTGATTTCTCTTGTGATTTAGATTCATTTGTTACTTAGGAATGTGGTTTAATTTCCACATGTTTATGAAGTTTTCACTTTTCCTTCTGTTACTGATTTTTAGTTTTATTCCACTGTGGTCAGAGGAGATACTCTGTGTGATTTCAATATTTTTAAATTTATTGAAACTTGCTTTGTAGCTGATACATGGTCTACCCTGGATAATGTTCCATGTGCCCTTAAAAAAATGTATATTCTGCTGTTGTTGGATGGAGTGTTCTGTATATGGTTGTGTGGTCTGGTTGGTTTACAGTGTCTTCTGTTTAAGTCTTCTATTTTCTGATTAATATTCTGTCCAGTTTTTCTAGCCATTATTGAAAGTGAGGTATTGAAGTGTGATTAATGTATGTATATAATTTCTATATATTCTTGATACTTTGAGCCTTTTATCATTATATAGTATCCTTCTTTGTCTCTTATAACAAATTTTGTCTTAAGTTCTCATCTGGTTATGGTTTGAATAGAATGTCTTTTTCTGTCTTTTCACTTTCAGCTTCTTGTGTTTTTGGAACTAAAGTGAATCTGCTGTAGACAGTAAGGTTCATATTTCTGTATTGATTCTACCAGTCTCTGCCTGTTAATTGAAGTTTTATTCCATTTATATTTAATACAATTACTGACAAGAAAATACTGCCTTTTTTTCTATTCACCTTCTATATGACTTATTTCTTTTTCGTTCCTTAATTCTTCCATTAGTACCTTCTTTTGTGTTCAATTGATTTTTTTCCTAGTGGAACATTTCAATTCCATCTCATTTCTTTTACTGTATATATCTTTAGTTATTTTCTTAGTGCTTACTCTGGGTATTTAAATTAACATCTAAGTTCATGACAATCAAGTTTGAATTAATACCAACTTAGTTTCAGTGGTATACAAAAACTGCTTGGATAACTCTGTTCCCTTATATTGTTATTGTCACAAATCACATCTTTTTACATAGTGTTGCCACTAGCGTAGATTAATAATTCTCATCTTATGCATTTGTCCTTTAAATCATATAGGATAAGAGAGGGGTTATAAACCAAAAATATAATAATACTGGCATTTATATGTATCTATGTTGTTAAAATCTGGAACAGTTCCCTAAAAATGAAAACTCAGTCTTTGCGGATAAGTTCTGTGTGTGTTGGGGTGCTCCTTCAGTGCTTAGCCAGGCAGTTTACAACTTCCATAGCTTTTGTGTCCTGCTTTTGCAGTGCTTTTAGCTCAGCTGGAGATGAGAACTTAGTCTTCTTGGGACTTTTCTGAGCATGCATCCAGCCCTGGGCATGCACATATTTTTCTAGATTTTCTGGACTATGTGGAGCTTTCAGCCCTTACTTCCCCATTATCTCTTTCCCTAGCTTGTCCTTCCTAGACTTTTCTGTCTGTTTGTTGCTTGCCCCAGCTGTGTCCATTGCCCCATGGCTGTGGTGAATATATTTGTGTTTAAATGTTTTGAACAAATGGTCCCTTAGAGGACATCTCAGCCTTAGAAAACTCTGAGTCAGTTGAAACTAAAGCAAACCCTGAGTCAGTCCTTCAGGGATCCACCTTCAGCTCCTTCAGTAACCTGCAGCAGGAATATGGGCTGTCATTTTCGAGGTCACTGCAGAGCTAGAGAATGGGGACTGATAACAGTGTAAGTTCAAATGCCACAGAGCTTGCTCACTGAAATTCACATATTCTTTGTCTTCACTAAGCATTCTCCTGGCTGTTATAACTTCTTTATTAGATTCCAATTCTAAAAAAAAAAAAAAGATGCTGACAGTTTTTGTGAGCTTATTCATTGCTTTTGTGGATGTTTCCTAATTCGCCACTTTCACTGATGTCACCTTTATTTCTTCCCTAGCATTTTCATTTTTAAAGCATCTATAATGTGTTAGGTATTGCATTACACATTTATATTCAGGACTTAAAACAGCACTGTAAAATAAGCTTTAGATCCCCTTTAGAGGATAGTTTGGGCCCAGGAATGCTGAGTAACACAGCAAGTACACAGAGCCTGAGATGAGAGTTGAAACAGGGTCTATTTGATTCTAGTGCCTCTTCTCTCTGCTTTCTCCTGTATTACAGTATTGATTGCCCTATGTTTTATGATTAAAGACATACTTGAATTTCATTTTGAGAAAGGAACATATTCGCATATTTGTGCTGTTCCTTTTTTGCAGCATTTTTTTTTTTTTTAGTTCAGTCTTGTCTTTATTTTCGTACATTTGATCTAATAAGAATTATTGCTGGGCATGTGAATACATATAAAAATTTAAACAAAATATTTCCACTCTCAGGTAAATCATTATAATACCTTCCTGAGAAACATAAGTATTAAGAATAGATACAGCCATGTTAATCACAATAGATCAATAAAGTTTATGTTCCCTTTTGATAAGAAGTATGCCGACTTTGGGAAGAATTATCACACATACACTAAATTTCTCAAAATAAATGAGAATTGCTGACATCTTTCCAATAGCTGAGGAGGAATGCAAAGTTCAGAGAATATTTTTAGCCTAGCATAATTCCAGTGGGTGGTCTCATGTACATTCTTATTACAATAAGAGTACAAAATGAATTAATTAGCTTTCAACTAACTGTTGAAATCTGTAATTCAAGCTTGAAGTAAGTTGTAGAATTTGGCTCCATTGCTAAAAAGAAGACATTCATTCTGTTAAAACACATTTTTTTTAAAGCGTGGAACTCTAGATTGCATAAATCAGAACATTCATCATTTTAGTATATTCTTATTTGAACTTTCAGATAGTTTCCTAATTTCTGCTTCTTACAAGGTTGCCCTTCACTGAATTTAAATTCGATTACATTTTAAGCAGATCACTGCACACTTTATTCTTTTAGATCTCCGTTGACTACTCCCCATTCCCCTACCTCACTAACTCCTGAACTTGGTATTTCATCTATTCATGATCACAGGCAAAACCCCTTCCTGTGATTTGGGTAGGGCCAGGGTTAGTGCTATGGGGAAGATCCCTTAGGAGGTTGGCTAACCAGAACAAGCACAATGGCCAGGTGCTGAAATTAACAAGGCTTGAAGTTCTTGCCTGGACCACACACAATTGCAGGGACCAGTACACACATTACAGTTAATAAAAAGGCAGGGGAATGGATGAGCCTGGCATCAGGAACCTTTGGGTTCCAACATACACTGTTCCCAACTTGACAATGTTTAGATTCAAAAAGTTCAGTTTTTATATAGTTGACTGAGTTTTAGAATACATTTTTCCTCAAAACATTGTTATAAATTATAGTTAGGTTCCCAAGAACTGGTAATTCCTAACTAACCAGTAGTATGCATGGTATCATGTTAGTGATTGTTCATAACAAGACAAATGCTTTGTTGCATTCTTTTATTTAATGAAAAAGTTTACAGTTTTTTTCCTGAATGCAGGCATACAAGGGAGAAAGCTCCAGTGGGGCAGGGTTTTAGCATCAGGAAGGTATCAAAAAGAAAGTTCTGAAGGAGAAGGACGGCTAAGTGTATTCCTAGCACTAGTAAATTATTAAATGTACATAATTTATACTTATAATAATATATTTACATATTTGTATTAATAATAATGCCAGTTCTTTGTAATTGAATACATGAATAAACTTCTCTTCATTTGCCAATCTAGAGGTGAGTCAAATATAGGAAGAGGAGGCATATACTCCTCAGAGCTGGGCTTCCTTTCAGACACCCCCTCACAGTAGAAAAGCTACTCCTCACATGCAGTGTCAATCTACAGTTCCATCAACAAAGAGGATGTGATTTAGCTACAGAGAAGGGAGAACTCTCCAGCAGCATCCCTACTGAAGGGTTGGAGGAGCCCTTCATGCGCCCATGCAGGTGGGAATAAGCCAGAGGCATCCCAGCGAGGGTACAGTACAATAACAATGCTGCCTATGGGAATGGCAGATCAGCTGCACCAGCTTTGTTCTGTCTCGAAACCCTGCAGCCTTTCAGATGGGAGCAGGTGTGGTAAGTAGAAAGTTGTCTGCATTACGCATTCATCTGTTCCGTACAAGGACTCATAGGGTTAGAAGCCTATCGTGACCAAGTTAAGCCTTCTTTCTTTCCCATAACACCAATCATTAGATGCTATGTTAATGTTTAATTCTTAGAGTTCCCAAATAAATTTCATATATTGCCTGAGAGTCACTGTAACATCTTTAAAGAGAGATTGTTTCCACGAGTGAATCTAGCTGAGGCATGGTGTATGGCTCACAAACTGACCAAGGCAGGACACTTAGCTAGAGATGCTATTTCATTAGCAAGGTCTGAATTTTCATTGTGGCTAACGCTTCGTGAGCTGTTTATAAATTGGCTAATATTACCAAATTTCTTTCTTAACTTTGGGAAATGATTTCAACATATACATGGGCCTGTTATTCAGCACACTAACAACTGACCATTTGACTTCTAATACTATTTTTTTAAGGGAAACTACTGTATTATTTTTCTATTGCTGCTGTAACAAATTACCACAAATTTTCTGACTTAAGACAACATACATTTATTATTCACTGCTCTGGAGACTAGGAGTGTGAAGCTTTTGGTAAGATTGTGTCTCTTTCAGATTCTCTAGGGAAGAATATTTTCTTGCCTTTTCCAGCTTCTAGAGGATGTGTGCATTCCTTGGCTCATGGCCCTGCCATCACTCCTTCCATCATCACATCTCTTTTTCTCTGACTCTGACACTCCTGTTTTTCTTCTTATAAGTAGCCTTATGATTACATTGGGCTCAGCCAGATAACCCAGGATAATCTTCCCATTTTAAGAGCCTTAATCCTGTCCTAATCTGAAAAGTTCCTTTTACTGTGGTAGGTAGAAAGGATTAGGACATGACCATCTTTAGAAGTTATTATTTTGCCTACCACAATCTGTCTTCTGGTCCTCCCCAAAACTCATGTCTTTCCCACATACAAAATATATTAACCCCATTCCAGTATCTCCAAATGTCACAACTCATTACAGCATTGAATTAAAGTCCATAATCTCAGCTAAATCTCAGCAGCTCAAAAGTTTCGAATATCATTATCTAGATCAGCTATGTAAGATGATCGGGGTCTGATCTACCCTGAGGCACAATTCCTTCCCATCTGTGAATTTGTGGAACTCAAGAAACAAGTTTCTGCTCCCCAAATCAAATGGTTGGACAGGCATATGATAACAGTTACAGATATTTCCATTTGAAAGGTGAGAAAATTTCAGGAAAAAAATGAAGCACTATTCCCTCTCTCTGTCCTTTTCAGTCCAAATTGGCATTGTGTCTGCTGGTATAAAATTCTCAAAAATTTTGTAGGTCTCCTATGTGTCTCAAGAATTCACACCACTAGACAAGAAGCTCCTACTTAAATCTTTCATGGATAATCTAATCTTTATTCCTGGCTTTTGCTTACATGGTTGAGGGGTGCCATGAGTCACACACCTAATCTCAGAGAGTCTAATGTGTAACTGAATACTCTGACCCTTTGATACTTTTGAGGAGTTAGCAAAAGTTTGTCCAACCACACCTTTGTCTTTATTTTAAGAGCATTCTTTCCTGACAGTTAATCTCCTAATTACAGCATCTTTTGCAACCTGAAAAGGCAGAATTTCCCAGATGAAGTCCTGGTCCTTCATCCTATCTTTTTCTTCTCACATTTTACTATAAGCAGTAGGAAGAAAACAGGCCACAACTACAACACTCTGCTTGGAAACCTCATCTAAGTATCCAATTTCATCATCATATCAGGTGCATATAACACCCAGAATTCTTTCTGGATTCTCTAGGAGAGAATCTGTTCCCTGCCTCTTCCACCTTCTAGAAGCTACCCACATTCCTGAGTTCATGGCCACACTGCGCTGATCTCTGCTTCTGTCATCACATCTCCTTTTCTGACCCTGATACTCCTGCCTCTCTCTCATAAGAACCCTTGTGATTACAATTACACTGGGCCCATCTGTATAAACCAGGATAATCTCCCCTATCCCAAGGGCCCTAATTTAATCACATCTGTAAAGTTCCTTTGCCACTTAAAGTAACATATCTAATAGTTTGGAAGTGTGGGGAGTTAGGACATGGGCATCTCTGTAGGACCATTTTTCTACCTGCCACCACTATACCTTCTGCTGCACTGATGCAGTATTTTCATGTAAGTGAAGAAGGCTCCAATCGGAAGAAATTATTAGGTAGACATCTGGAGACTAACCCCCTTTGCACACTTATCAACTTTTTTTCCCCAGAAAATAAAAGCAACTGTTATTATCTTTCTTCTTCAGAGGGGAAACTGGACCAGAAAAGTTAGGCAGTTTTACAAACTGTTCATTAGTTAGTTAGTTTATAGTTAGTTAATAGCAAAGCGACCCTAGAATTTGGCTGTTTTAACCATCTTAAAGTGATCTCCACTGTGAGCTACCCACTGGTCAAGCAGAGACTTCTGTAATGAGTTTAGGACCCTAAACCCTTGATTAGTATGATATAAATCCAAGTTGAAGGAAGTAGTTTATCTCACAAAATGCCCTTTCCTGACCCCAAAAATAAAATGTTGTTGAAAATTGGGACATTTGTTTCAGTAAGTAATGCTTGAATGTCTTAACAGAAATGGGAAGAAAAATAGAAAATTGACCTCTGGGGGGGAAAATGCTGGATTCTTCATCTACCAGTAATTCAGTGAAGTTTTTCCATAAGGGACATTTCTTAACCTTTTAGATTTCATTTCCTTCATCTGAAAAGTGAAAGTTTCTAGTAGGTAGCCTGGCTGGCTCCTTTGAGCTATGACAATCTATTATTCCTTAGAGTGCTTTGATCTCAGTTCTGTATGAAGGAGGTTGGTTATATATCAAGGCATTCTACATTTCAGGGAACCCATCAATGGAAGGTTTCCTCTTATCTAGAGATATTTTTTGAGGATTATAAAAGCATTGCCATTTTTGAAATGTTCAAAGAGATCAAAAATTTAAATGTTGTTCCCCTACTGAGGCTGAAACATTTGCTTTTAGGGGAGTTAGCTGAATAATACATTCATCCTTTAGAAGAAAGTTGCTATCATAGATGTATATTTTTCCAGTGTTTGGAATTCTACTTCTAAGGAGGTCTGTTAAAATGGGGGAACAATCCATGAGGCTTTAATGATAGCACTTATTGAGATGGTAATTGCAGAATTACTATTTTTTTAATGTTTTTACTGGAATTATTTCTTCTTTAAACATATTCTTCTTTTTAGATCCAGCTAAATTCTGTCCACCGGTCTCTTCCCACCATCACTAAACCCTCTGTTCCTGCAGCTTTATGCGGAAAGCAGACTCCTTAGTGTATAATCCTTACCATCTTTAAATGTCAGTGCAGTAGCTTTCAAAAGGTAACCAGTTCTCAGGGCCAAACAGCCATAATAAAGCAGGACATGAGATGAACTGAGCAGGTAAGAAAGACCACCAAGACAGAAAGGAAGACTTCTCGTCTCTCTTATAAATACATGGTGTTGGCCAAGAAAGAAGGAGGGCATGAGGAAAAGGGGGGAAAGCCAGGAGTGGGCAGTGTGTCCAAGATGGGAGTTCCAGTCTCCTTGAGGGGATGTTCTCTGACAAGTAGGGGCAAACAATAGAAACGTCAGGTGGTGGTGCCTCCTCCAGTGGCCATGGAGATGGAAGGAAAGTACCACATGGAGCACAGAGAGAAGAGGAATTAACCATGATTCACGACACTGCCAAGGACTCAGCCAGCACATCTGGCTTCAAGTCAGCCTCCACACCCAGTGAGCAGTAGAGTGTTTTCTGGGGTCAGAAGCTCAGTTATATGAGCTGGCAGACATGGCTGTGTCTAGAGAGAAGATTCCTCCATGGAGAGACCATCTCCATGTCACCCTCATGATGGGAGTGGGGCCTATAAAGTTGTCAGCATTTTGGGAGGGCAGCTTGAAAACTGCAGTGCTGGTTCAAGTGTGCAGTGCTGGTTCAAGTGTGCAGCTGGTTCAAGTGCTGCACACTTGAAGCATCCCTGCTTACTCCCTACCTCACACTGCTCCCACTGACTGAGCCCAGGGTCTTCCATATACCTGCATCCATAAACTGTTTGAACAGAGGCTGTAGACCAGCACAGAATCTCCTAATCTCCTAATCAAAACTATTCTCCTTTAAGCTCCTACAGCACTGTTATTTTGCGTGCTTATTCTCACGTTTATTGCTTTGTACCTGGCATTGCAGCTTTATATATACTTCCTATCTTCCTACTAAAAATTTGCTTCTGAAGAAAATTTTAGATTTTAGATTTTCTGAGCTCATGTGGATTTATTCTCTAAAACATTTTTGACTCTTTTAAGTTTTTTGTCCCACTATTTGCTTTACTTTAAAAATTTCTTAAATTTGGTAACAAACAACTAAAGTTAACATTATTTTCTTCTGTGTTGGCTAAATGTTCTCTTCACAGACTGTGATTTTTTTTGTCATAAGTTTCTTAATTCTAATAAGTACCTTATCCACTTCATAGTCTCTAATAATAGTCCTTTTACATAATTTTTTTTCAAGAGGTCCACTGCAGATTATTTATCATGTAAAACAATCTATAAGTCTAACAATAATTGCTTTAATATCTTAAATAATATATCCATTATTAATAATAGAAAATGGAATAATTAATCAAATATAAATATTTATAATATATCTGTTATTATGTTATCTTTAAACATAGTTGATTTAATATTGTACATATTATATTACATATGTATATATATTATATATATACTATATGTATATGCACATATTTAGAGCCCACACATCTGTATCCTACAATTAAATAGTTCGTCTTTCAAAGTCATGATTATGTAGAGATTTTCACATGGAAAGTACCCTGTTCTTAAGATTAGGTATATGAAAGACTGAATTTTGTATACCAAGAACAAAAAGAAAATACATGTACGTGTCAAAAAACTCTGGACAAAATTTATGGGTGAAATTATAAGTGAAATGATATCTATTTGTAGTTTTCTCCTTTACAAGTCTCCTGTACGTTCCCATATCCTTCAATGAACATATACAGTATATCATTTTAAATGAGTATGATACTTAGGTGCTATGTTCTAGTCTATGTGAGCTCACACCTTTGAAGCATTACTCCATCCTTGGGGGAATGGCACCTCAAACCAGAGGCAGCAGAGGATTTCTTCTCCTTGACAGACACAGACCTTTCTTGCACTGAATCACATTTTTGTGTCATTCATTCAGAGAATACATACATTAACTACTCTGTCTGCAATCATCAAGTTTGTGAATTCTGTGCCCAATTTAATAGCAAAAGTTTACTCTGTTTTAACAGGAGGAAGTAGTGAAGGCAAAAATGAATGTTTTTACATTTTTATTCTCACCCTGGGCACATAGCCAAGATCCAGACTCAATATAAGAAGGAAGGACCAATAGTGCTAATATCATGTCGAATTATTATTTGTCTAAAAATGTAATTATAACATCTGTTTAAAGGTGAATGTTTTATATTATGATTTCATTCTGTGTAATTTAATTTAGTTTTAAATAGTAGAATAAGAAACTTAAGAAACAGAAGATTAACTCATTAATGAAATTTAGATTCGCTACCTAATTAGTAAAGGCTGTAGAGAAATAAAAGCATGACAGTGTGGCAGCTTTGGAGGCGTGCAGAACCCATTACTACTTGGTATGTGGAGGATGTGCCATTAGGGAGCCACAGCAGTCAGGGGCCGGGGTTCAAATCATGACTCCACGACTTACTAGCTCTGCATCCTTGTCCTGATCCTTTAATATCTGTGCATCACTTTCCTGCCTTGGCTGGGATATTAATAGTGGCAAATCTCATCATGCTGTTCTGATTAGATGTGTTAATGCAGCTAAGCATTTGACATAGTGCCTGGCATAGACCTGGTGGATATTATGTCCCATTACTGTTTGAGTCATTGGTGACAGTGGTAGTAGATGGTGGTGTTATTATCTGGAAGACCAGACTTGGATTAAAAACAATTAGGTTGTACCAGAAGATTGCAGTCATAACAAATTTCACCTACTCTGCAGTGTCATGTCATCAGTCCAGTACACAATAATCATAGCCAGCTTCCGGTCAAAATTTGGACTGAGCATTTATTACACATTTATATTTTTTGAGCTTATAAAATATTTCAGAAAATACATACATTTTCAGCCTTGACAAAGGAAGTTTTTAGATTACTCTGAGTAAGGGATGGGAAACAAAGAATAAATCATTTTTAAAGGCATCTGAAAATTGCTTTACAAGTGGTAATGTATGTACAGACACACACACTAAGCCACAGAACTGAGTAGATGTGACTTAAGTCTTATTTCTAAATCAGTGGAAACCTATATAATTTGGTGAAACAGGTTAGACAATTTCATGAAATATGGTAATTAAAATAATGAGTGAAGTGCTTAACACGGCTTTATGGAACATGGTGGCTGCTGAGTAAATAGCCAGAATTGGAGAGTCATTTAAAGGTCTTCATCTCTTACTTTTCAGCTTGACCATCTCCGCAGAATGCCCAATGCAACTTGAGGATTTCCCGATGGATGCCCATGCTTGCCCTCTGAAATTTGGCAGCTGTAAGTTATTTTCACAAGTAAGAACCATGGATATACTTTCAGAGTTATTTCCACATTCATTCAGAATTTAGGTTCCATATGTGAATAAGCATGGTATGGATAGCAGTCTGCTTGTCAAGACTGGAATGCTGTGGATTGCTTATACCTTTGTCCTCACAGACTAGTTTCCTTATCTATGAGAGAATGTGAGTGGAGGCACAAGCCATCTAGAATGTGATCCTGGAGAAGTGTTTCCAGACCTTCACCTGGCAGTTTTTTCTTATTTTCACTTCTCAGATTGCAGGTTGCCTCCTCCAAGGGACCAAACTTCAAGACCCACTTTCCAGTACCCAGCTAGTATCTTTTCTGTTGCATTGTAGTCGTTGCTGTCTTAACTCACTTCTTCTAGAGCGTTCATGAGAGCAATGACCTTGTCGTATTCACCCTTACTACTCACCTTGTACACATATTGGGAAACTCGTTGCTTGAACAAATAATTATTCATTAGGCGAACATCTCTCTGAATCTAGTAGAAAGCCTTCAATTCCAGCCATCCCAGACAGTGGAGTGATGATACTGGTCCCGACATATGCCGCAACCTCATCCTCGCTTCTGAGATGCTGGAAGGCAGGGTTAGAACCAAACTATTCCCTTCTTTATTTATGCTCTCCATCTGTGCTCATGCTAGTGAAGTTTTCATTTTTGAAAGCAGAAAAATGTGCTTTTTGAGATTGAGCATCAGATTTGTATTAAGGTACTATATTTTTTTTATAATTGATGAACCAATATTGTTACATTATGTTAGGCTTCACTCTTGTGTTGTATATTCTGTAGGTTTTGATAAGTGTATAATGCCATGTATACACCATTATATTATCATACCAAGCGGTTTCCTTAGAATCCTTTGGACTCCACTGATTCACCCTCCCTTGCCTCAGTCCCTAAAAACTGATCTTTTGACTGTATCCATAGTTTTTCCTTTTCCAGAATGTCATACAGTTGGAATC
The DNA here is from genome assembly GCF_002007445.2 of Ailuropoda melanoleuca. Taxonomy (NCBI): domain Eukaryota; kingdom Metazoa; phylum Chordata; class Mammalia; order Carnivora; family Ursidae; genus Ailuropoda; species Ailuropoda melanoleuca. The sequence continues at coordinate 25,181,678 of NC_048226.1, forward strand.
ACATAGTATGCAGCCTTGTCAGATTGCTGCTTTTACTTGGTAATATGTATTTATGGTTTCTCCATGCCTTATTTCCTTTTAGTGCTGAGTAATATTCCATTGTCTGGTTGTACCATAATTTATCCATTCACCTGTTGAATGACAACTTGGTTGCTTCCAAGTGTGGGCAATTATAAAGAAAGCTGCTAAAACTATCTGTGTGTAGGTTTTTGTGTGGACATACATTTTCAACTCCTTTGGTTAAATATCAAGAAGCACCAATGCTGGATCATATAGTGTGAATATATTTAGCTGTGTAAGAAGTTGACAAATTGTCATTCCCACTAGCAAAGAATAAGAGTTGCTCCACATCTTCACCAGCATTTGGTGTTATCAGTATATGGGATTTTATCTATTCCAATAGGTGTGTAATGGTATCTTATTTTAATTTATAATATCCTTATGTCGTATGATACTGAATAGCTTTTCATATGTTTATTTGCTATCTGTTTATGGTGTTTTGGTGAGGTGTCTGTTCAGGGCTTTTGCCCATTTTTAATCTGGTTCATTTTCTTATTGTTTGTATATTTTGTGTATCAGCTCTCTATCAGATATGTGTTCTGCAAATATTTTCTCCAAGTCTGCAGCTTATCATCTCACTTTCTTGACAGTGTCATTCAATAGCAGACATTTATAATTATAATGAAGTCTAGCTTATTAATTCTTTCTTTAATGGATCATGTCTCTGATGTATCTAAAAACTAAGGCTATCTTGATTTCCTTCTGTGTTATCACCTAGGAGTTTTATAGTTTTGCATTTTTTGCATAGGTCTGTGATCTATTTTGAGTTAATTTTTGTGAAGATATAAGGTCTACATCTAGATCCTCTTTTTTTTAATTTGCATGTAGATGTCTAGTAGTTTCAGCACCATTTGTTGAAAAGACTATCTTTAGTCCATTGTATTGCCTTTGTCAAAGAGCAGTTGACTTGGCTTGTGTGGGTCTATTTTTGAGCTTTTTAATCTGTTCCATTGATCTATTTGCCTATTCTTTTGCCAATACTACAATGTATTGAGTATTATAACTTTATACTAAGTCTTGAAGTTGGGTAGTGTCAGTTCTCTGACTTCGCTCTTCTTCAATATTGTGCTGACTATCTTTTGCCCATCCACATAAACTTTAGAGTCAATATGTCAATATCTACAAAATAACTTGCTGGGATTTTAATTGTTATTGCATTGGATCTATAGATCAAGTAGGGAAAAACTTATATCTTGACATAATTTAGGCCTCCTGTTCATGAACGTGAAATAACTCCATTTGTTTAGATCTTCTTTGATTTCTTTCATTAGTGTTTTGTACTTTTCTCTTTATAAGCCAGATTACCTTGGCACCAAAACCAAAGATATTGCAAAAATGACAAAACTTTGGATCAATATCCCCCATGTAGAGAGACAAAAAAATCCTTGACAAAGTATGAGTACATTGGATTCAACAATAAAATGAATAATACGCAATGACCAAGACCAAGCAGTTTATTCCAGAGATGCAAGACTGAGTTATAATCCACTATTTTAACATGCTAAACAAGAAAATTAACATAATAGGGGCACCTCGGTGGCTCAGTCGATTAAGCATCTGACTTTTTGTTTCAGCTCAGGTCATGATCTCAGGGTTGTGAGATTAAGCCTTGTGTCAGGCTCTGACTGGGTGTGGAGTCGGCTTGGGATTCTCTCTCTCTCTCCTCTCTCTCTGCCCCTACTGTGCTCACATACACTGTCTCTCTAAAAAAATAAAATCTTTAAAAAAAAGAAAAAAGAAAACTAACATAGTAATATCAATTGATGCAGGAAAAGCATTCTCAGAAAACTAGTAATAGTTGGGAAAACTCCTCCTGCCTGACTGCCTTGATCAGGACCATTGGTCTTTTCTTGCCTTTGGATTCAAAGTAAAACAGCTCTTGGGTCTCTGGCCAGCCAGTTCTCAGACTGGAACTACACCATCAGCTTTCCTGGGTCTCCAGCTTGCTGACTGCGGGACTTCTCAGCATCCATTTTCACATGAGCCAATCCCTCTTAATAAATTTTTTAAAAAGGAATATCTAGCTATGTTCTATTGGTTCTCTGGAGAGAGATTTTCTCTGGAGACTAATACATATATTGGTTCTGAGAAGTGGGTGCTGCTGTAACAAACACTTAAAAATGTGGATGTCCCGCCCCCCAAAAATAAAAGAAAATGTGTAAGTGTCGTTAGAACTGGATAATGGGTAGAGAGGCTGGACAGTACTGTGGTGCATGATATAAAATTCAACACTGCTTGAAGGGACTTGGGATTCTGGTGAGAGCTCAGAAGGAATAAAGGAGAACTGGAGAGAAAGCCTCCATCTTCTTAGAGAATCCACAAATAATCATGAACAGCATGCTGGTAGACATATGGTATGAAAGGTCTTCTGATGAGGTCTCAGGCAGAAATGAGGGGCAGGTTATAGGAAACTGGAGGAAAGGCAATCCTTGCTACAAATTGACTAAATTGTGTTCAAAGAAGTTGGCTGAATTGTGTTCTGGTGTTTCCTGAAAGGTAGAACTTGTGAACAATGAAATTGGATATTTAGTTGAGATTTCTAAGCAAACTGTTGAGTTTCTCATCACTGCTTACAGCAAGTGATGAATTTGAGAAGGAATTATTTAGCAAAAAGGAACTAGAACTTAAAGATTCAGAAAATCTTTAGCCTGCCCATATTGTGAAAAATGAGGAAGCTTGTTACAGAAAGAACACCAAGGGTGTGGCTGGACAATTGCTTCATAAAATTGACACCCTTGATGTTGATCCGCCCTCTCAACAGAAACCAGGAAAAATAGACTCCAAAGGCAATTCAGAGATCCTAGGTGCTGCCAGTACCCCCACAGGCCTCAGTTTCAAAGGGCAGAGTCCTTGCAGAGAGCCTCGACAGCAGCACCCCACAGAGTAATTGGGGTGATGCTGCCACTCTACCAGGCCTAGAGAGCTGAACATTGAATCAAAGAGGAAGATTCTCAGGCTTTAAGAATGTGCCTTGCTAGATTGGGGACTTGCTTGGGACTCCATCATCCCTTTCCTTTTGATTTCTTTTTTGGAATGGAAATGTCTATCCTCTGCCTGTCCCACCATTGTATTTTGGAAGCACATAATTTGTTTGGGTTCACAAACTTACAGCTGAGGAATTTTACCTCAGGGTGAATTGAGTCTCACCTATATCTGATTTAGATGATATCTAATGAGACTTTGGACTTTAGATGTTGGAGTTGATGCTGGAATTAGTTAAAATTTTGATGCTATTGAAGTGGAATGGAAATATTTTGCATGCAGGAAGGACATGAATTTGGCAGGGGCAGTGGCAGAATGCTATGTTCTGAATTGTGTCTTCCCCCCCCCCCCCCCCCCCCCCCNCCCCCCCGCCCCATTCCTATGTTGAAACCCTAATTCCTGATGTTTCTGCATTTGGAGACAGAGCAATTAAGTGACAAACACTTAACACAGACAGAGATTAAGTTTAAGTGAAATCATAATTCAATAGGATTGGTGTCCTTAGAAGAAGAGGAAGAGGGAGAAATTTCTCTTTCTCTGCAAACACATGCAATGAGGAAAAGCCATGTGAACCCACAGCAGAAAAGCAGCCATTTGCAAGCTAGGGAAAGAGCCCTCACCAGAAACAAATTTGCTGGCACCTTGGTCCTGGACTTCCCAGCCTCTAGATCTGTGAGAAAATAAATCTTGGTAATTTAACCACCCAGACTATGGTGTTTTGTCACGGTAGCCCAAGCATACCAACATAACTGTAAAACTGTTTGGTCTTTCCTTATCTCTATTTCTTTGCAGAGACCTTATAATTTCTCATTTGTTTGAAGTATATTTGTAATTGGTCATTGCAGCATTTTATGATGGCTGCTTCAAAAATTCTTTGTCAAGTAATCCTAATATCTCGGTCATATTTGTTTTGGTATGTATTGATTTTTTTTTATTCAGTTTGATCTTCCTAGTTGTTGGTATGATAAATAATCTTCTGTTGGAACCTGGACATTTTGTGTATTGTGTTATGAGACGCTTATTCAAGTCTTCTGTTTTAGTTGGCTTTTTTTTTTTTTTTTTAACACGGCTCTGGCAGGGAAAAGTACAGCATAACCTCCTTAGTGCCAGGAGTGGGTAGAAGTTCAGGTTCTCCACTCAACACTCATGGCAAAGGGTGCATGGGGCTCGTTGTTCCTGCTGGGTGGGTGCAGGATTTCCAGCTGCATACTGGGCCTCCACTAACACCAAATGGGGTAGGGTGGCCTCACAAGCACTGTGCAGTGCCAGAAGTCTCAATTTTTACTAATTCTCTGCTGGCACAGCTCCAGCAAGGAGCAGGAGGGATCTGCTACAGCTGGATTAATGTGGACCTCCAGGCTCCTCACGTGGCTGCCAGCACACAATAAGGAATGGGTGTCATTACTGCCTAGAAGGAATGAAGGTGCTGGTTTTCTCTTATGCCACTACATTGGTGGGTTGGGCATCTGGTGAGAGTGGAAGTCTGGGCTCTCCATTTTCTTTTTGGTCTGTGGTCAGGCAGGACTGCCGTTTTTCTGTGGTCTGTTTGACTGGACTTCTCCAGTTATTGTCTAAAAGTTTTCTGACTTGATAGGCTGACCCTTTCCTGTCCTTGGGCTAGAGGGAGCACAGGCTTCTGGTGATGGTGTTACTTTGTTTTGTCTATGCTCATTGTGCTTTTGGGTGCTAAGCTTCTTGGGCTTCCAGTCTGGGATGTATATGGCAAGAAAAAAACCACAGAACTCACTACTGGGTCATCTCCTGGGCCCCAAGACCCCAAGACCTGTCTGCCTTATTCTTTCTAGCTTTCAGATTCTTCATATATTTTATATCACGTCCAGGTTTTCTATTTATATTTAGTGGGGGGAATAGGGGAAAACACATCTCCATTTTTCTGGCAGCAGAAATCCCCTTATAGGTGTTTTTATTTTTATTGGTACTTCCTAGGGTTTGCTGAACCTCTTGAATTTCTAAATTTGTCTTTCATCAAATTTGAGGAATACTGGCCATTGTTTCTTCTAATGTTTTTCTGTTCCATCCTCCTTTTTCCATCCGGAGTTCTAATTATATTCATTTTTTAAAGAATTGTTTTCTTTATTCTTTATATTGGATAATTTCTATCACTCTATCTTCAAGTCCACTGACTTTTTTAAAAAGATTTTTTATTTGTTTATGAGAGAGAGAGAGAGCACGAGAGAGCGAGAGAGAGAAAACGAGGAGGGGCAGGCTCAGCAGGGAGCCTGACTCCCAGCTCAATTCCAGGACCCAGAGATCATGACCTGAGCTGAAGGCAGATGTTTAACCGACTGAGCCACCCAGGTGCCCCCAAGTTCACTGACTTTTATGTCATTTTCAGTCTGCTGCTAAATTCATACAGTAAATTTTTTATTTAGTATCTTTGTCAATTTTAGAATTTGTATATGGCTCTTTTAAATAGTTTCAATGTCTCTGCTAGACTTACTCTTGGTTTTTCATTACAGAACATTATTTTCTTTCCTTTACACTCTTAAGCATAACCGTTTAAGCTGCCTTAAAATCCTTGTGTGTTAAATCCAGGATTGGAGTCCTCTTGGGATCATATTTTCTCTTGAGTATGGGTCCTTTTTTCCTGTTTCTTTTACATTTAATATTTTGAATTCTTTACTGGATATCTCAGTGTTATATTGCAGACTGGATTCTGTTAAATTTAGAGTGTCAGGTGTTTTTGTTTATTTGTTTTTTGTTTTTAGCTAATTACTTGACCAAAGGAAATCTCCAAACTCTGTCTCTCCTGCAGTAGGCAACAGCTGAAATGGTCAGGTGGTCCTCTACCTTAGATGGGCTGGTAGGATTATGCTTTATGTATGTGTAATTCAGGGGTAAGTATACGTAGTGTAGAGTTTACATACATCCATTACATCAAATTTGGGGCTTCTCTGTAGCTCTTTCCTTTCTAGGATTTTACACCTCATTTTTCAGATGTGCTATATTGATAGCTCTAGACTTTTTCTTTTGATTCTTCAAGCCAGTAAGACTAAGGGATGTATCTAAGCTTTAGTCACTTCACAGCTCTGACTCAAAGCTTTTTAAGTAAAACGGCATTCCCTTCTTCCAAGTGGCAACTCCCTCCAGTTTCTTCCTCAGTTCGTTCACTCTCCAGGGCCTTCAGGGAGTTCTCTTTTCTATGGTACTCAGAGTTAATAGGTGTTACCTGATTACAACCACTGGCAGGGAAATTTTTTTTGACTGAGGGGGTTTCCTTTTGTATCACTTCTATCTTTTCAGAGAGATTTTTGGAATTAGGAGAGGTGACTGTGTGTGATGAGCCAAAAGTTTAAGTTGGATGGAAATAATATATACATTTTTCAAACTATGAACTTTAAATGCCACGGAAAAATTAAACACATGTTTATTTGCTGGAAGCAGTATAATGGAAGGGGACTTTCACCAGGATTTATTTAAGTCATTTGTTGCCACGGGGTGGCTGTGCACATCAGTACTTGACAAAACCTTCGAAAGATCTCTATGGCATCTTATTTGGGGATCATGTCCCTAAAGGGAAATGAATTGTTCATGTCCCCAAGAGGAAAATGAGTTGTATGACTTCAAATTATACCCCTCTTTGCATATGAAAATTATGCTCTTGATTTGATCAAAGGCAAAACACTGAAAGTGAAATTGTCATTTTTTTCATCACTAGTTAAATATGTTCAAGTTAATGTGATGTTCAGATATAATGACAATGGTGTGCAGTACAGACAGCACAAAAGCAATTTTTGGTGAAAGAAAATATGTGACCCTCTAAATCCTTCTTCACTAAATTATCTCATATTCAACAGCCAACCAACTGCAGTGAAGTCATTTATTACATTCAAAGATAAAATACACACCTGATAGGATCTCATCACTTCTACAATCAGTCACATCAAATGAGATCAATTAGTGCGTGTTATATGTGTATGTGTGTATACATATATTTTGAACTCAGTAGAGAGCCCAAAACCAATATAAACATTTCTTAGACTCAGTAGAGATTTTGAACTCTCATGCTAAATTTCTTTTTTATCTGCCTGATATTTTGAAGATTGGTTTTAGATGTTGATTGTTTCTTTATATCTGCTGTTAACATCATTACTATAATATACAAAGCAATTGGAAGGATTTTATTTTTTAAAGATTTTATTTATTTGAGAGAGAGAGCACAAGGTGGGGGTGGGGAGGAGAAGCAGGATCCCTGATGAGCAGGGAACACAATGCAGGGCTTGATCCCAGGACCCCAGGACCATGACCTGAGCCAAAGGCAGACACGTAACTGACTGAGCTACCAAGGCACCCCTGGAAGAATTTTCTTAATATACCATGTTTATATACAGTAGTCCAAGGGCAGAAACTTCACCTTTCCTCAGTTTATATGGTCTCAGCACAGGGCGCAATAATTTTAAGAGAAGAAATGTTATTTAATTGTTTTTCTTTTTTTCTTTTTTTAAAAGATTTTGTTTATTTATTTGACAGAGAGAGACAGCCAGTGAGAGAGGGAACACAAGCAGGGGGAGTAGGAGAGGAAGAAGCAGGCTCCCAGCGGAGGAGCCTGATGTGGGGCTCAATCCCAGAACGCTGGGATCACGCCCTGAGCCGAAGGCAGACGCTTAAGGACTGTGCCACCCAGGCACCCCATAATTAAGTGTTTTTCTTACTTGTCTTTCATCTTTTTGATTTACTAAAAATAGATACTTGGCCAAGTAGTTCGCTTATACCATGGGCATCTAAGCATGGTGCAGAGGCTAAATGTGATAGTATAATGAGTTTCAAATTATCCAATCCAACAGTTCTCTGCTATTAGGAGACAAAGGAATGCAAATAGGTGTCATTATTCTAATGAGCCACATGCTCTGGCTTCTCTGCAGAACTGAATTAACAGACATTTCTGTTATTGCTATCTCTACTCAAGAATTCAAGCAAATGTTGAAATTAGCCCTAGTTTAGAGAGGGATGTTTCCTAGTCCAAAAGGAAATTCCGAGAAGATAACGGCATGGCTTATATTTGGAAGCAAGTGCTTAAATCAAGACTTTTATAAAAGAAAAAAAAAACTTAATTTTTTTGTTCCTTTTATTTGTGGAATGATGCATTAAATAGTAGATTAAGTCATGAGACAACATCTGGATTCATGAAAATATATGCTAAATCAGATACAGATGCCTCTTTAGTAAACATCTTGTGGAGAGAATTTCACAAAATCAGGGTAAATCTCACCGTAGTGAGCTATTAGTTCATTCCAACATGTGGAATTATGACACTATTAACTGCATTCATCATGCCCAGCATGTAGGAACTCAGCATGAGTGTGGGTGATCTAGAACACAGATTTCAGAGTATCTAATGTGCTTATGTTAGTCTGTGAGGTCTTAGAAACATATTGAAGTTCTGTCTGTGTTGTGTCTGAGTTTAGATGCACTAGTTAACCTTGGCTACTGTTTAACAGACACACTAGGTGTGTTCTCCTTTCTGCTAGGTGCAGTGAAAATCACAGAAGCATGAGTGCTGCTCTGTTCCCAACAAATTGATGGACACGTTACATAATAAGGTTAAATACCATTGTACAGCTGAAAGCCATTTGGAATTCAGACAGGGAAACTCATCATGGGGATGATATTTTAAACTGAACCTGGAGGAAGGATTTGAGTAGAAGACATAACCAAAATAAGGGCAGAGCACAAAGGACCAGGGCTCAACTAGTGGAGGGGATGAGCACCTCCTTTGGGGAAATGACCGGATGGCATTATGACTCAAATGTGAAAGTGTAAACGTAGTAGGCAGACTGGGAGATGTTTGTGGAGCAAGTGGAGAATGTGCTGGATTCACTATTAGAGAGGTGACACCAAGAGCTAGGAATTGCCCTGAAGCAGAAATGCTGAGAGTTGAGAGTAGGGTGGTGGCCAGATGTGACAAGTGGATATACAGGATCAAAGGGGGAACTGAATCAACAATGGCATTATGATTTTAGGACTATGTAACTTAGGAAATCTATTTTCCATGAGGAAATTGAAAGTAATTAGAAGGAACTACTGGCTTCAAGGTTTAAAAAAGCTGATTGGTTTATGAGATGGTGGGAAATTACATGAAGGGATTTCCTCCTAATGTTACCTCTACCTTTTGCTCTGCTTCTCACTCCTTTCAACAAGGGGAGGGTCTTTTATGCTGGGTGGGTGATGGTCCTGAGTCCTTCTTTCCTAATTTGTTCCCATTTAAATCTATGGACATGGAGAGTGCAGTCTTTTTGATTCTCTTTCTGTCAGACCAGTCAGGGAAGTGACTCAATGTAATTTTACAGACTGGACTGTGGAGAGGTTATGGGCCATTTGACTAGCAAATCTCAACCTTCCACTGTAATTCCTCAACTCCATCTGTAGATAGCTGTCCTTATGTCTCAATTGATTCGAGGCAAAGAAGAAAGCATGGCAAAACCCCTTTGATCTAACTTTTACCTGATGAATTGAAAGCAGGGATATTGGGTATTTGGTAGGCTGTTAGAGATAATGTATCTATATACATTTGTACCTTATGAAGTCTGTAATCTAGATTATGCAATTCATAGGTCAGGGGTTGACTTGGAGTTCAGCTCATAATACTGAGGTTTAGGGAGATTGAGGATCCTGCAGAAGGTCACACAGGTGATGGGTAGTGAGATTTTCTGAGGCAGTTTATTCTGCTCATCTCCACCTTCCATTTCAGAGGAGAGAGGAAGGCTGAGGACATGGCTGTCAGAGAACTTAAATTCTGTATGTTTTCAGATTACCGAAATTCTGCTTTTGGGGTACATCCTAATCTGTGTTTCTTCTAACATCATAGGTAATGAATTCACTGAGTAAAACAGATTTCCTACCTTGTTATTGGCAGTTCCTGGGCTCTCAGGTGTCCAGGTAGTCTGGCAGATAAGGCTAACCAGTGGTCTTCACACATTGCATTTGCTTATGATTGACAGAAAGTGAATTCGGGTAGAAAGATCTTTTCATAGGACTGGATCTGACACACACCAAGAATCCTTCCCACTAAATGGGTACATTCCTAATATTTATTAAGGACCTACTGTGTGTCAGGCATATGCTAAATACTTGACATTGATGAATATACTTTGTCCTCAAGAGTTAGGGGTTATTGCCCCTAATCTACAGATGGGGAAATAGAGGCTTCAATTGTATATTGGTTGTTGAAGTTCAGAGTTATGTCACCATATTTCTCTCATAATTTGGCAAACAGTCATTGCTTTTGAAAGGCCTTGTACATAAGGATTAATAGTGACATCGCCACGTCCTAATCAGGATTTGCAAAGCTCGACCTCGAAAAACAGAAAGTGTCAACCCAGGAGAAGGAGCCACTCAGAAAACTGTGATGAATTCCTAAGTCAGTTAGGAGTGAAAACATTTCAAACCTTCCTGCCTTGCTCTGCTGATAGATGGTTGACAGGAGGCGAGCATTACGTTTCTGGAGCTCTAAATCATGACGAATGATAGCAGAACAAACCTGATTGCCTCATTTACTATTGTGTCTGGCTAAGAGATTGAATCCCACACAGCTGACACAAAGAGAAGAATTTAGTGCTGTTAAATACCCAAGATGAAATGCACATGAGTGATCATTTATTGCGCACTTAATTTGATGAAGAGAGCAGAACTCAGCAATGCTGAACTGACATGCCAGAGACCACACTGCCTCTTATTGTTGTTATTATTAGTGCAATTAACATTATCAATATCAATAGGCCATTTAATACTAACAGTTTGAAAAGTAAGATGATATGAATTATTAGTATGCATTGTGACACTCATATATCTCTTTGTGATTTTAAGTAACTATTATCTGGTTACAATTATTATTGGGTCCTTAATATAGGATGACTGTTATTACACACACACACACATACACACCCCAATGTGTGTGAGGCTTACATGTCCAGCAAGTCTGCAGAGCCAGCTTTGTCCCCAGCCAGTGATCCCTGCAGCACAGACATGCTTCCCTGGTCAACATGCCATGTAGCCTCAGAGCCCTAGGAGAGCCATCGGTGACTGTGTGCCATCTCCAGTCTCCCCATAGGAAGTGATGTCCAGCACTGCAGTTAGGAGAGCAGATGGGGTGGGGTATGTGCCTTCCATAGGCCTGTCCCAGTCTCCACACCTACCTCAGTGCCTACACCACCCCAGGACTCTCATCTGTTCGGCCTCCCTCCAGGCCACCACAGGGGACACTTGCCCCGCTAGACTTCTACCACTCTCCAGAATGCTCCATGTTTTCTGATGTCCTTTCTCTCCTGATTCTTATATGCTCTTTGCTTTCTTTCCCTTCTTTCTTGAGCAGATCTGGCACCAAGGAGACAGCTCCATGAGGGAAGCATTGTTTCCTGTGTTCTGTACTCTTTGTACACACATCTGTGTTCCTAGTTCTAATTCTCAGAATGGACTCTGGTCACTCTGACCTGTTGCGTTGAGATTTGAGTTCCCTTGTGAGCTTTAGCATTCACATTTTCCAACCTAGTCATATTTCCCAAGGGTTGGGTGGGAGGCCCTTCTCTTGACCAGAGTTCAGACTCACAACTCCCCTGTGGATTGGGAAATGGAATGAGGAGGTATTAATGGGACATCTGCAGCCCTCCTCACTGGAAATGTAGCCATAGGGAGGATGCGGGGACAGCTTCACAGGGCAGTAATTCTCTCCAGTATGAGGCAGGTGAACTGGGAATAAGATACAGGGCAGGTGACAGAACAATAGAAATGGAAGCTGCCTGAGTCAGTCTGGGGACAGTAAGAAGCCAGGGGATCCTATCTCATCACCATCTACTGTCTGCTCCACACTCACAGCCTTGGCCAGAATCCAGCAGGGTCCTTTGCTCAAGTCCATGTCTGAGTGCCACGGCTCTCTAATATTCAGGGTCCTATAGCATTTACACAGTAGGAAGGAGATAGAAATCTCACTGTTGTCTATGTGGAACTCAGGGCCCCTTCAGAGTGTTAGCATATGCCCAGTGGTGCCTATGACCAGACATTTGGAAAGCAGCTTGCCAAGGCAGAGGGCATCATCAGCCCCCATGTACATCCTCAGCACCCAGAGCCACCCATTTCCTCCATCGAGAAGGGAAATTACAACAGAAAGCACTTTTGTCAGGGGAGCTCCAATGCTGCCCATGTGAAAAATACACTTCTATATTACTTAAAACTTGAAAATAGAAGGTCATATTAATTTAAAAAAAAACCCAAAAAACAAGAATACCACTCAATATTACCTGCAGTGTGGGTTAAGTCTAGCATCCATGATATTTCATCAACTGCTGTAACAGTCTATTTACTTCCATTTCATATCATTAATATGTAAATCTCAGAATTGTATCAGTAATTCTCATGGTTCTGACCCCGCCCTTGCTTAGCAACTTTCTGATAAGTTGGCCTACCATTTGGCCTTTGCTCAGGGACAGGGTGCACTGGTTATTAGAGAAGAGTATTAAGTATCACACATCTAGGGATAGAACATCTAGCAAAAGATAGAGAATGGTACAACTGTATTGGAAAATATTTCAATATAGAAAACTCTTTTGGGTGGGTATCACCCTAGCAACAGTGATGCTGTCAGCTAGGAATGTCTGGGCACTTGCCTGGCCGTATTACTCATAGTGACATTTCTCTGAGCAGAGCCAGTGCTGGGGTGGGATCAGCCCTGTGGTTCTCATTATGACTGTAAGATGTGTCTCAGCAACAACCATCAGGGAACTTTGACAAAACGTGTATTGTTCACAAGCCCTGGAAGGTACACTGCATGCCTGGGGCCACTCGACGAGGTCACGAGTTAGAGAGAGAGGGAAAGGGAGAGTGCAGACCTAGGGTTCTTCCTTTATTGGCGTCTAGGTTGGGGGGACTAGGGTTTGGTAGTTTCACTGTTTATTATTGTCAAATTTAAAACATAAGAGCAAGAATTAGGGCACAGGAGGGGAAAAGTGGGTGACTCCAGTGGTCAGCTATCTAGGTCACCCCAGGCTTTCTAAAAGGGGAACCTCGGCGGTGGGGCGGCCTGGCTCTTTATTTAGTTATGTAGCTGCCAGTGTGATCAAGAGGGATGTCTTTGAAGGGAGTGCCTCTGAAATCAAAAGCTCAACATCAGGTGCTTATATTATAATCAAAAAGCTTACTGTCAGGCACTTTCACTACGAAAACCTAAATATGTGGAGAGATACATCATGTCCATGATGAAAAAGATGCAATACCAAAAGATGTCATGTCTTCCTATATATAATCTATAACATATAGATCCAGTTCAGTTCCAATATAAATCTCATCAGAGTATGTTTAAGGAAACTGATTCCGACATGTATCTGGGTGAACAGAGGACCAAGAAGAAAAGAGGGGGGCCTGACCCTTCCAGCTATTGGTGTCTCTAAACAGGATAGAAAAAGGGAGCACAACAGAAGATCCAGCAAAGAGAAGACCTGTGCATGACGGAAACCTTACTTGGCAGAGCAAACCCTGCAATGAGTGGGTGGGAGAGACGGCTTGATGAGGTCAGTGGCAAAACAGAAAACCACATGGAGAAAATGCCATTGGATACCTTTTGTTTGGAAAATATAGATAAATACAATCAACTCCTGGTGATTAAGGCCCGAAGGGTAAAGGATGATGCATTCAAACTTTGATTATGCACATGTGGTATAGTGTGACCTCAGAACAGGGAGGGCCTCTGAAATAAGATGCAGAGAGATGAAAAGATGGATACATTTGACTAAAATTAATGTTTATCAAAAAAGAAAAAAGCCATCAACACAGTGAAATAGCCACAAATTTGAAGATATGTGTAACACATAGAACAAAATGTATCAGAATATATAAAGGAAACAAAAATCAAATGGCTAAAAACATGAACCAATTTCACAAAGAAAATATAGGCAAAGCCAAAAAAAAAAAAAAAAAAAAAAAAAAAATTTTTTTTNAAGCTTTGTTTAGTGACTTCTGCCCAGAAAGTAAAACTACAAAGCAAACAATGCAGTAGTTTTCTTAAAATTCAGAATACCACCTTGTAGGGAGGAGGTGAGCTTTCAGTGATGCACAGAGGGTCTTGAAGCTTCTGCTGTTTTCCTCTGTATTAAGCTCGGTGTTTCAACATACATGCTGATTGCATTATGTTTCAGCTGTTATGGGTACTCTTTTGCTCATAAATGAAGAATAAAGGCAGTGATGTACATTAGCAAAGAAACTTCCACACTTTTTAGTAGAACTCTTGATCATTCCTGAAACCATTCCCCTGGCTTCTATCTATTAAGGTCTGTGATCTAAGAAGATAGTTCTGCTGGTTCAGCCTAACTGCTGCAGGGATATTTCATGGTGCAGAGGGCTAGCCCCTCCTGGTGGAGAGTCCCAGAGCATGCTGTCCTACTTAGGGAGGTCTCCCTGCCAGCAGGGGCAGCGGACCTCTGCATCTCATCCCTCATCTCCTGAGACACCTGTAGCTTCCTCACCTGGGAGGGTGCATGGTTCCTTTCAACCTGGAGTGACGGTCTTGCTCTGTTCAAGCAGCTGGGAGCAAAGCATCCAGCTTTGTTCACAAGGTGTCAGAGTGGTTGGATGTGGCATCTGTTCAGACTCGTGAGCTTGATTATGGGGCAGATGTGCTGGTTTACCTCCAGGGGCCTCAAGAGACAGCTGGAACAAATAAGCCTGTCAGTTCTTCAAAGCCAGCTGCTCTTGCTGAGATGGCCACATCCCGTTAGGTCTTGGGGCCACTCTTGAGCCATCGTCTGAAGCCTGTGACACAGGCCTCCCGAACAGCACTTTCCCTGTGCCCTCCCACAGCAGTGCCTGCTGTTCCAGTGGCTTTGCTGTTCTCCCCTCACCTTCTCAAACTTAAGACCCTGCAGCACCTAGGAAGGCATGTTCCACCCGCTCCTTTTTTCCACCAGCACTCCTCATGTGATCTCACCAGCCTGCCCTTCAGTTGACATCCATAATCTGGTGACGTGGGAGAAGTCACATCCTCACCCAGGACCATTCCCATGACTAACTTGTATAGCCCACTATCTGCCCAGGATCCCCAACTAAAGTCCTTGAAGGTCTCAGTTCTCACACGTTGGTACCTGCACTGCTGCTCTTTCACCGGAAGCCAGGTCCTTCCAGAATCTTTGCCATCCTCCTACGTGCAAATGACTTGTCCAGATGCCCAACCTGGCCACCTTCTTCCTCTCATAGCTCACATGATTGATTAGTGACTGGATGACCCTCTTTCATTTAACAAGTATCCCTAATTTCTCCTCTTTTTGCCCCTACCCACCACTATCATCTTCCACCTGGATTATTTTAATATTGCCCTAGGCAGTCTCCCGTTTCTGTCTGGTTCCCACCCCCATCATATTCCCCCATCTCAGCCAGATGGATCCTTTTAAAGCATACGTTAGAATATGTCACTTTCTTGCTTAACCCCTCACCCCCACTTCTGTGTCTTCTGACTAACTCAGAGCAAAAGTCAAAGGCCTTAAAATGGCCTTGAGGCCCTGTTTCTTTCTTTTTTAAAGATTTTATTTATTTATTTGTCAGAGAGAAAGCACAGGCAGGGGGAGCAGCAGGGGCCCTACTGAGCAAGGAGCCCAATGTGGGACTCGATCCCAGGACCCTGGGATCATGACCTGAGCTGAAAACAGACACTTAACCCACTGAGCCACACAGGCGTCCCGAGGCACTGTTTTATCTGGTCTTTTCCTCTCCCCTCTCCCCTCTGCCCTCTTCCCTGTCCAGCCACAGTGCCTGCTTGCTTCTCCTCCGGCGTTGCAGGCACGCTCCTGCCTCAGGACCTTTGTAGCACCCATTCCTCGGATGCTCTTCCTCCTGACAGCCACGTGGCCAGCTAGCTCTTGCACATTTCTTGGGTCTCCTAAGTTAGGCCTTCCCAGACAATGCCATTTAAAATTGTGCTTCTTCCCTCTTCATAGCTTATAGTTCTCTCTAGCATTAACAAACCCCGTTACATGTTTTATGTGTATTCGTCTCCCTCCTCTGGGAGACAGTCTTTCTTTGTTCTCCATCTACTTGTTCTAGTTCTCTATTGCACCATCACAAGTTATCATGAACTGAGCAGTTTAAAGCAATACATCACATGTAACTAGCCTTATTATGGCAATCATTTCACAATTTATACATATACCAAATCATTACATTGTACACCTTAAGCTTACATGTTACATGTCAATTATATCTCAATAAAGCTGGAAAAAAGAAAAAAAGAAAACAATACCTTTATTGTCTTAGCATTCTATAGGTCAGAATGCAGTGTGTTTGCCTGATGTCTCTGCTGGGTCCCATTAGCCAGAGTTATAGTGTTGGTGGGGCTGCATTTCTTTCTGGGGGTGAATCTACCTCTAGCTTCATTCAGGTTGTTGGCAGGATTCAGTTCTGTGTGGCTGTAGGTTTGACGTCCCTGTTTCCTGCTAGCTGTCACCCGGGGAGATCATTCTCACCCGCCAGAAGCTGCTCATACTCCGTGGCCCCTTCCTCCATCATCAAAGCCAACAATGATGGTCAAGTACTTCATGGTTCAAATCTCTCTGAGCCGGGTCTCTGACTGGCTCCAGCTGGAGAAAGTTCTCTGTTTTTAAGGGCTCAAGTGATTATATTGGGTGTACTGGGATAATCCAAGATAATCTTCTGATTTAAAGGCCCATAGCCTTAACTCCATCTGTACAGTACTATTTGCCATATAAGGTAACAGTCATAGGCATGATACCGGGGGAGGAAGTCTTACCTCCCACCAGGACAGCATCGGACAACAGGACAGTAAGTACCAGTTGCAAAGTGGAACCTTTGTCATAGCTGGTGCACTCAGGTGCTGCTCATGTGCTCTACGCATTAGGTCATTATGGAGCTTGTATATTGATAGCAGGAGCCCTAAGAAGTAGCTGCTGTTCCCGCCCCATTTTACAGATAGAAGAGCTGAGGCACAGAGCATAAGTGACTTGCCCAAGACCACAGAGCTGGGAGAGCCCCGAGCACTGTGCTCACAGTCCATGCAATAGTACACCCTACAGAGAAAATGCATGCTAGGAAGGACCAGGCACTGATTCCTGACCGCTCAGATCTTTAGAAATGAAAAGGACCTGAACAGTGGTGACGTCTGCCCTAGTCTGACCACCCTGTGCATTCTTCAGGTCCTTTAACTTTGACCTTCCAGTCATCTCTCTTGCTACTTTTATAAACATCTTTGGTTGTGCCAGGCTGAAAATAATTCCATGTTTATACCATCTTCTGCCCCCCCCATACAGATGCATATCCTAATTCCGAAGTTGTCTATGTCTGGACTAATGGCACCACTAAGTCAGTGGTGGTGGCAGAAGATGGCTCCAGGCTGAACCAGTACCACTTGATGGGGCAGACGGTTGGCACCGAGAACATCAGCACCAGCACAGGTGAGACCAAGTGCATGCAGAATGCCACATCCTGGGAGAGCTCGGTGCTCCTGTGGCGTGTTGGTGGGGAGGATGCCCCCCAGGCTCACCTCAGTTCTACTTAGCAATCTGGGGCACGGCTGTCGTTGTGCAGTGCTGGCCATAAGGATCCTTCCAATTCAGGTCCTAGTCCCTGCAGCGGCACACGGAGGCACCAGCTGCAGTGGCTGGCAGTATTAAAGGCCATGGGAGGTATTAATCTCAGGTGTGTTTGCCTTCGTGTGAGCACACCCCTGTGATTGCATGCTGTGCCTGGAGGCCGTGTGAACCCGCTTATGTAACACAGCCCCTGCTCAGGCACTGAGACACAGAGGCAGTAGTCTCTGCAGGAAAGGTAGATAGCTTCCTGCAGGTACTCCTGTTTACCTGCTCCCCTACCTCCTGTTTTGAACATTTCTAAGATTTCCCAGGGGTTGAATTTTGGAAAGCACACCAAATAGCACAGAAATAGCTGAGGCCTCACCAAGAAGGAAGGGGCTCTCACTCTCACATGCATAAGGCTGGGCTGAATACCACAGGCCCAATACAACCTGACTTCACCTGATGCAGAATGGGTGAGGTGTCCAAAAGAACAGAGTGTCTTCTATTCTCTGCACCTGCAAGGTGTGTCTTCAGTCACCTCTTGGACACAGGAGGCCCAGCCTTAGCAGTCAGGAGGCTTGGCTGTTAGCAGAAGAGAAGACTCCAGGGTCACAGAGAGTCTCCACAGCAGAGAAGAGAAGTGTAACAGGGATGGAGTGGGCTCTGTCATGGGGATGAGTTGTGAGCCCCAAAAGGTACCCTGGTCAGCATCACTCTTTGTCAGCACTGCCAAACCTCAGGGCTGGCAGGAAGCTCATGGACGTTGAGAGCATGCCTCCTCTACATACAGGCTCCCAGAGCCTACCCACTGGGCTTGTGCTGGGGAGAGGGGGGAGAGTCTGACAGGACTGGGAGGGTGGTAGCCTAGTTTTATGGGAACAAGTGAAAAGGTGACATGGCAGATGTGTGGGGTAGAGCATTGCCATGCTAATGGAGGATGCTACAGTTCGGAATTGTTTCATATAGTTCTTTAAAAATGTATAAATGGGGTTTCTACCCCTATTCGTATTCTGAAAAGGTGGTCTTTTTAAAAAAAACCATTATCTGATATTGCTATCTTCAACTCAAAAATAAAACAAATGAGAGTGGGGTGAAGGGATGGGCAAAATGGGTGAAGAAGAGTGGAAGATATGGGCTTCCTATTACGGAATGAATAAGTCACAGGAATAAAAGACACAGCATAAGGAGTATAGTCAATGATATTGTAATAGAGATGTATTGGAATAGATGGTAGCTACACTTGTGGCAAATACAGCATAATGCATAAACTTGTTGAATCACTGTGTTGTACACCCAAAACTAGTGTCACATTGTGTGTCAACTACACTCAAAAAAAAAAAAAAAAGAAAGAAAGAAAGAAAAAGAAAGCCAACAGAATGAAAAGAACAATGAAAGCATTTTAAGTAGGAGAGTAATATTAAATCCTACTGCAGAGAAATAGAATGGCATTTCCCCTCTTCTCAGATGTTAAGGAGAGGCAAAATTGGATCATTACAAAGACCTGGTCCTGGCTATTAAACATATCTCATCCTCCTTGTCTTCGTCGCAGTTTCTTTCTGCTCTGATGTAGCCTGCTCAGCCGCTCTGCTCTGCTCTGACCTGCCTTGGAACTGTGGGGAAAGTGGCCTGCCCCTGCTGGCATGTTGCAGACACTGCTAAGAATTTTGGGCTCCTTTTCTTTAAGGGGGCAGATTTTGCTGCATGTGATCTTAAAGGTTCCCTCTGCCTCTGACATCTGGCATGCTGTGAGAAAAGGCACGTAGGGACACATCCACAGCTGGCCATGCTGAGCTCTGGGCTCTGATTCCAAAAGCAAGCATCAGAGCTCTGTTATCTGGCCCAGACATCCCAGCACTCCACATTGGTCTCCAGCAGACCACCCGCTAAATAGATGGCTCCCACCGGATCTGCTTTAGGGGAGGCCTCAAGCCCTTTCTCCCCACTTTGCAGTTCCACCGGCCACATTGTCTACTTCTTGCAATTCAGTGAAAGACCTCTTGTCCTCTGATCAGCTTAACTCTGCCTCTGCTTCTCAAAGCAGCCTTCCTATCTCCCCAGATAACAGTCATGGAGATGACCGGTACAGCACAGGGAATAGTCAATAATATTGTAATAATGTTATATGGTGATCGATGGTGGCTACACTTATCATGGTGAGCACTGAGTAATGTACAGGATTGTCAAATCAATATGTTGTACACCTGAAACTTCTATAACACTGTATGTTAACTATACTTGAATTAAAAAAAAAAATTCTAGCACTGGAGACTCTCCAGCTGACAGCCATTCACACACCCTCCGACCACAGCCCGTCTCAGCTCCTTACCAGTTCACCATCAAGGCAGCGTCATTCTCAGCAATGAACGGAAGGTCCCCGCTGGCCTCCCACACTGCCAGGCAGATCCAGAGGAGGCACTGGGGCATCGCCAAGGAAATGCCCCAGTCTATCTCCCTGGTAGGCGGCGGGCGGGAGGGGCTGCCAGGACCTGTAGCCTCCTCCAGCTGCTGTTTCTCACCCTCCAGCTGGGTCTGGCAGGGAGCACGGAGCAGGGGGTGGTCACCTCTAGCTTCTTCCAGCCTTCCCTGGCTGGAAAATAGGGGGAAAAATTCTCCACCCGCAACGGGGCTCTGTGATGTCCTGAGTTATATCTGGAGAGGCTAAATCCTGAAATCCTGATGGCAGCAGCAGCGAGGGGGTGGGCAGAGAGTGGCACAGATTGTGATCAGGGATTAGGAAAACACACAAATCTGATTTTCCCCAGGAAAACATCCACCACCAAAGGCTCTTCAGAGGCTGTGGCTCAGAAGACTTATAAAATGACAGTTAAGAAATCCCTGCATCCTCCATTCTCTCCTTCACTCCAACCATACAAACTAATTGTTTTCCAAGGGGAAGGTGCGGAGAAGGACCACCTCTGGTCCAGGAGCAGGAATGACAGGCAGGACTCTAGGACATGTGGTTGTCCTGCATTAATTTGCTTATTTGCAGGCGAATACACAATCATGACGGCTCATTTCCATCTGAAGAGGAAGATTGGTTACTTTGTCATCCAGACCTACCTTCCCTGCATAATGACCGTGATCTTGTCACAGGTGTCCTTTTGGCTGAACAGAGAATCAGTCCCTGCCAGGACAGTATTTGGTGAGTGTCCCCAAGCCAGACCTGCACTGCTGTTTTGGGACTGCTTCTAACTACCCCCAAACAACAGCAGCCTCTAAACTCCTAGTGACTACTGTCTCTTCTGTGACGTGGAAAACAGACCAATTAGTTAAGAATTCAATGTTAAGGATAGGATTTAGGATGGCTCTCTAACAAGGGTTTAGGAAATGATGCCTGGTCTGTTTGATCATTGTTTCCGTTTTGAAAAGCCTTTGCTGGTAGCCTTTTTTGAGGTTTGAAACTGCCAGCAATCTGTCTTATGTGAGATTTTGCTACAGTATTTTCACACTTCTCCTAAAGTACTACTTTGTATGTTATTAGACACTTTTCTTTGAAATGTGAGTGCCACTTTAAAATGAACTCCCAAGGGACATTCAATCCATCATATGTTATATGGTAATGATAAATTACATATCTATATATCATACATACCATCATATTTATCAGGTAGATGATATGAATAAATGGATATTTGCATATGTACATAATGCATATATATTATACATACATATGCACACACACACACACACACACACACGATAAGAATCTAGAACACCATCATTCGATACCCCTAAGACATACATTAGGTTTAGCAATATCTAGTTCCAGAGGTACCTCAGCAGAGCAGACATAGTTGAACATTTAACTCTTACCTTGAAGCTCTGCTTCCTCATATTTGAGTAGCGATACTAAAGGTAGTTTTGCACATCAGTTGTGGTAATGGATGCTGACACATTTCTAAACTATAAGGTACACTTCATGCCTCAGCTGTTACTATTGCAAAGAAGGAAACCATGACCTGCATTTTATGTTACCACTCCCGTGTCTAGGGAGCCTGAGAGCCCAGGGAGTCTCTAAGTGATGGCCCAGGAGTATTTCTGTCAGACCATCTCTCTACCTACATGGCCAGTTTCACTTGCGTTGCTTCATCTAGCTGGAGGAGTGTTTCAGAGGAGTATGGAGGTTGGTTCATGGTCAGGCAGTGCTTCCCCAGTTCTTTAGGGGAATATTAGTAGGTGGGCAGTGAAAAAAAATTAGTTTGGAGAAAGCTGCATGTTAGTTTCTGTTTCTTCTGGGAGATTCCCAATGCACATTGGGATGTTAAAGGACCCAAGAAGTTGCAAAAAGCCCGTTCAAGGTCATGCACAGAACACTTTCCCCCAGCACAATGATTAAGTGGATTTCTAAGAAAAATCAAAGATGCCTACTGATTTTTCACTAAGCATTAATTCCATGCATGGTACCATGCTCAGTGAGCACATATAAATACTTTTGAAGGATGATGACGTTGGATGAAAACTCAGCTGCTGTGACCACCAATGACATGACGTACTTGGTGCTCTACTGATTTCCTAGGGCTCCATAACAAAGTACCATGCCCTGAGTGGCTTAAACAATGGAAATTGTCTCAGTTCTGGAGGCTACAAGCCCATAACCAAGAAGTCAGCAAAGCTGGTTCCTTCTGAGGGCCGTGAGGGAAGGGTCTGTTTCAGGCCTCTCACCTAGCTGGTAGTTCCTTGGCTTGTGGCCAGTAATTCCAGTCTTCACACGCTGTGTGCGTGTCTGTGGTACCAGTCATATTGGATCAGGGCCTGCCCTAACAATCTCATTTTAACTTCATTACTTCCATAAAGGCTGTATTTGCAAGTAAGGTTACATTCTGAAATTCTGGGCTTTAGGACTTCAACATATGAATTTGGGGGAATACAATTCAACCTGTAACAAGTGCATTGCACCCACACCCCAAGCACATAGGTGCACCCTCGTGCAGACAAAAGTGCGATAAGGAAGAAGGCACAGAACATGTGGAAGCTGTGTGGTCTGTGAAGGGTCCTGCAGACCTGGGTCCGAATATGGGTTCTCATTTGCCAGCTAGTGAAATGGGGTGCATTGTTAAGTATTTTTATATCTTTAAGCTTTTTGCCTGTGAATTGGGATAATGACACCCACCCAGAATGTGGCTTAGATCAGTCTGGCACTTATTGGATACTAGAGAGATGGCTCATAATCTGCCAGTCCTGAACATCTCCCTCTGGCCTTGCTGCATGGTCATTGCAGTGTTGCCACAGAAGCCAAGGCAGACAGCTACAGGCACCTCTCACAAGGGCTTTGAGGGGACATTGATCCCTCTTGGATAGAGTGAAGTGCTGAGATCCAGATTGAGACACAGTACTATTGCACTTGGCTCTGCAGTTCCTGGAAGTCTGCAAGTTGAGTTAATCCTTGTAAAAGCAAGTCTGTCTCTTCAGTTTGCCTTGAGCCCAGTACTCACAGGATGCATAGCAAATTTTATTGAAACACCTCACTAGATGCCATGTTAATGTCATTACCAGTTCTCACTTGGGTATTGCCCCATTGCCACAGAGGAATACCACCTATTCAACACATCCTTGTTGGACACGAGCTTTCTGCTGGGCTTGGTTCAGGACAATGGGGATACAAATCATGTGTATATATCAGATCCAGTCCCTACCTTCTTCAGTTTATATTCTAAAGGAAGGAGCCAATTAAGATAAATAAGCAATATTATAAATGCTAGAAGTGTGTTAAGTGGTAGGAAAACAGGAGAGGGAAGGTTCTGTCTGGGGATAAAAGTAACCAGTTCCCTTCCTGTCTTCATCTGTCATGGTCAAGGGTGTTATACTGGGGTCTGGGTGCCAGTACTGATTCCTTTTTCCATTTTCCCTGACTGACCCCCCATCACTGACAACCACAGGGGTGACCACGGTGCTGACCATGACGACCCTCAGCATCAGTGCTCGGAACTCTCTGCCCAAAGTGGCTTATGCGACAGCCATGGACTGGTTCATAGCTGTGTGCTACGCTTTTGTGTTCTCCGCGCTGATCGAGTTTGCTACCGTCAACTATTTCACAAAGAGAGGCTGGGCCTGGGATGGCAAAAAAGCCTCAGAAGCAGCCAAGGTCAAGGTAAATTTACCCCCTTCATTTCCCCCCTTCCTCCATAGAAAATGTGCCTGATATAAAATATCAAACATAAGACAGGTGTTTCTCCTCCCTATCTCCTACCCCCAGTGAAAAAATGACCCCTTTCTTTATGTTCGATGTCCCTGTCAAGTCTTATTGCAACAGGTCCTGTTTCAATTTTGTTTTGAATCATCCGCTTTGATCAAGGAAAAGGTCTGATGTCATATGAATGGCTTGGGCTTGTGTAGACTTAGGCCTATTACTTTTGCTTAAGTACCTCCTGTCTGTTCAGTGATTACTTGTCCAGTTTTGAATTATACATCCTTTTGTTCACTCTTTTGTCACTTCACCAAACAGTAGATCTTCTGCAGGGTGGCTTAAAGGATGCGAGGAGAGCATGTGACCTACTGGAAGGAGCAAAACATACCCAGTTCTACTGAGGAGATGATTTGGTTCCCTTAAATGATGCACAGTGATTGTGGAAAGTATTACTCTGTTCAGAGCAATTAGATGTAGGGTGTTCAGAGGGTGGTTGGTGTCTAAATCTAAGGAATAGTTGAAGAAAAGAGGTTATACAGAATTCCAAGCTGAACCATGTCCTTGGGGAGATGAGAATAACATATATGGAACAGAAAATAAAACAGCACATGATAAACTGCTAATTATAGCAGGTATTAAACAAATAGGCAAAGCCTTTGCTCTGAGAGAAGAGCAGACCAAAGTTATCAGGGTAGACTTGAAGTCAAAATCTGTCCTTGAAAATCAAAAAATCTGTCCATGAGAACTCAGCATGAAGGGAGTCCTGGAAGGTGTTATAGAAGACTGGAATTGTATGGCCTGACCTCCCAACCAGGGCCACAAGCCAGAAATGGCAACCCAGGACACTCTTTTTGTTGAGGACACTCAGCCATGTCTCATTGATGGCCTCATGTTTGCTTTTTGCATGTGACACAGCTATTTCCTTTCCTGTGTAAAGTCAGAGGCTCTGACTTAACGGGACCCATCCGATTCTTCCTACTTCCAAGTACCAGGAGTTCCCTCCCATGACAGAGTTTCAGTCATGGAAAACACATTTCTGAGTCCAGCTTCTCTAGTTGGAGGAACGCCTAGTGGGATCCATGCGGGGCCCTCTCAAGGCAGAAGGGACAGGAGGGCAGGAGGGCCTTGATAAGTAGCAACCTCAGGAGTGGGTGTTTTGGGGGTTTGGGACAGAGTGAGGGAATAAGAGTGAGCTGACCACAGTGGATGATTGGTGGCAACCTGGGACAACATTTGTAGAGGCATACTGGGGATTCTTGACCAAAGCATCTGGACTTGATGATGAAGACCAAAGGAGCCATGGAGGAGGTTTGTGGGGGGAGGAACATGAATGGAATTGGGAGAAAGCACTGTGTTGCCAGAAGTTAAATGATTGCTAAGGGCCTGGGTCTTGGTGGCCATGTGATGGTGGACTAGAGATAGCCAAGTCCGAGTAGGAAAGAAGATGGGAGCCTATTATAGGAATTCAGGCCTCAGGCTCATATCTATGTCTAGGAGGAAGGGACGAATGAAGAGCACCAAAACGTCGGGTTGGCTCACCATCCTTGTCAGCCACCACTTTCACACTTGGCTTTACTGCTGTTACTACTTGCCATAGATCCAGACCTGAAGGAAGAAGGAGAGATGAAGCTAACATGGATTGCCTAGTCCTAGATTAGCACTGATCTTTTAGAATAAGCAGCACACGTCAGTGTCTTGTGCAACTTCAAGACTACATGTTGTTCCCCAGCTGTGGTGCTGGGGATCCCACCCCTTAGGCCTGAAAGGAGCTGTGCAGTTGAAGCATCAGGACATCTAAAGTCATTCAGGCATGCAAGTCACACTGTTAGACATGGATAGTACACATGAATTAGTAAACATAGTATTAGCCTACTCGCATAAACCTACTTTTACTTAGAAGTAGAGAGCTTCGGGGCGCCTGGGTGGCACAGCGGTTGAGCGTCTGACTTCGGCTCAGGGCGTGATCCCAGGGTTATGGGATCGAGCCCCACATCAGGCTCCTCCTCTATGAGCCTGCTTCTTCCTCTCCCACTCCCCCTGCTTGTGTTCCCTCTCTCTCTCTGGCTGTCTCTATCTCTGTCAAATAAATAAAAAATCTTAAAAAAAAAAAAAGAAGAAGTAGAGAGCTTGAAAAATAGACTATGTTCACCATTGTTACATGTTGGGATCTCCAGAGGCAAACTTCAGGTAAGAGTTTGGGGTGCAAGGTATTTTTAAGGATGAACAACAGTGAAAGAACAGATACTATAAAGAGCAACACTCAGTAGAGGAAGAAGTTGAAGTCAACCCTGAAGGAGTAGGAGTTGGAGGATGTCTCCCAGCCACTCTCCTTGCAGCTGGGCAGCAAGTCATCCTGGAAAGCAGACCAGGGCACATCTCCAGGAACACTACAACCATTGTGACTGTGCTGAATCCTGTGCTGCCGCTCATCACCCCAAATAAAACATGCATGACCAGGACAGATTACTATCTTCTCAAGTGTCTGTTCTTTTCTTGGCCACACCAAGAAATAGGAGCCATTCACAGTAATAAATTCATAGTCAGTTTCTTCTGTCAGACCAGTGTGGGTGCACACATGATCACTGGTATATGGAAGAGCTGCAGTATTTATGAAGAGTGGCAGAGAGCGTCCCTACTCTGGCCCAGGACTGTTGTAGCCTATCTCAGCAAGTCTCCAGGTGGTCACCACGCTCTTTGTATCTGGTTCCACGTTTACTCTACCTCTCTCTTCACTTGCTTCCTCTTGCTTCTTGCTCCATGTGTTTCTTTTCTACTCATTATCTTTTCCATAGTTTTAATGGTTGATGTATTTCTTTTAATTTTCTTTCCTGTGTTTTCTCAATTAAATTTTACTTAATGGCACTATATTAATGGAACAGAATTTTGCAAGGTTTTATTACGTACATTTGCAAACTGACAGCAATGTTTAAAAAATCTCACAATGAAAAATCTATTATGAACATTTTACTATGCATGTGTCACTATTATCTGTTTGTCCATCATCTGTCTATCCATGCATTCACTCATCCTCAATCCATCTTATATTCTTATCCATTTCAAAGTAAATTTTAACACCCATCACCGGGTATTAAGGAGGGCATGTATTGCATGGAACACTGGGTGTTATATGCAAACAATGAATCATGGAACATTCATCAAAAACTAATGATGTACTGTATGGTGACTAACATAACATAATAAAAAATTTAAAAAAAAACAAAGTAAATTTTAAAGGACAGTACATTTCCCAGTAAATATATTTATATACATGTAAATTTATGTGTGTCATTAACTAGAGTTCAGTATTTGTTTACAGTTTGATTCTTTCAAAGAAAAATTTGCATAGTGTAACATACACAGATATTAAGGATACATTTGCTGCGTTTTTTTTAATGTTTTTTTATTATATTATGTTAGTCACCATACAGTACATCCCCGGTTTCCGATGTAAAGTTTGATGATTCATTAGTTGCATATAACACCCAGTGCACCAAGCAATACATGCCCTCCTTACTACCCATCACCGGTCTATCCCATTCCCCCACCCCCCTCCCCTCTGAGGCCCTCAGTTTGTTTCTCATAGTCCATAGTCTCGTTTTGATGAACATGTTCACCTGTGTAATGCAAATCCCTATCAAGATAGAGAACATCACGAGCACTCCCAAAAGTTCACCATGCCACTTCCCAATCAACAGAGCCCTTTCCAGTCTCCACCTCAACAAAGACAACTACTGTTCTGATTTTTTTTTTTGGCCATGAATTATTTTGCCTGTTCTATAATTTCTTATTCAAGACTGGCCATGTGGAGTTGTAGGCTTAGAAGTCTGTGGAGAACTGCCCTCCCCAGAGCTAAGCTGATGTTTCTCTATCTCTCTTTTGAGAGATAAACCTTTATAATCTTCAAAAATGAGTTGACAACTGCCTGCAAATGTCATGCCCTTACAATCTTATTATATTTTGCAGAAAAAGGAGCGGGAACTCATACTAAATAAGTCAACAAATGCTTATACTACTGGGAAGATGACCCACCCCCCCAACATTCCAAAGGAACAGACCCCGGCAGGGACCTCAAATGCATCTTCAGCCTCAGTAAAGCCTTCTGAAGAGAAGACTTCGGAAAACAAAAAGACTTACAACAGCATCAGCAAGATTGACAAAATGTCCCGAATTGTATTCCCAGTCTTGTTTGGCACTTTCAACTTAGTTTACTGGGCAACGTATTTGAATAGGGAACCAGTGATTAAAGGGGCTGCCTCTCCAAAATAACCCACCGCATTCCCAAACTCCAAGAGAGCCATACTTCCAGCAGAATGGTACCAAGGAGAGGTTGAGCTCAGAGGGATTTTCCATATTCGGGCACTATCTTTCAGGAAATTTTTGCATGTTTAATAATATGTACAAATAATCTTGCCTTGATGTTTCTATATATAAAGTCAGATGTTTCAAAGACGTCACATTGATAAATAAAGCAAACAACTTTCTAGAAAAACAGGAGACAATGGCTCTGACACTCAGATACTCAGTATCTTACACTGATAGTTTACAAACAAGATAAGTATATTTTTAACTGTTCCAAGTGTTACCTAACAATGTTTTTTATACTTCAAATGTCATTTCATACAAATTTTCCCAGCAAATAAATATTTTAGGAAATGCTCCATGATTATTACTTGACCAACTCTCTTGCAAGAAACAAAGATCACAAAGAGCACATTTTTCATTAAAAAGGAAACTGTGGGCATTTATGTACAAAACTAATTGCCTTTGATAATTCTTACTGTTCTGAAATTAGAAAGTGCTGCATGACCTTACATTAAGAAATAGATTAGGCAAATATTTATGCAGATAAATTTAGTAACAAATATATGGTATGTTAGATTAACAGATAAATTATTTCCCCAAGGAAAAATTTAACTGCTTTAAAAATCTTTTTTTTTTAAAAAAGAAACATTTATTTCCCCCCCACCCACCTCCCCACCCAACTGAATACTGATCAGAGAAAGAAAAGGAAGTGTTAAAACAAAAAGTGATGTGATGACAGTCTTGACGTTTGGCCCATGAATTCACTGGCTGAAACATTGACCACCTCTCGCTGCAGCCAGCGTGTAGTGCTTCAGTGGTGAGAAATTGTAATTGAGTTATTTTCCATTTTATTTCCTTGTACTTATTTCATGATTGACTTATTGCTCTGTTAGCTTTTGTATATGAAACTTAAATGTTCATTAAAAAATAAAAAATGAACCGATCTTGTGGATAAATGTCATTTTTTGAAAAAAAATCCATATTTTGGTGGGCTCATTTCCTAAAAATGACATAAAGAAAACCAATCATGAAATTGCTTGCAAAAAAACTCTTGGTGATTCATGTCTGTTTCAATCTAATTCTCTAGAGTAGGGAAGTAAAGAGAAAGCAATTCCAACCACAGGGTAAAGAAGTAAAACCAGAAATTCATTGCCATCACATATCACATGGGTCTCTACCTGATAGAATCCTACATGAGGGGTTCCCACAATGGGTGCTTGCTTTGGACAAGGTAACTACTCAATCCTTGCTCCTTACTTTTGTTGCTTATGAACAGTGATGCAAAGTACTGCATTTGGACCATCTACCTAGTATTGAAGGAAGTATCCAGGAATGGATAAAATAAACACTTCCTGCCTCCTCTCTGACTCAGTTGGAATTATAAAAGGGGAGTTGTGATGGTTAGCAAACAGTATCAAAATTAGGCCTGCTTAAATTGACTACATAATAGTACATTGTTCTTTAATAGCAATTTACTTCACTGTGTTTGGTAGATAGAGCCGTGGCCATGGCCATGGCCATGGACACACACATAGGCAGATATTCATCAATATCTTTCATCTTGAATAACCATGTACATGCCCCTAACATCCATTCACTGAGAACTCCAAGTATTTATCCTGAAAAGGCTTTTCATGTGATTCACTTATCATATTTAATCAGAGTAGTATGAGAGATCATTTTGTTCTTTAAAAAGATGGGTGCCCATTTTTCATTATCTCTGCCTGGTTTCAGGATATCAAAAGTAGAAAGGTAAAGGTCAACAAAAAGGTGCTCTTAAATCTTTAAACAAGAAGCATTTCTTGATTACAAATGGTGCTATATTTGTAGAATTAATGTGTATGCTTTTCCTTACACCATAGCATAAAATCTGCCATAACAAAAGAAAAACCTAGCTCAGTATGAAGCTTCCATTTTATCGATTGTTTAGTTATAGTCTGCCTATATAGTCTTCACAGTAAAACACTGCATTATAGTTTGGAGAAAAATATACTATAATCTAGGTCTAGATGGCTATAAATACAGACACCTTAAACGTCTAATGGAAAAACAATGTCTTCCATATCAAGTTGCAATAATTTTCTTGACAAGTTCTAGCCTTTGTTACAGAGAATCCTAGGAGCTCTGCTGGATGAATTGTTTGAAGATATGCCTATTGCATTTACATACTGCTCAGTCTTAAAAATGATTAATGTTTAGTGAAAAAGATCACATTCGTTTTCTGCTCTCTGATTTTGTACTGTAGATATTTCAGTGTTTGTTATTTTTAATGAGGACATAATAAAGAATCACCTTGGGAAGAATGATAACAAGGCAAGAAATAAAAATTTTTGGAAATAATTATATATTACAGTGCCCTACTTTAAGAATTAGGGTATGTATTTAAATGTATCTCTTTTGACAATATCATAAATAGAATATTCTAATAAACCAGCCATCAGTATTACTTCTGTATTTCTCAGGAATCTATGGATCTATCTAGGGCAGGCTTTGGCTAAAGTTGGCCTATATGCTTGTATAAATAATTGGGTTCAAACGCTTCTAGAGCAACCATCAAAGTTAAAATGGTATACCAAATGCTATCCCACCTCATTGAAAGTTGTCAAAGAGGTTGTAAATCTTCTAACCTATTTGTATGGGAATGCCTTAGAAATAGTGTTCTATGTCCCCTATGGAACATGTTATGGGAAATAGGTATAGTAAGTGAGAAATCTGTTTTACAAATAAAGATATTGAAACCCAAAGAGGTTAATCCATTGGCTCAAGTCATATCAAATGTTAGAAGAAAATGCAGGCCTAGATTTTAGTTCTCATAGTTCCTAACTCTGAGTTCACAACACCATGTGATTGCTTTCAGATGGAAGTTGATTTAGAATGAAAATGTAACCTAATATGAAAAACCTTGCTTTGTGCTCTGGTTGAATGATTATTAAGAACACCTCAGAAGGTACTTTTGGTTTGTTGTTTTTGTTTTTGTCACTGAAAGCATGACCTTTTTTTTTTTTTGCATATCAGTACTGTATTTTATTTATTACACATTCATACATAATAAAATTATAAAAAGATACAAGAGGAAAAACAGTTGATGTGTAATAGTGCATACGTGGGAGGCAGGTGAGGAATGGAATGGGATAGAATTTACAGAAGGTTTTAACTGGATCTGTAACTTTTAATTTTTAAAATGTTGAGGGCCACCTTGGTGGTTCAGTCAGTTAAGCATCAGACTCTTGATTTCAGCTAGGGTATGATTTCAGGGTCATAGGATAGAGCCCCTGTCAGGCTCCATGCTCAGCAAGGAGTCTTCAGATTCTCTCTCTCTCTCCCCCTCTGCCCCTTCCCCCTGCTCGTGCTCACTTGCTCTTTCTCTCTCTTTCATTTTTTTTAAATTCAATTAGTTTATTACTTTTAGAGGTAGAGGTCAGTGATTCATCAGTTGCATATAACACCTAGTGCTCATTACAGCATGTGCCCTGCTCAATGTCCAGCACCCAGCCATCCCATCCCCCACACCCCTCCCTCCAACAACCCTCAGTTTGTTTCTATGATTAAGAGGCTCTTGTGGTTTGTGTCCCTCTCTGATTTCATCGTGTTTTATTTTTTCCTCTCTTCCCCATGATCCTCTATTTTGTTTCTTAAATTCCACATACAGTGAGATCATATGATAAACATCTTTCTCTGATTGACTTATTTCGCTTAGCATAATACTCTAGTTCCATCCACGTCATTGCAAATGGCAAGATTTCATTTTTGATGGCTGAGTAGTAGTCCATTGCATATATATACCACATCTTCTTTATCCATTCATCTGTAGATGTACATCTGGGCTCTTTCCATAGTTTGGCTATTGTGGACATTACTGCTATAAACATTGGGGTGCAGGTGCCCCTTCAGATCACTACATTTGTATCTTTGAAGTAAATAAGTAAATACCCAGTAGCTGAAAGCATGACCTTTAAGCCTGTTCCTTTTTATATAAAAATTCTGTGCTTCTGTGATCTTAGAAACTCCTTTTGATAGAATGGACCTGTCAGTGTAGCACTCTTTATCCCACCTCCTCCATCTAAAAGACAGAGAAACAGCAAATGGGGGAGTTGGTAGGCAGAAGTGGTAAGAAAGGAAGAGGCAAGGAGCAAGAATGGGTGGAAGGAAGAAGGGAGAGGAGAGAGAAGCCCTGATTGACCGGAGCCAAGTATCTTGACATGATTGCTCCTTCCAGAGTACTGATGTAAATGATTACAGTTACTGCATTGGCCAGAGTCTACCTCAAGGAGAAAGCATAACTACAATGATACCAAGTCTTCAATCAACATTAGCTCCCATTGTAAGAACTAGCTTCAAATCAAAAAGAACTACTTTTGAAAATTGGAAATGCCATAGTTCTCTCAGTGAAAACAGTGTTTTAAATATTTAAAAATTAGTCTTAATGTCTTTTTTACAATACTGGCACATCTGGGACAATCAATGCCATGAGAAAACATGGTGAGAATTTGAATATGAATAACCCTGATCATTGCAATTACTTATCAGGTTTGCAGTGATATAAGGTAATACATTTGAAGTGTGCAAAATGTTCATTTCATCAAAGATTTGCATGATTATCTGTTTGTCACTGTCATTTTCAATAGACTGTCTCAATCCCAAAATCAGATGCCCTGTATCTCATCTTGAAATGAGCATGGGTTCTTTATGGAAACCTATGATTCAAAAATATTAACTGCTTAGAATTTCCCTAATATAAAAGTCTGAAGAAATGAATTTCTTTAGGTTTTCTGAATTCAAATTGAAAGACAAACAAAACCAAAGATTGGATACTATATTTTATAATGTATAATCTTAGAAAGCAAATTTTGAAATGAGCTGCAATTGACACAATACTAATTTAAGTCCAATTTATTCTACATTCTTCACTTTGCTACCATGGCCTCTCTAGCAGCCAACACTATTCCTGGGCAGTGACACGTGCTCAGTGAATGTGACCTGATAGAGGGAATGAATACTAGAAAGTGGATGGACTTGATGTCATGAAACCTCTATGGGTAGATATAGTTGTATCCCACTCAAGGAAAATATTTTCTTAAGAATGTACAAAGTAAAAATTGCAGGATTTTTATGAACTTATCCATATTTCACATAACAACACTACTGGGAACACATCCCCACATAGAAACAACTGGCTTGGTCTGAATAACAGGCTGACCCCTTAGGTAGAGTGACTGTAAAATTTATTGTCTAAGGGTGAAACTTCCAGACGGTAGAGTGAGTACCTCCGTAAATTATCTCGCATCAAAAATGACAACACTGGCAAGATTATCAAAAGCAATCATTCCAGAAATCTGGAAATTTAACCAAAGACATACAACAAATTAAAAGTACTTATTGAATAAAAACTGCTGAACCTAAATTGGAACAGAGAAGTCTATGACATTTTAACTTAGGGGTACTCCCTTCTCTCCACCAACTCTTTAGAATGGTAACATGAAGACCAGAAGCCTTGCTACCACCAGAGGGAGCTAATGTGATTTGGAACTCCACAAAAAAACCCTGTCCCTAGGGCTTTGCCACTATTTGTCCTGACTTGGAGCTTCATGGAAAAACTTTATTCCCAGGGTGTAGTCGATAACAGTAGAAACCAGTAGTAGTCAGGGAAGGTACATAGCATGGCTTCATAAGGCTGTGATATCAACTGGGCAAGAAGGAGCCCAAACAAAAATTTAAAGGGAAGATCTACCTAGGTAGTTACATGTCCACAGTGGGCTAGGAACACCTGTGACATACTCCTGGGGGATCTGGAATGCTGTTTACATGTTCAGGGTTTTATGAACAGTAAAGAAATTGCAGAGAGAGCTATGCTGATGCTAGAATGACACCTAAAAAGCCAGGACTAAAAATTAACCAGGAATTAACACAAACAAACAGAGACTTCACACTACATGGGATACAAACACTACTAAACTGGTCCTGGGAACTCACTAAACAAACAAACAAAAAAAAAACAAATCCCACTCCTAATAATAAAAAAAGTTCAATAACAACAAACTGTGGGGAGGTGGAAGGATGATTTCAAAGTTACTAAAATATACATCTAGTATGTTCAGTTTTCCATAACTATTGGGAGATATTCAAAGAAACAGTGAAGTACATCCTGCATACAGGAAACAAATAAATCCAAAGAAACTGACCCTGGGGGTGCCTAGATGTTTGACTTAATAGGTGGACTTTAAATGAACTTTTATAAATATGTTCAAAGAAAAGGAAACTATAAAGAAACGTGGGACAATAATATTACACCAAATAGCTAATAGAAATACAGAGAGAAATCATTTTGAAAAAGAATCAAATAGAAATTCTGTAGTTAAAAAAAAACAATAATTGAAATAAAAAAATCACTCGAGGGTCTCAATATCAGATTTGGGCAGGCAGAAGAAACAACTAGCAAACGTGAAGACAGTTTAATAGAGATTATTCTCTGAGGAACAGAAAGAAAAAGAATGAAGAAAATAAAAAGAGCCTAAGATACCTATGGAAAGCCATCAAATGGACCAACATGTGCATAATGGGAATTCCAGAAGAGGAAAAAGATAAAGATATTTGAAGAAATAATGGTCAAAATTTCCTAAAATTGATTAAAAACATTAATCTACACATCAAAGAGGCTCAACCAACTCTAAATATAGTAAACGTATCAAAACCTGGACACATTATAATCAAGCTGTTGAAAGCCAAAGACATAGAAAGAATCTCAAAAGCAACAATTGAAGAGACTTCTCATGTACAAGGGATCCTCCATGAAATTAACAGGTACTACTCATCAGAAACCATAGAGGCCATAAGGCAGTGTTAAAAGGAGTTTAAATGGTGCAATAGAAAATATCTAATACAGGGGTGCCTGGGTAGCACACTCGTTAAGCGTCTGCCTTCGGCTCAGGGCGTGATCCCAGTGTTCCAGGATCANGTTCTGGGATCGAGTCCCACATCGGGCTCCTCCGCTGGGAGCCTGCTTCTTCCTCTCCCTCTCCCCTGCTGTGTTCCCTCTCTCGCTGGCTGTCTCTCTGTCACATAAATAAATACAATCTTTAAAAAAAGAAAAGGAAAAGAAAATATCTAATACAAAAGAAGGCAAAAATCAGTAACCCAGGGACAAAGGATATAGGAAAACAAATAGTAAAACAGGAGATGTAAATCTAACAATATCAATAATAACATTAAATGAATTGTATTTAGTATTCCAATCAAAAGGCAGAGATTGTAGAGAAAGGGGGGTAATCAGAA
>NC_048226.1:25217489-25259959 GCF_002007445.2 Ailuropoda melanoleuca
CAGTCAAAACTAGAGGCTCTGACGGCCAGGGTCACCGAGGCAGAGGAACGCGTTAGCGAATTGGAGGATGGGTTAGTAGAAGAAAAAACGAAAATAGAAGCTGGTCTTAAAAAAATCCACGCCCACGAATGTAGATTACGGGAGATTACTGACTCTATGAAACGATCCAATGTCAGAATCATCGGCATCCCTGAAGGGGTGGAGAAAAACAGAGGTCTAGAAGAGATATTTGAACAAATTGTAGCTGAAAACTTCCCTAATCTAGCAAGGGAAACAAGCATTCGTGTCCAAGAGGCAGAGAGGACCCCATCCAAGCTCAACCAGGACAAACCTACGCCACGGCATGTCATAGTGCAATTCGCAAATATTAGATCCAAGGATACAGTATTGAAAGCGGCCAGGGCAAAGAAATTTCTCACGTACCAAGGCAAAGGTATCAGGATTACGTCAGACCTGTCTACAGAGACCTGGAATGAGAGAAAGGCTTGGGGGGGCATTTTTAAAGCTCTTTCAGAGAAAAACATGCAGCCAAGGATCCTTTATCCAGCAAAGCTGTCATTCAGAATTGATGGAGAAATAAAGACGTTCCAAAATCGCCAATCATTAACCAATTTCGTAACCACGAAACCAGCCCTACAGGAGATATTAAGGGGGGCTCTATAAAGGTAAAAAGGCCCCAAGAGTGATACAGAGCAGCAAGTCACAACCGATACAAAGACTTTAAAGAGAAATGGCATCATTAAAATCATATCTGTCAATAATCTCTATCAATCTAAATGGCTTAAACTCTCCCATAAAACGCCACAGGGTTGCAGATTGGATAAAAAGACATGACCCATCCATTTGCTGTCTACAAGAGACTCATTTTGAACCCAAAGATGCATTCAGACTTAGAGTAAGGGGATGGAGTACCATCTTCCACGCAAATGGACCTCAAAAGAAAGCTGGAGTAGCAATTCTCATATCAGATAGACTGGATTTTAAACTAGAGGCCATAGAGAGAGATACAGAAGGGCACTATATTATTCTTAAAGGAAGTATTCAACAAGTGGATATGACAATTATTAATATATATGCCCCCAACAGGGGAGCAGCAAGATACACAAGCCAACTCTTAACCAAAATAAAGAGACATATAGATAAGAACACAGTAATAGTAGGGGACCTCAACACCCCACTATCAGAAATAGACAGAACACCCTGGCAAAAACTAAGCAAAGAATCAAAGGCTTTGAATGCCATACTCGACGAGTTGGACCTCATAGATATATATAGAACACTACACCCCAGAACCAAAGAATACTCATTCTATTCAAATGCCCATGGAACATTCTCAAGAATAGATCATGCTCTGGGACACAAAACAGGTCTCAGCCAATACCAAAAGATTGAAATTATCCCCTGCATATTCTCAGACCACAACGCTCTGAAATTGGAACTCAACCACAAGGAAAAACCTGGAAGAAACTCAAACACTTGGAGGCTAAGAACCATCCTGCTCAAGAATGACTCGATAAACCAGGAAATCAAAAAACAAATTAAACAATTTATGGAGACCAACGAGAATGAATACACAACGGTCCAAAACCTATGGGATACTGCAAAGGCAGTCCTAAGGGGGAAATACATAGCCATCCAAGCCTCACTCAAAAGAATAGAAAAATCTAAAATGCAGTTTCTATATTCTCACCTCAAGAAACTGGAACAGCAACAGAGGGACAGGCCTAACCCACTGACAAGGAAGGAGTTGACCAAGATTAGAGCAGAAATCAATGAATTAGAGACCAGAACCACAGTAGAGCAGATCAACAGGACTAGAAGCTGGTTCTTTGAGAGAATCCATAAAATTGATAGACCACTGGCAAAACTTGTCCAAAAACAAAGAGAAAGGACTGAGATTATTAAAATTATGACTGAAAAGGGAGAGGTCACGACCAGCACCATTGAAATTGCAAGGATTATTAGAAACTTTTATCAACAGCTATATGCCAAAAAACTAAACAATCTGGAAGAGATGGAGGCCTTCCTGGAAACCTATAAACTACCAAGACTGAAACAGGAAGAAATAGATTTCTTAAATAGGCCAATTAACTATGAAGAAATTGAGTCAGTGATAAACAACCTTCCAAATAATAAAACTCCAGGCCCAGACGGTTTTCCTGGGGAATTCTACCAAACATTCAAAGAAGAAATAATACCTATTCTCCTAAAGCTATTTCAAAAAATAGAAACAGAAGGAAAGCTACCAAACTCATTCTATGAGGCTAATATTACCTTGATCCCCAAACCAGGCAAAGACCCCCTCAAAAAGGAGAATTACAGACCGATTTCTCTAATGAATATGGATGCCAAAATCCTCAACAAGATCCTTGCTAATAGAATCCAACAGTACATTAAAAGGATTATCCATCATGACCAAGTGGGATTCATACCTGGGATGCAAGCATGGTTCAACACTCGCAAATCAATCAATGTGATACATCATATCAACAAGAAAAGACTCAAGAACCATATGATCCTCTCAATTGATGCAGAAAAAGCATTTGACAAAATACAGCATCCTTTCCTGATTAAAACCCTTCAGAGTGTAGGAATAGAGGGTACATTTCTCAATCTCATAAAAGCCATCTATGAAAAGCCTACTGCAAGCATTATTCTCAATGGGGAAAAGCTGGAAGCCTTTCCCTTAAGATCAGGAACACGACAAGGATGCCCACTCTCGCCACTATTATTCAACATAGTACTAGAAGTCCTTGCAACAGCAATCAGAAGACAAAAAGGGATCAAAGGTATCCAAATCGGCAAAGAAGAAGTCAAACTGTCTCTCTTTGCAGATGACATGATACTCTATATGGAAAACCCAAAGGAATCCACTCCCAAACTATTAGAAGTTATAGAACAATTCAGTAAGGTGGCAGGATACAAAATCAATGCCCAGAAATCAGTTGCATTTCTATACACGAATAACGAGACTGAAGAAAGAGAAATTAGGGAATCCATCCCATTTACAATAACACCAAAAACCATGCGTTACCTTGGAATTAACTTAACCAGAGACGTAAAGGACCTATATGCTAGAAACTATAGATCACTTTTGAAAGATATTGAGGAAGACATAAAAAGATGGAAAAATATTCCATGCTCATGGATTGGAAGAATTAACATAGTTAAAATGTCCATACTACCCAGAGCAATCTACACTTTCAATGCTATCCCGATCAAAATACCGAGGACATTTTTCAAAGAACTGGAACAAATAGTCCTTAAATTTGTATGGAACCAGAAAAGGCCCCGAATCTCCAAGGAACTGTTGAAAAGGAAAAACAAAGCTGGGGGCATCACAATGCCGGATTTCGAGCTGTACTACAAAGCTGTGATCACAAAGACAGCATGGTACTGGCACAAAAACAGACACATCGACCAATGGAACAGAATAGAGAACCCAGAAATGGACCCTCGGCTCTTTGGGCAACTAATCTTTGATAAAGCAGGAAAAAACATCCGGTGGAAAAAAGACAGTCTCTTCAATAAATGGTGCTGGGAAAATTGGACAGCTACATGCAAAAGAATGAAACTTGACCACTCTCTCACACCATACACAAAAATAAACTCCAAATGGATGAAAGACCTCAATGTGAGACAGGAATCCATCAAAATTCTAGAGGAGAACATAGGCAACAACTTCTATGACATCGGCCAGAGCAACCTTTTTCACGACACATCTCCAAAGGCAAGAGAAATAAAAGATAAAATGAACTTATGGGACTTTATCAGGATAAAGAGCTTCTGCACAGCCAAGGAAACAGTCAAAAAAACTAAGAGACAGCCCACGGAATGGGAGAATATATTTGCAAAGGACACCACAGATAAAGGACTGGTATCCAAGATCTACAAAGAACTTCTCAAACTCAATACACGAGAAACAAATAAACAAATCATAAAATGGGCAGAAGATATGAACAGACACTTTTCCAATGAAGACATACAAATGGCTAACAGACACATGAAAAAATGTTCAAAATCATTAGCCATCAGGGAAATTCAAATCAAAACCACACTGAGATACCACCTTACGCCAGTTAGAATGGCAAAGATAGACAAGGCAAGAAACAACAATTGTTGGAGAGGATGTGGAGAAAGGGGATCCCTCCTACATTGTTGGTGGGAATGCAAGTTGGTACAGCCACTCTGGAAAACAGTGTGGAGGTCCCTTAAAAAGTTAAAAATTGAACTACCCTATGACCCAGCCATTGCACTACTGGGTGTTTACCCCAAAGATACAGACGTAGTAAAGAGAAGGGCCATATGCACCCCAATGTTCATAGCTGCATTGTCCACAATAGCCAAATCATGGAAGGAGCCGAGATGCCCTTCAACAGATGACTGGATTAAGAAGCTGTGGTCCATATATACAATGGAATATTACTCAGCTATCAGAAAGAACGAATTCTCAACATTTGCTGCAACATGGACGGCACTGGAGGAGATAATGCTAAGTGAAATAAGTCAAGCAGAGAAAGACAATTATCATATGATTTCTCTCATCTATGGAACATAAGAACTAGGAGGATCGGTAGGGGAAGAAAGGGATAAAGAAAAGGGGGGTAATCAGAAGGGGGAATGGAGCATGAGAGACTATGGACTCTGAGAAACAAACTGAGGGCTTCAGAGGGGATGGGGGTGGGAGAATGGGATACGCTGGTGATGGGTAGTAAGGAGGGCACATATTGCATGGTGCACTGGGTGTTATGCAACTAATGAATCATGGCACTTTACATCAAAAACCAGGGATGTACTGTATGGTGACTAACATAATATAATAAAAAATTTTCTTATAAAAAAAAAGGCAGAGATTGTCAGTTGGATTTTTTTTAAAGATCCAACTATATGCTGTCAATAAGACATGGGTTTTATTTTTCTTTCTTTTTTCATTATAATCGTATTTTTTATTATATTATGTTAGTCACCATACAGTACATCACTGGTTTTTGATGAAAAGTTTGATGATTCATTAGTTGCATATAACACCCAGTGCACCATGCAATACGTGCCCTCTTTACTACCCATCACCGGCCTATCCCATTCCCCCAAACCCTGCCCTCTGAGGCCCTCAGTTTGTTTCTCAGAGTCCATAGACTCTCATGCTTCATTCCCCCTTCTGATTACCTCACCTTTCTTTATCCCTTTCTTCTCCTAACGATCTTCCTAGATCTTACGTTCCATAGATGAGAGAAACTATATGATAATTGTCTTTCAATGCTTGACTTATTTCACTTAGCAGNAGCATTATCTCCTCCAGTGCCGTCCATGTTGCAGCAAATGTTGAGAATTCGTTCTTTCTGATAGCTGAGTAATATTCCATTGTATATATGGACCACATCTTCTTAATCCAGTCATCTGTTGAAGGGCATCTCGGCTCCTTCCACGATTTAGCTACTGTGGACAGATCCGCTATGAACATTGGGGTGGATATGGCCCTTCTCTTCACTACGTCTGTATCTTTGGGGTAGATACCCAGTAGANAAACACCCAGTAGTGCAATGGCTGGGTCATAGGGTAGTTCAATTTTTAACTTTTTAAGGGACCTCCACACTGTTTTCCAGAGTGGCTGTACCAACTTGCATTCCCACCAACAATGTAGGAGGGATCCCCTTTCTCCACATCCTCTCCAACAATTGTTGTTTCTTGCCTTGTCTATCTTTGCCATTCTAACTGGCGTAAGGTGGTATC
This sequence comes from Ailuropoda melanoleuca, assembly GCF_002007445.2. Classification (NCBI taxonomy): domain Eukaryota; kingdom Metazoa; phylum Chordata; class Mammalia; order Carnivora; family Ursidae; genus Ailuropoda; species Ailuropoda melanoleuca. The sequence continues at coordinate 25,223,220 of NC_048226.1, forward strand.
TCAGTGTGGTTTTGATTTGAATTTCCCTGATGGCTAATGATTTTGAACATTTTTTCATGTGTCTGTTAGCCATTTGTATGTCTTCATTGGAAAAGTGTCTGTTCATATCTTCTGCCCATTTTATGATATATTTATTGGTTTCTTGTGTATTGAGTTTGAGAAGTTCTTTGTAGATCTTGGATACCAGTCTTTTATCGGTAGTTTCATTTGCAAATATATTCTCCCATTCCGTGGGCTGCCTCTTAGTTTTTTTGACTGTTTCCTTGGCTGTGCAGAAGCTTTTTATCTTGATGAAGTCCCACAAGTTCATTTTATCTTTTGTTTCTCTTGCCTTTAGAGATGTGTCATGAAAAAGTTTGCTTTGGCTGATGTCGTAGAGGTTGCTGCGTATGTTCTCCTCTNTAATGATTTTGAACATTTTTTCATGTGTCTGTTAGCCATTTGTATGTCTTCATTGGAAAAGTGTCTGTTCATATCTTCTGCCCATTTTATGATTTGTTTATTTGTTTCTCGTGTATTGAGTTTGAGAAGTTCTTTGTAGATCTTGGATACCAGTCCTTTATCTGTGGTGTCCTTTGCAAATATATTCTCCCATTCCGTGGGCTGTCTCTTAGTTTTTTTGACTGTTTCCTTGGCTGTGCAGAAGCTCTTTATCCTGATAAAGTCCCATAAGTTCATTTTATCTTTTATTTCTCTTGCCTTTGGAGATGTGTCGTGAAAAAGGTTGCTCTGGCCGATGTCATAGAAGTTGTTGCCTATGTTCTCCTCTAGAATTTTGATGGATTCCTGTCTCACATTGAGGTCTTTCATCCATTTGGAGTTTATCTTTGTGTATGGTGTGAGAGAGTGGTCAAGTTTCATACTTTTGCATGTAGCTGTCCAATCTTCCCAGCACCATTTATTGAAGAGACTGTCTTTTTTCCACCGGATGTTTTATCCTTCTTTATCAAAGATTAGCTGCCCAAAGAGCCGAGGGTCCATTTCTGGGTTCTCTGTTCTGTTCCATTGGTCTGTGGNTTTTGATGGATTCCTGTCTCACATTGAGGTCTTTCATCCATTTGGAGTTTATTTTTGTGTATGGTGTGAGAGAGTGGTCAAGTTTCATTCTTTTGCATGTAGCTGTCCAATTTTCCCAGCACCATTTATTGAAGAGACTGTCTTTTTTCCACCGGATGTTTTTTCCTGCTTTATCAAAGATTAGTTGCCCAAAGAGCCGAGGGTCCATTTCTGGGTTCTCTATTCTGTTCCATTGGTCGATGTGTCTGTTTTTGTGCCAGTACCATGCTGTCTTTGTGATCACAGCTTTGTAGTACAGCTCGAAATCCGGCATTGTGATGCCCCCAGCTTTGTTTTTCCTTTTCAACACTTCCTTGGCAATTCGGGGCCTCTTCTGGTTCCACACAAACTTAAGGACTATTTGTTCCAGTTCTTTGAAAAATGTCCTCGGTATTTTGATCGGGATAGCATTGAAAGTGTAGATTGCTCTGGGTAGCATGGACATTTTAACTATGTTAATTCTTCCGATCCATGAGCATGGAATATTTTTCCATCTTTTTGTGTCTTCCTCAATGTCTTTCGAGAGTGATTTGTTGTTTCTAGAATATAGATCCTTTACATCTCTGGATAAGTTAATTCCAAGATAACGTATGATTTTTGGTGTTGTTGTAAATGGAATGCNGTTATTGTAAATGGGATGGATTCCCTAATTTCTCTTTCTTCAGTCTCGTTATTCGTGTATAGAAATGCAACTGATTTCTGGGCATTGATTTTGTATCCTGCCACATTACTGAATTGCTCTATAACTTCTAATAGTTTGGGTGTGGATTCTTTTTGGTTTTCCATATAGAGTATCATGTCATCTGCGAAGATAGACAGTTTGACTTCTTCTTCGCCCATTTGGATAAATTTTATCCTGTCGTGTTTCTAATTTTAAGGGAAAGGCTTCCAGGNATACCTTTGATCCCTTTTTGTCTTCTGATTGCTGTTGCAAGGACTTCTAGTACTATGTTGAATAATAGTGGCGAGAGTGGGCATCCTTGTCGTGTTCCTGATCTTAAGGGAAAGGCTTCCAGCTTTTCCCCATTGAGAATAATGCTTGCAGTAGGCTTTTCATAGATGGCTTTTATGAGATTGAGGAATGTACCCTCTATCCCTACACTCTGAAGTGTTTTAATCGGGAAAGGATGCTGTATTTTGTCAAGTCCTTTTTCTGCATCAATTGAGAGGATCATATGATTTTTGGCTTTATTTCTTGTTGATATAATCTATCACACTGATAGATTGCGAGTGTTGAACCATGCTTGCATCCCAGGTATGAATCCCACTTGGTCATGATGGATAATCCTTTTAATGTACTGTTGGATTCTATTAGCAAGGATCTTGTTGAGGATTTTGGCATCCATATTCATTAGAGAAATCGGTCTGTAATTCTCCTTTTTGATGGGGTCTTTGCCTGGTTTGGGGATCAAGGTAATATTGGCCTCATAGAATGAGTTTCGTAGTTTTCCTTCTGTTTCTATTTTTTGAAATAGCTTTAGGAGAAGAGGTATTATTTCTTTTTTGAATGTTTGGTAGAATTCCCCAGGGAATCCATCAAGCCCTGGCATTTTGTTTTCTGAGAGGTTTTAATCACCGTTTCAATCTTCTTCATAGTTAATTGGCCTATTTAAGAAATCTATTTCTTCCTGTTTCAGTCTTGGTAGTTTATAGGTTTCCAGGAAGGCCTCCATCTCTTCCAGGTTGCTTAATTTATTGGCATAAATCTGTTGGTAATAGTTTCTAATAATCCTTCCTNCAGGTATGAATCCCACTTGGTCATGATGGATAATCCTTTTAATGTACTGTTGGATTCTATTAGCAAGGATCTTGTTGAGGATTTTGGCATCCATATTCATTAGAGAAATCGGTCTGTAATTCTCCTTTTTGAGGGGGTCTTTGCCTGGTTTGGGGATCAAGGTAATATTAGCCTCATAGAATGAGTTTGGTAGCTTTCCTTCTGTTTCTATTTTTTGAAATAGCTTTAGGAGAATAGGTATTATTTCTTCTTTGAATGTTTGGTAGAATTCCCCAGGAAAACCGTCTGGGCCTGGAGTTTTATTATTTGGAAGGTTGTTTATCACTGACTCAATTTCTTCATAGTTAATTGGCCTATTTAAGAAATCTATTTCTTCCTGTTTCAGTCTTGGTAGTTTATAGGTTTCCAGGAAGGCCTCCATCTCTTCCAGATTGTTTAGTTTTTTGGCATATAGCTGTTGATAAAAGTTTCTAATAATCCTTCCAATTTCATTGGTGTTGGTTGTGACCTCTCCTTTTTCATTCACAATTTTATTAATTTGGGTCCTTTCTCTATTCTTTTGGATAAGTCTGACCAGTGGTTTTTCTATTTTATTTATTCTATCAAAGAACCAGCTTCTAGTTCTATTGATCTGCTCTACTGTGGTCCTGGTCTCTACTTCATTTATTTCTGCTCTAATCTTGGTCAACTCCTTCCTTGTCAGTGGGTTAGGCCTGTCCCTCTGTTGCTGTTCCAGTTTCTTGAGGTGAGAATATAGAAACTGCATTTTAGATTTTTCTATTCTTTTGAGTGAGGCTTGGATGGCTATGTATTTCCCCCTTAGGACTGCCTTTGCAGTATCCCATAGGTTTTGGACCGTTGTGTATTCATTCTCGTTGGTCTCCATAAATTTTTTAAATTGATTTTTGATTTCCTGGTTTATTGAATCATTCTTGAGCAGGATGGTTCTTTGTCTGCAAGTGTTTGAGTTTCTTCCAGGTTTTTCCTTGTGGTTGAGTTCCAATTTCAGAGCGTTGTGGTCTGAGAATATGCAGGGGATAATTTCAATCTTTTGGTATTGGCTGAGACCTGTTTTGTGTCCCAGAGCATGATCTATTCTTGAGAATGTTCCATGGGCATTTGAATAGAATGAGTATTCTTTGGTTCTGGGGTGTAGTGTTCTATATATATCTATGAGGTCCAACTCGTCGAGTATGGCATTCAAAGCCTTTGATTCTTTGCTTAGTTTTTGCCAGGGTGTTCTGTCTATTTCTGATAGTGGGGTGTTGAGGTCCCCTACTATTACTGTGTTCTTATCTATATGTCTCTTTATTTTGGTTAAGAGTTGGCTTGTGTATCTTGCTGCTCCCCTGTTGGGGGCATATATATTAATAATTGTCATATCCACTTGTTGAATACTTCCTTTAAGAATAATATAGTGCCCTTCTGTATCTCTAACTATAGTCTTTAGTTTAAAATCCAATCTGTCTGATATGAGAATTGCTACCCCAGCTTTCTTTTGAGGTCCATTGGCATGAAAGATGGTATTCCATCCCTTTACTTTCAGTCTGGATGTATCTTTAAGTTCAAAATGAGTCTGTTGTAGACAGAAAATGGGTGGGTCATGTCTTTTTATCCAATCTGCAACCCTGTGGCGTTTTATGGGAGAGTTTAAGCCATTTAGATTGATAGAGATTATTGACAGATATGATTTTAATGATGCCATTTCTCTTTAAAGTCTTTGTATCGGTTGTGACTTGCTGCTCTGTATCACTCTTGGGGCCTTTTTACCTTTATAGAGCCCCCCTTAATATCTCCTGTAGGGCTGGTTTCGTGGTTATGAAATTAGTCAATGACTGGCAATTCTGGAAGGTCTTTATCTCTCCATCAATTCTGAATGACAGCCTTGCTGGAAAAAGGATCCTTGGCTGCATGTTTTTCTCTGAAAGAGCTTTAAAAATGCCCCCCCCCAGCCCTTTTTTTTCATTCCAGGTCTGTGTAGACAGGTCTGACGTAATTCTGATAGCTTTGCCTTGGTGAGTGAGAAATTTCTTTGCCCTGGCTGCTTTCAATACTGTATCCTTGGATCTACTATTTGCGAATTGCACTATGACATGGCGTGGTGTAGGTTTGTCGTGGTTGAGCTTGGGAGGGGTCCTCTCTGCCTCTTGGACATGGATGCTTGTTTCCTTTGCTAGATTCGGGAAGTTTTCAGCTACAATTTGTTCAAATATCTCTTCTAGACCTCTTTTTCTCCACCCCCTCAAAGATGCTGATGATTCTGACATTGGAATGTTTCATTGAGTCAGTAATCTCCCGTAATCTACATTCTTGAGATTGGATTTTTTTTAAAAGATTTTATTTATTTATTCGACAGAGAGAGAGACAGCCAGCGAGAAAGGGAACAGAAGCAGGGGGAGTGGGAGAGGAAGAAGTAGGCTCATAGCTGAGAAGCCCGATGTGGGGCTCGATCCCAGAACGCCGGGATCACGCCCTGAGCCAAAGGCAGACGCTTAACCGCTGTGCCACCCAGGCGCCCCGAGATTGGATTTTTTTGAGCCAAGTTTCTGTTTTAGCTTTCTCTTCTACTAACCCATCCTCCAATTTGCCGATTCGGTCTTCTGCCTCATTCACCGTAGCCATCAGAGCATCTAGTTTTGACTGCATTTGATTCACAGTATTTTTAATTTCTGCCAGATTCACTCTCATTTCTGCCCTTAGAGATTTTATATTCTTGTTAATAGTTAATATTTTCGTTAATATTTTTTTCAAGTCTACACATCATCTTGACCATTGTTACTNGCTCATAGCTGAGAAGCCCGATGTGGGGCTCGATCCCAGAACGCCGGGATCACGCCCTGAGCCAAAGGCAGACGCTTAACCGCTGTGCCACCCAGGCGCCCCGAGATTGGATTTTTTTGAGCCAAGTTTCTGTTTTAGCTTTCTCTTCTACTAACCCATCCTCCAATTTGCCGATTCGGTCTTCTGCCTCATTCACCGTAGCCATCAGAGCATCTAGTTTTGACTGCATTTGATTCATAGTATTTTTAATTTCTGCCAGATTCACTCTCATTTCTGCCCTTAGAGATTTTATATTCTTGTTAATAGTTAATATTTTCGTTAATATTTTTTTCAAGTCTACACATCATCTTGACCATTGTTACTGTGAACTCCATTTCTGATAATATGGTTATATCCATATCCATTTGTTCTGTGGCAGAGGCCACAGAGTCATTTTCTTTTCTTTGCTGGGTGGGATTTCTCCTTCTCATCGTTCTGATGAGGAGAGGTTGCGGGGTTATCCAGAGCCCAAATTATTGACCAGAACCCATGCAGTGTGCACTTGCTTTATAGGGCCCTCAGGGATGTGGTCTTCTTGATTTTTCAGTCTGCCTTCTGGGGAAGGGGCCTGCCACACCGATACTCAGGCAATCCTGCTTGGGTAGAGTCTCCATGCCCCTGAGAGGGGGCATGGGGATGGGCACACCGTGAGCCGGTATTTCCAGGCTTTTGTTCTCTGGCNCTACACATCATCTTGACCATTGTTACTGTGAACTCCATTTCTGATAATATGGTTATATCCATATCCATTTGTTCTGTGGCAGAGGCCACAGAGTCATTTTCTTTTCTTTGCTGGGTGGGATTTCTCCTTCTCATCGTTCTGATGAGGAGAGGTTGCGGGGTTATCCAGAGCCCAAATTATTGACCAGAACCCATGCAGTGTGCACTTGCTTTATAGGGCCCTCAGGGATGTGGTCTTCTTGATTTTTCAGTCTGCCTTCTGGGGAAGGGGCCTGCCACACCGATACTCAGGCAATCCTGCTTGGGTAGAGTCTCCATGCCCCTGACAGGGGGCATGGGGATGGGCACACTGTGAGCCGGTATTTCCAGGCTTTTGTTCTCTGGCGGCTTTCCCTGGTGGTTTGCTGTGCCTCTTCTGAGAGAGCAGCAGTGGCCGAATCTCAGCCTCTGTCAGAACAGAGAGATCACAGTCCATTCTCCACTGGGCTCTTCTGGCCACTTTAATTCTGTTTCTGTTGGTGCTGCTAAACCCTACAGCATCCAGGGATGTGCGCCCCACAGCCGGAGTCCCAGCCCTCACTTCCAGGGCTGGCACATCTCTGTCCTTTGTGTTTCTAATGCTGCCAGCCACCAGCTGCCCCGGCATGCTCCGGAGCTCCATTTCAGTGTGGTTCCCGCGCACTCTGGAGCTTTGGTTTTCAGACCGGTCACACACGTTCCCTGACTCACGGTCTCAGTCAGCTCTCTCGCAGGTGGCGGTCCACGAGTCAGCCCGCTCCCCAGTGCAGGTGGCTACCGCTTCCTGGTCCCCGAACGCGGTGGCTCCCTCCCCCTTCCATTTATCTTCCGATATCTGTGCACAGATTCACAGCTCCCCGCTTCGTACCTCAATACTCAGTTCTGGAGATGCTCATTTGTAGAGATCCAGATGTATCTTCCTGCATCTCAGGCTGATTCTGTGGGTGTTCAGGATGGTCTAGTACCTATCCAGCTTGACTCAGGGGACCAGCTGAAAAAGGGGACCCCGACCTCTCCACCATCTTAACTCTTGCACTTCAAGACATAGGTTTTAGATTAAAAAACACAATTAGGTTGAAATTAAAGGATGAAAAATATTTGCCATGCAGGCATATAGTAACCAAAAGTCCACTGGAAAGACTATACCAATATCAGAAAAAATAACTTTAATACAAAAAATATTACTACAGTCAAGTTGGGACATTTATAATGAAAAAACAGTCAATTCATCAGGCATATGTAAAAATTGAAAACAGATATGTACTTAACAACAGAGCCCCAAAATATACGAAGCAAAAAATGACAGACTTGAAAGGAGAAATAGACAGTTCAACAATAATAGTTGAAAATGTCAATAATCCACTCTTGATAATTGATAGAAGAACTAGTCAGAACATCAACAAGGATTAACCAACTTGACTTGACGACACCTATAGAACGCTTCACCCAACAACAGCAGAAGATACACATATTTTTTTTAAATGCACATGCACCACTCTCCAGGGTAGCACATTTTCTATACCATGAAACAACTCTTAACAATTTTAAAGAGATTGAAATCATAAAAGTATGATTTCAAAACACAGTAGAATTAAATGAAATATTTTTGTTCAAACCAGGACATTTTTAAGAGGGGCTCAATACTGATAATTAAACCAGGACAACAGGCATAAGTGAAAACTAACTTGAGCAAATCAAGTTATCCTACCTTTAGCAGGGAATCCACTAACCACTATACAGTTCCCCATTGTTCCCTCTCCCTCTCCCTCAGTCATCTCCAGTGTAAAACCCCACCTCACCCTGTTGACTTTTGAGTTTGTAACACATCTTCTAGACTAATTTGAATTGGGGGTATTTCAAGGGACATGCACTTTATTTTCAAATGAATTAATCTTAAGTTCAGTATGCCCTCTCCCTATTTAAAACAATTTATTTTTATTTTTTATTTATTTATTTATTTTTATAATTTTTATTTTGTTATATTAGTCACCATACAGTACATACCCAGTTTTTGACGCAATGTTCCATGACTCATTATTTGCACATAACACCCAGTGCACCATGTAATATGTGCCCTCCTTAATACCCACCACCGGCTTAATTTTTAAACACAAATTGTGTTAGAATTTTTTATTTTTAAATTAAATCCACATGACAAAAGTGGGCTATGGGAAATTTTAAAGAAAATTGGCTTTGTCCCTCTGTTGTATTTGGCTTTAGACTAGGTCTTGGCCTTGGGAATGCTTAGCATTTTAATATGGTTAATTTCTACTTATTGTATCCACCTGAAAATTCCATGCTTTACTAGAAATGTATACCTTTCCAAACCTCAAACATCCTAAAACCTTGATATGGTAAATAAGAGAGGGGAAAAGAGATATTTTTCACTTTTCTCACCTATTATTTTGCTTACAGGGGTGAGCTAATGGAGCCTGATTGTATGGAGGGGATTTTCTTAGCAGAAGCATTCTAAACTAAATGTTTGCACATAAAACGGGCAAACAAAATGTAAATGTTTGGTGAAAACACTCTTCTTCTGAATTCCTGATCATTGTCTGTGAGAGAAAACAGTTTGAATATATTTGTAATTCTTTTAATATGCTACTAGAACTAATAGTATTCCCCCAAATGATTTTTAATGATTTTAAATTTGTCAGCAGTAAACCAGAGAAGCTAATCAGCAGGATATATATAGATATAAATAATATAGATATATAATTGCTTATACCATGTAGGGGCTGACTAAGCAAATTTAAAGTCTATAGGGCAGACCACCAGGATGGGTGATTGGGGACTTTAATTACATCTGCAAATTCCCTTTATAACAGCACCTAGATTAGTGCTTGATTTAATAATTGGGGACAGTAGCCTAACCAAGTTTGCACATCAAAATGCCACCACAGTCTACCCCTTGTCAACTTAGCACCCTCAACCTGTATTTAATATCTCCTTAAACTGTATTCATTCAATCTCCCAATAAAGATAATAACAAAGTTATATCTCTACATAATATGATACAACTAATCTACTCACAACCAAAAACACACCAACATTTTTCCCACATGAGTACACAAAGTCTTTGGGTGCTATTCATTCATCCTGATAACTTATATCTTAAATAATGAGATATAAAATTAACCACTATCAACACATTTTATATCAGATGAGGGGGTAATAAAGAAAAAACCCGAAATATTTGTATATACATACAAATATATTCACACCAAAATAAAGAAGAAATATTCATAACTATTAGTCCTCATTTCTGAAATTGGCCCATGGTTGGAGCTGATATTTACAAATATCTCCTTCCGAGCCAAGATGCCCTTCAACAGATGACTGGATGAAGAAGATGTGGTCCATATATACAGTGGAATATTACTCAGCTATCAAAAAGAATGAGTTAACATTTGCTGCAACATGGATGGCACTGGAGGAGATACTGCTAAGTGAAATAAGTCAAGCAGAGAAAGACAATTATCATATGGCTTCTCTCACCTATGGAACATAAGAGCTAGGAAGATTGGTAGGAAAAGAAAGGGATTTAAAAAAGGGGGCATAATCAGAAGGGGGAATGAAGTATGAGAGACTATGGACTCTGAAAAACAAACTGAGGGCTTCAGAGGGGAGAGGGGAGAGGGGTGGGGGAATGGGATAGGCCGGTGATGGGTAGTAAGGAGGGCACGTATTGGATGGTGCACTGGGTGTTATACGCAACTAATGAATCACCGACCTTTACATCAAAAACCAGGGAGGTGCTGTATGGTGAATAACATAATATAATAAAAATATTATTATGAAAAAAATAAAAACAAACAAACAAAAAAAACACAAATATCTCCTTCTGCAAATCATCTCATATTTGTTTTAGTCTCAGCAAGCATTTCACCTGATGGTGTGAACCAGGTCCAATACTGAAAGGTGTCTGCTATTAGCAGTCCTGCCTGGACTGGGTTGTTGAAGTTTTCCATTGGCTTTAATCACAAGACATGAGAGTACTAAATGATGCCCTAAGAGATCTCCTGTATTCCAGATACACTCTTTCTTATCTCCATTGTGGGACAGTAGTCCAATTTCTCCTTGGTAATCAGGATTAGTCAATCCAGCCAGCAGTGACTCTTTTTTGGCCTATTGATTCAGAATCATGAGGAACCCCAAATGGCTGGTTGCCAGTCTCATCTTTTAGTTTTCAATGGAATCACAGTTATGGCCCTTGGTGGAGGCATTCCCCCTTTTGGAACTGAGACCTCTAGACCAGTTGAGTCTGAGGTCAAGGGGATGGGAATCAAAATTTTGCTAGGTGTTGCCAATTAAATGGTGTTATAGCTGAGTCTTCAAAGGATATTTGTCTTAGTTGGTTCTGGCTGCTATAACAAATAACAGGAGATTGGGTAGCTGAAACAACAAACACTTATTTCCCATAGTTCTGGATGACAGGAAGTCCAAGATCAAGGTATCGGCAGCGTCTGCTGAGAGCCCACTTCACTGGTTTTCAAATGGCTGTATTCTCATTGTATCCTCATTGTAGAGGAGAGCAGAGAGAAAGAAAGCCTTCTAAGGACACTAATTCCATAATGAAGGCTCCACTTTCATGACTTACTAACTTCCCAAAGGCCCTCCTAATGTCATCACAGTGGGGTTAATATTTCAACATAGGAATTTTAGGTGAATACAAACATTTAGTCTATAATACTATCCCGCCATTCTATTTAGAAAGTTGTTGTAGGATAATGAGGAACATAGTAAGACCGATGAATTCCATGAGTGTGGGCCCATTGCCATACTTTATTTATTGTGAATGAATTTCTTGATCAGAAGCAATGCTGTCTGGAATACCATGGTTGTGGATAAGGAATTCTGTTAAGTCCATGGAAAGTGGTTTTGGCAGAAGTATCATGGGCAGGGAGAGCAACTTTACATCCAGAGTTAAGTATCTTTTCCAGTAACAACAAAATGCTGCCCCTCTTAAAATGCAAGCAGTCCAAAGTAATCAATCCACCACCCGGTAGCTGGCTGATCACCATGGGGACTGGTGTCATATGGAGGACTCAGTGTAGCTCTCTGCTGCTAGAAGATTGGGCTCTCAGCAGTGGCTGTAGCCAAGTGGGCCTACTTGAGTGAAAGTCCATGTTGCTGAGTCTATGCACAACCTCTATCCTTGCCATCATGGCCTCTTTTTTCATTAGCTTATTGGTCAATGGCATAAGTGGCTGGAAAAAAAAGAGGCTGTCTAGTATCCCAAGCATGGGTCATACTGTCTACTTATGTATTAAAAGTTATCTCTGCTGAGGTCATCTGTTGGTGAGCATTTTCATGGGACATTTATGTCTTCCTTCTGTGCACATATGAAAAGTTCTTTCCACATACATCTTCCCAGACCACCTTGTTGCCAATATTCCAACTATATTCCCTCCAAGTCTCTGGTTATCCAGTCACACTACCGGCCACAGCTCATGAAATAGAACAGAGTCAAATGTCTGGACATCTTTCTTTCCATGTAAAATGGTCATGGGCATTTGAGTCTTTTCCCTTTTTTTGGATGGGAAAGATGATCAAAATTTCTGTGGAGTAAATATGACATAAGACTAAAGAGTTGGTATACCAGGGGTGGAAGTGAGAATGAGTGGGTATAGCTTTATAGCTATATAAAAAGCTATATATAAAAAGGCAACATGAGAGATCCCAGTGATAAGGGAAGTTTTCTATATCTTGATTGTATTAATGTCAATACCTTAGCTATAATAATGTGCCATTTATTAAGTTGTTACCTGCGAAAGAAATTTATTAAAGGATACATGAGATTTCTCTGTATTATTTTTTACAAGTTCATATGAATCTGCAATTATGTAAAAATAAAAATGCTTAATTAGTTAAAATTGCCATGCTTTTCCAAATTAATAAAAACACAGAGAAAAAATGACCAAATGAATGTTAAATTGATACCTCTTTTCTCCACTGCATATGAGAAACCAGAAGATAATTAGAGTGAAGATAAAATAACTTTCAAATTGAATTCTATACCCATGACAACTATATTTTTAAGAAAGAAAATACAGTGGAGACATATTTAGGTTAATAAAATCTGAGATTTAATGCCAAATGATCCTCACTAAAGGAAATTCTAGAAGATGGAAAAAGATCCTAAAAGGGAGCTCGGATAGGAAGAAAGAAATGTTAGCAAAAAAGTTGTGAATGTGTTGATAAATCTAAACCCACACTGACCACACAAAACAATGTAAACATTGCCTAATGTGTGGGAAGAAAATGAAAGATAAAAATAAAATCCTGGACAATTATAGCATGTGATGTAGCAGAAAGAGTGTGCCTGATTGAAGTTAGGATATTCAATGTACTCATATTATTTTTGATGAAGTAAAAATTTTATTACTTTTAATCCTGGCAAGCCTCAGGAACTTTTGTTAAAGGAACTGATAGTGAGTATTTAATATGTTTAATTTTGGATCTAAAATGCAAAGGGTAGGAATGAGGGTACAGAATAGTGTACAAATGTTAAATACTGTGCCAAAGTGGAAAGACTAAAACTGAAAAATGAGAGGAGGGAGGAGAGAGAAAGGGGAGGATAGAACTACTTTCTTGACCATTGTAGAGGAAACTGGCCAAAGAGAAGGGCATTCAAAAGAGCCAAAGTGGAGGATCGGGAGGATCAGGAGGCCATCATTTTCATTCTCGTCCTCTAAAGCAGTGTGAAAAGCCTGCAGGGAACAAAAGCCGCATAGTGCAATACAGAGGTCCGACACTGAGCATGGCCCCCTGGCAAGGGAAGTGCAATTCCACCTGGGCAAGGGCACCCAAGAATTAGCACAACAGGCCCCTCCCCCAGAAGATCAGAAAGAACATCTGTTACTACCAAGTTTACCAATCACACAGAACTGCACAACTCCAGCGCTAGGGGAAAATAGTGCATAGAATTCATATTTTTTCTCATGATTCTTTAGTCTTTCCATTTTAATTTTTCTCTTTTTCCTTTCAACTAATTTCTTATTTTATCAACTCTTTTTTAGGTTTTTAAAATTTTCACTTTTAGACATCCTATTCCTTTCATTGTATTTAATCTTAGATTTGTATATATATGTTTTTCTTTCTTTACAATTTGGGATCTAGTTTCTTCTAACAAACAGACCAAAATACACCCAGGATCTAGTGTATTGCTCTGTTCTGTTCACCTGTCTGATTATATTCGCTATTTTTTTTCTTTTCAATTTCTGGTCTCTTCTGATTTGTTTAGAGTATATTTCTTTGGTGCCATTGTTGCCATTTTAGTATTTTGTCCTCTCATTCATCTATTCTTCTTTGGACAGGATTACAAGTCAGAAAAACTCACCTCAAAAAAGAGAACAAGAGGCAGTACTGACTGCCAGGGACCTAATCAGTATGGATGTAAGTAACATGTCAGAACTAGAGTTCATAATAATGATTATAAAGATACTAGCTGGGCTTGAAAAAGGCATAGAAGACAGTAGGAATTCCTTTCTGGAGAAATAAAAGAACTAAAATATAATCTGTTCGAAATCAAAAAGGCTATTAATGAGATGCAATAAAAAATGGAGGCTCTAACTGCTAAGACAAATGAGGCAGAAGAGGGAATTAGTGATATAGAAGACAAAATGATGGAGAATAAAGAAACTGAGAAAAAGAGAGATAAACAACTAGTGGATCATGAGGGAAGAATTTGAGAGATAAGTTATACCATAAAGTGAAACAATATTAGACTACTTGGGGTCCCAGAAGAAGAGGAAAGAGTGCAGACAGAAGGTATATTTGCATAAATTACAGCTGAGACCTTCCCTGATCTGGGGAGGGAAACAGGAATTCAAGTTCGGGAGGCACAGAAATCACCCATCAAAATCAATAAAAATAGGTCAACAGCTCAATATATAATAGTGAAGCTTGCAGATCCCAGAGACAAAGAGAAAATCCTGAAAGCAGCGTGGAACAAGAGGTTCATAAGCTACAAGGGTAGAAACATAAGACTGGCAGAAGACCTATCCACAGAGATCTGGGAGGCCAAAAAGGAATGGCATGATATATTCAGTGTGCTAAATGAGAAAAATACACAGCCAAGAATACTTTACCCAGCAAGGCTGTCTTTCAGAAAAGAAGGAGAGATAAAGACTTCCAGGACAAACAGAAATTAAAAGAATTTGTGATTACTAAACCAGTTCTGCAAGAAATATTACAGGGGATCCTTTAAGCAAAGAGAGCACAAAAGTAACATAGATCAGAAATGACCAGAGACCATGTACAGAAACCGCGACTTTATAGGTAATACAATGGCACTAAATTAATATCTTTCAATAGTTACTATTAATTTAAATGGGCTAAATGCCCCAATCAAAAGACACAAGGTACCAAATTGGATAAAAAGCAAGACCCATCCATATGCTGTCTACAAGAGACTCATTTTATACCCAAAAGATACTTCCAGATTGAAAGTGAGGGGGTAAAAACCATTTATCATGCTAATGGACATCAAACGAAAGCTGAGGTAGCAATCCTCATATCAGACAAATTAGATTTTAAACCAAACACTGTAATAAGAGATGAGGAAGGATACTATATTAAAATTAAAGTGTCTATCCAAGAAAAAGATCTAACATTGTAAATATTTATGCCCCTAACTTGGGAGCAGCCAATTATATAAACCAATTAATAACCAAATTAAAGGAACTCATTGATAATAATACAGTAATACTAGGGGACCTTAACACCCCACTCACAGTCAGGGACAGATCCTCTAAGCAGAAGGTCAACAAGGAAACGAGGGCTTTGAATGACACACTGGACCAGATGGACTTCACAGAAATATTCAGAGTATTCCATCCAAAATCAACAGACTACATACTTTTCTCAAATGCACACAGAACATTCTCCAGACTAAATCACATACTGGGTCACAAATCAGGTCTCAACTGTACCAAAAGATTGGGATTATTTCCTGTATATTTTCAGACCATAACAGTTTGAAACTTGAACTCAATCACAGGAGGAAATTTGGAAGGAACTCAAATACATGGATGTTAAAGAGCATCCTACCAAAGAATGAATGGGTCAACCAGGAAATTAAAGAATTTAAAAAATTCATGGAAACAAATGAAAATGAAAACACAATTTTCAAAATCTTTGGGATGCAGAAAGGCAGTCCTAAGTAGGAAGTATATAGCAATACAAGCCTTTCTCAAGAAACAAGAAAGGTCTCAAATACAAATGTAACCTTACACCTAAGGTTGGAGCTGGAGAAAGAACAGTAAATAAAACCTAAACCCAGCAGGAGAAGAGAAATAATAAATATTAGAACAGAAATCAATGAAATAGAAAGCAAAACAATATTAGAAGAGATCAATGAAACCAGAAGATGGTTCTTTGAAAGAATTAATAAGATTGATAACCCTCTTCCCAGACTTCTAAAAAAGAAAAGAGAAATGACCCAAATAAGTAAAATCAGAATGAAAGAGGAGAGATCACAACCAACACTGAAGAAATACAAACAATTATAAAACATATTATGAGAAACTATATGCCAGAAAGTTAGGCAATCTGGAAGAAATGGATGCATACCTAGAAACTTATAAAGTACCAAGCTGAAACAGGAAGAAATAGAAAACCTGAACAGACCCATAACCAGCAAGGAAATTGAAGCAGTAATCAAAAATCCCCCAACAAACAAGAGTCCAAGGCCGATGGCTTCCCAGGGGACTTCTACCAAACATTTAAAGAAGAAATAATACCTATTCTCTTGAAGATGTTTCAAAAAAATAGAAATGAAAAGAAAACTTCCAAACTCATTCTATGAGGCCAGCATTACCTTGATCCCAAAACCAGAAAAAGACCCCCACTGAAAAGGAGAATTACAGACCAATATCCTGGATAAACATAGATGCCAGAATTCTCATCAAGATACTAGCTAATAGGATCCAACAGTACATTAAAAGGATTATTCACCATGACCAAGTGGGATTTATTCCTGGGCTGCAAGGGTGATACACTATCCACAAATCAATCAATTTGATAGATCACATTAACAAAAGAGACAAGAACCATATGATCCTCTCAACTGATGCAGAAAAAGCATTTGAAAAAAATACAGCATCCTTTCCTGATTAAAACTCTATATAGTCTAGGGATAGAGGGAACATACCTCAATATCATAAAAGCCATCTATGAAAAGTCCACAGCAAATATCATTGTCAATGGGGAAAAGCTCTCAGTTTTTAAAGCCAGGAACAAGACAGGGATATCCACTCTTACCACTGTTGTTCAACATAGTACTAGAAGTCCTAGCCTCAGGATTCAGACAACAAAAAGAAACAAAAGGCATCCGAATAAGCAAAGAAGACAAACTCTCACTCATTGCAGATGACATGATACTCTCTGCGCAAAACCCCAAAGACTCCACCCCAAAATTGCTACCCTCATTCAGGAATTCAGCAAAGTGGCAGGATATAAAATCAATGCACAGAAATAAGTTTCATTTCTATACACTAACAATGTGACTGAAGAAAGAGAAATTAAGGAATCGATCCCATTTATAATTGCTCTAAAATCCTAAAATACCTGGGAATAAACCTAACCAAAGGGGCAAAGGATCTGTACTCTGAAAACTATAGAACACTTATGAAAGAAATTGAAGAAGATGCAAAGAAATAGAAAAATGTTTCATCCTCATGGATTGGAAGAACAAATATTGTTAAAATGCTTATGTTACCTAGAGCAATCCGTACATTCAATGCAATCACTACTAAAATACATTTTTCACAGAGCTGGAAAAAATAATCCTAAAATTTGTATGGAACCAGGAAAGACCCTGAATAGCCAAGATAATGTTGAAAAAGAAAGCCAAAGCTGATGGCATCACAATTCTGGACTTTGAGCTATGTTACAAAGCTGTAATTATCAAGACAGTATGGTACTGACACAAAAACAGACACATAGGACAATGGAATAGAATAGAGAACCTAGAAATGGACCCTCAACTCTATGGTCAACTAAAGGAAGAAAGAATATCCAATGGAAAAAAGACAGTTTCTTCAACAAATACTGTTGGGAAAATTGGACAGCCACAAGCAGAAGAATGAAACTGGACCGTTTTCTTTCTTTTCTTTCTTTTTTATTTATTTTTAATTTTAATTTTTTTATTCAGCTATGTTAGTCACCATACAGTACATCATTAGTTTTGATGTAGTGTTCCATGATTCATTATTTGGGTATAACACCCAGTGCTCACTGTAATACGTGCCCTCCTTAATCCCCATCACTGGGCTAACCCATCCCCCCATCCCACTCCCCTCTGAAACCCTCAGTTTGTTTCCCGGAGTCCACAGTCTCTCATGGTTCATCTCCCCCTCTGATTTCCCCTACTTCATTTTTTTCTTCCTTCTCCTAATGTCCTCCATGCTATTCCTTATGTTCCACATGTAAGTGAAACCATATGATAATTGTCTTTCTCTGCTTGACTTATTTCACTTAGTATAATCCCCTCCAGTTCCATCCATGTAGATGCAAATGGTGGTATTCATCCTTTCTGATGGCTGAGTAATATTCCGTTGTATATATGAACTACATCCGCTTTATCCATTCGTCTATTGGAGGGCATCTCAGCTCCCTCCACAGTTTGGCTGTTGCGGACATTGCTGCTATGAATACTGGGGTGCAAATGGCCCTTCTTTTCACTATATCTGTATCTTTGGGGTAAATACCCAGTAATGCAATTGCTGGGTCATAAGGTACTGCTATTTTTAACTTCTTGAGGAACCTCAATACTGTTTTCCAGAGTGGCTGTACCAACTTGCATTTCCACCAACGGTGTTAAGAGGGTTCCCCTTTCTCCATATCCTCTCCAACATTTGTTGTTTCCTGCCTTGTTAATTTTTACCATTCTAGCTGGTATAAGGTGGTATTTGAATGTGGCTTGATTTGAATTTCCCTGATGGCTAATGATGTTGAACGATTTTTTTCATGTGTTTGTTGGCCGTTCATATGTCTTCTTTGGAGAAGTGTCTGTTCATGTCTTCTGTCCAGTTTTTGACTTGATGATTTGTTTTTTGGGTGTTGAGTTTGAGAGGTTCTTTTTAGATCTTGGATACCAGCTCTTTATCTGTAATGTCATTTGCAAATATCTTCTTCCATTCCATGGGTTTCCTCTTAGTTTTGTTGACTGTTTCCTTTGCTGTGAAGAAGCTTTTTATCTTGATGAAGTTCCAAAAGTTCATTTTTGCTTTTGTTTCCCTTGCCTTTGGAGATGTGTCTTGAAAGAAGTTGCTGTGGCCGATGTCAGAGAGGTCACTGCCTATGTTCTCATCTAGGATTGATACACTGCACCAGATCTACTTTATATATATATATAACATTCCACCCTAAAAAACAGAATACTCATTCTTCTCGAACACATATGAAATTTCTCCAGAATATTAGGTCACAAATCAGTTCTTAACTGATACCAAAAGATTGAGAGTATTCCCTGCATATTTTCAGACCACAATGGTTTGAAATTGGAACTCAATCACAAGAAAAAATTTGGAAGGAATTCAAACACTTGGAAGCTAAAGACCATCCTGCTAAAGAATGTTTGGGTCAACCAAGAAATTAAAGAAGAACTGAAACAATTCATGGAAACCAATGAGAATGAGAACACATCAGTACAAAACCTATGGGATACTGCAAAGGCAGTCCTAAGGGGGAAATACATAGCCATCCAAGTCTCACTCAAAAAAGTAGAAAAATTCTGAATACACGAGTTAACCTTACACCTAAAGGAACTGGAGAAAGAACAGCAAATAAAGCCTAAACAAAGCAGGAGAAGAGAAATAATAAAGCTTAGAGCAGAGATCAACGAATTAGAAACTAGAAATACAGTAGAGCAGATCAACGAAACTGGATGATTTTCTTACACCAAACACAAAAATAGAGTCAAAATCAATGGAATACCTAAATATGAGGCAGGAATCCATCAAAATCCTAGAGGAGAACACAAGCAGCAAACTCTGTGACCTCAGCCACAGCAACTTCTTGCTAGACACGTCTCCAAAGGCAAGGGAAACAGGCAAAAATGAACTATTGAGACTTCATCAAGATGAAAAGCTTTTGCACACCAAATGAATCAGTAGACAAAACCAAAAGACACAACAAACAGAATGGGAGAAGATATTTGCAAATGTCTTTTCAGATAAAGGCCTAGTATCCAAAATGTATAAAGAACTTGCCAAAATCAACACCCAAAGAACAAATAATCCAATCAAGAAATGGGCAGAAGACATGAACAGATACTTCTCCAAAGAAGACATCCAAATGATCAACAGACGTATGAAAAAATGCTCCACATCCCTTGGCATCAAGGAATTACAAATGAAAACCACAGTGAGATACCACCCCACACTGGTCATAAGGATTAAAATTAACAAGTCAGGAAACGACAGATGTTGGCAAAGATGTGGAGAAAGGGGAACCCTCTTACACTGTTGGTGGGAATACAAGCTGGTACAGCCGCTCTGAAAAACAGTGTGGAGGTACCTCAGAAAGTTGAAAATAGAGCTACTCTACAACCTTGCAATTGTACTAGTAGGAATTTACCCTAAGGATACAAACGTAGCTATCTGAAGGGGCACCTGCACCTCAATGTTTATAGCAGCAATGTCCACAATAACCAAACTATGGAAAGAGACCAGATGTCCACTGATAAGCAAGAAGATGTGATGAATATATATACCATGGAATACTACTCAGCCATCAAAAAATGAAATCTTGCCATTTGAAACAATGTGGGTATTATGCTAAGTGAAATAAATCAATCAGAGAAAGATAATTATCATATGATACTCATATGTGAAATTTAAGAAACAAAACAGAAGTTCACAGGGGAAGGGAGGGAAAAATTAAACAAGGNTAGACTACTTGGGGTCCCAGAAGAAGAGGAAAGAGTGCAGACAGAAGGTATATTTGCATAAATTACAGCTGAGACCTTCCCTGATCTGGGGAGGGAAACAGGAATTCAAGTTCGGGAGGCACAGAAATCACCCATCAAAATCAATAAAAATAGGTCAACAGCTCAATATATAATAGTGAAGCTTGCAGATCCCAGAGACAAAGAGAAAATCCTGAAAGCAGCGTGGAACAAGAGGTTCATAAGCTACAAGGGTAGAAACATAAGACTGGCAGAAGACCTATCCACAGAGACCTGGGAGGCCAAAAAGGAATGGCATGATATATTCAGTGTGCTAAATGAGAAAAATACACAGCCAAGAATACTTTACCCAGCAAGGCTGTCTTTCAGAAAAGAAGGAGAGATAAAGACTTCCAGGACAAACAGAAATTAAAAGAATTTGTGATTACTAAACCAGTTCTGCAAGAAATATTACAGGGGATCCTTTAAGCAAAGAGAGCACAAAAGTAACATAGATCAGAAATGACCAGAGACCATGTACAGAAACCGCGACTTTATAGGTAATACAATGGCACTAAATTAATATCTTTCAATAGTTACTATTAATTTAAATGGGCTAAATGCCCCAATCAAAAGACACAAGGTACCAAATTGGATAAAAAGCAAGACCCATCCATATGCTGTCTACAAGAGACTCATTTTATACCCAAAGATACTTCCAGATTGAAAGTGAGGGGGTAAAAACCATTTATCATGCTAATGGACATCAAACGAAAGCTGAGGTAGCAATCCTCATATCAGACAAATTAGATTTTAAACCAAACACTGTAATAAGAGATGAGGAAGGATACTATATTAAAATTAAAGTGTCTATCCAAGAAAAAGATCTAACATTGTAAATATTTATGCCCCTAACTTGGGAGCAGCCAATTATATAAACCAATTAATAACCAAATTAAAGGAACTCATTGATAATAATACAGTAATACTAGGGGACCTTAACACCCCACTCACAGTCAGGGACAGATCCTCTAAGCAGAAGGTCAACAAGGAAACGAGGGCTTTGAATGACACACTGGACCAGATGGACTTCACAGAAATATTCAGAGTATTCCATCCAAAATCAACAGACTACATACTTTTCTCAAATGCACACAGAACATTCTCCAGACTAAATCACATACTGGGTCACAAATCAGGTCTCAACTGTACCAAAAGATTGGGATTATTTCCTGTATATTTTCAGACCATAACAGTTTGAAACTTGAACTCAATCACAGGAGGAAATTTGGAAGGAACTCAAATACATGGATGTTAAAGAGCATCCTACCAAAGAATGAATGGGTCAACCAGGAAATTAAAGAATTTAAAAAATTCATGGAAACAAATGAAAATGAAAACACAATTTTCAAAATCTTTGGGATGCAGAAAGGCAGTCCTAAGTAGGAAGTATATAGCAATACAAGCCTTTCTCAAGAAACAAGAAAGGTCTCAAATACAAATGTAACCTTACACCTAAGGTTGGAGCTGGAGAAAGAACAGTAAATAAAACCTAAACCCAGCAGGAGAAGAGAAATAATAAATATTAGAACAGAAATCAATGAAATAGAAAGCAAAACAATATTAGAAGAGATCAATGAAACCAGAAGATGGTTCTTTGAAAGAATTAATAAGATTGATAACCCTCTTCCCAGACTTCTAAAAAAGAAAAGAGAAATGACCCAAATAAGTAAAATCAGAATGAAAGAGGAGAGATCACAACCAACACTGAAGAAATACAAACAATTATAAAACATATTATGAGAAACTATATGCCAGAAAGTTAGGCAATCTGGAAGAAATGGATGCATACCTAGAAACTTATAAAGTACCAAGCTGAAACAGGAAGAAATAGAAAACCTGAACAGACCCATAACCAGCAAGGAAATTGAAGCAGTAATCAAAAATCCCCCAACAAACAAGAGTCCAAGGCCGATGGCTTCCCAGGGGACTTCTACCAAACATTTAAAGAAGAAATAATACCTATTCTCTTGAAGATGTTTCAAAAAAATAGAAATGAAAAGAAAACTTCCAAACTCATTCTATGAGGCCAGCATTACCTTGATCCCAAAACCAGAAAAAGACCCCCACTGAAAAGGAGAATTACAGACCAATATCCTGGATAAACATAGATGCCAGAATTCTCATCAAGATACTAGCTAATAGGATCCAACAGTACATTAAAAGGATTATTCACCATGACCAAGTGGGATTTATTCCTGGGCTGCAAGGGTGATACACTATCCACAAATCAATCAATTTGATAGATCACATTAACAAAAGAGACAAGAACCATATGATCCTCTCAACTGATGCAGAAAAAGCATTTGAAAAAAATACAGCATCCTTTCCTGATTAAAACTCTATATAGTCTAGGGATAGAGGGAACATACCTCAATATCATAAAAGCCATCTATGAAAAGTCCACAGCAAATATCATTGTCAATGGGGAAAAGCTCTCAGTTTTTAAAGCCAGGAACAAGACAGGGATATCCACTCTTACCACTGTTGTTCAACATAGTACTAGAAGTCCTAGCCTCAGGATTCAGACAACAAAAAGAAACAAAAGGCATCCGAATAAGCAAAGAAGACAAACTCTCACTCATTGCAGATGACATGATACTCTCTGCGCAAAACCCCAAAGACTCCACCCCAAAATTGCTACCCTCATTCAGGAATTCAGCAAAGTGGCAGGATATAAAATCAATGCACAGAAATAAGTTTCATTTCTATACACTAACAATGTGACTGAAGAAAGAGAAATTAAGGAATCGATCCCATTTATAATTGCTCTAAAATCCTAAAATACCTGGGAATAAACCTAACCAAAGGGGCAAAGGATCTGTACTCTGAAAACTATAGAACACTTATGAAAGAAATTGAAGAAGATGCAAAGAAATAGAAAAATGTTTCATCCTCATGGATTGGAAGAACAAATATTGTTAAAATGCTTATGTTACCTAGAGCAATCCGTACATTCAATGCAATCACTACTAAAATACATTTTTCACAGAGCTGGAAAAAATAATCCTAAAATTTGTATGGAACCAGGAAAGACCCTGAATAGCCAAGATAATGTTGAAAAAGAAAGCCAAAGCTGATGGCATCACAATTCTGGACTTTGAGCTATGTTACAAAGCTGTAATTATCAAGACAGTATGGTACTGACACAAAAACAGACACATAGGACAATGGAATAGAATAGAGAACCTAGAAATGGACCCTCAACTCTATGGTCAACTAAAGGAAGAAAGAATATCCAATGGAAAAAAGACAGTTTCTTCAACAAATACTGTTGGGAAAATTGGACAGCCACAAGCAGAAGAATGAAACTGGACCGTTTTCTTTCTTTTCTTTCTTTTTTATTTATTTTTAATTTTAATTTTTTTATTCAGCTATGTTAGTCACCATACGGTACATCATTAGTTTTGATGTAGTGTTCCATGATTCATTATTTGGGTATAACACCCAGTGCTCACTGTAATACGTGCCCTCCTTAATCCCCATCACTGGGCTAACCCATCCCCCCATCCCACTCCCCTCTGAAACCCTCAGTTTGTTTCCCGGAGTCCACAGTCTCTCATGGTTCATCTCCCCCTCTGATTTCCCCTACTTCATTTTTTTCTTCCTTCTCCTAATGTCCTCCATGCTATTCCTTATGTTCCACATGTAAGTGAAACCATATGATAATTGTCTTTCTCTGCTTGACTTATTTCACTTAGTATAATCCCCTCCAGTTCCATCCATGTAGATGCAAATGGTGGTATTCATCCTTTCTGATGGCTGAGTAATATTCCGTTGTATATATGAACTACATCCGCTTTATCCATTCGTCTATTGGAGGGCATCTCAGCTCCCTCCACAGTTTGGCTGTTGCGGACATTGCTGCTATGAATACTGGGGTGCAAATGGCCCTTCTTTTCACTATATCTGTATCTTTGGGGTAAATACCCAGTAATGCAATTGCTGGGTCATAAGGTACTGCTATTTTTAACTTCTTGAGGAACCTCAATACTGTTTTCCAGAGTGGCTGTACCAACTTGCATTTCCACCAACGGTGTTAAGAGGGTTCCCCTTTCTCCATATCCTCTCCAACATTTGTTGTTTCCTGCCTTGTTAATTTTTACCATTCTAGCTGGTATAAGGTGGTATTTGAATGTGGCTTGATTTGAATTTCCCTGATGGCTAATGATGTTGAACGATTTTTTTCATGTGTTTGTTGGCCGTTCATATGTCTTCTTTGGAGAAGTGTCTGTTCATGTCTTCTGTCCAGTTTTTGACTTGATGATTTGTTTTTTGGGTGTTGAGTTTGAGAGGTTCTTTTTAGATCTTGGATACCAGCTCTTTATCTGTAATGTCATTTGCAAATATCTTCTTCCATTCCATGGGTTTCCTCTTAGTTTTGTTGACTGTTTCCTTTGCTGTGAAGAAGCTTTTTATCTTGATGAAGTTCCAAAAGTTCATTTTTGCTTTTGTTTCCCTTGCCTTTGGAGATGTGTCTTGAAAGAAGTTGCTGTGGCCGATGTCAGAGAGGTCACTGCCTATGTTCTCATCTAGGATTGATACACTGCACCAGATCTACTTTATATATATATATAACATTCCACCCTAAAAAACAGAATACTCATTCTTCTCGAACACATATGAAATTTCTCCAGAATATTAGGTCACAAATCAGTTCTTAACTGATACCAAAAGATTGAGAGTATTCCCTGCATATTTTCAGACCACAATGGTTTGAAATTGGAACTCAATCACAAGAAAAAATTTGGAAGGAATTCAAACACTTGGAAGCTAAAGACCATCCTGCTAAAGAATGTTTGGGTCAACCAAGAAATTAAAGAAGAACTGAAACAATTCATGGAAACCAATGAGAATGAGAACACATCAGTACAAAACCTATGGGATACTGCAAAGGCAGTCCTAAGGGGGAAATACATAGCCATCCAAGTCTCACTCAAAAAAGTAGAAAAATTCTGAATACACGAGTTAACCTTACACCTAAAGGAACTGGAGAAAGAACAGCAAATAAAGCCTAAACAAAGCAGGAGAAGAGAAATAATAAAGCTTAGAGCAGAGATCAACGAATTAGAAACTAGAAATACAGTAGAGCAGATCAACGAAACTGGATGATTTTCTTACACCAAACACAAAAATAGAGTCAAAATCAATGGAATACCTAAATATGAGGCAGGAATCCATCAAAATCCTAGAGGAGAACACAAGCAGCAAACTCTGTGACCTCAGCCACAGCAACTTCTTGCTAGACACGTCTCCAAAGGCAAGGGAAACAGGCAAAAATGAACTATTGAGACTTCATCAAGATGAAAAGCTTTTGCACACCAAATGAATCAGTAGACAAAACCAAAAGACACAACAAACAGAATGGGAGAAGATATTTGCAAATGTCTTTTCAGATAAAGGCCTAGTATCCAAAATGTATAAAGAACTTGCCAAAATCAACACCCAAAGAACAAATAATCCAATCAAGAAATGGGCAGAAGACATGAACAGATACTTCTCCAAAGAAGACATCCAAATGATCAACAGACGTATGAAAAAATGCTCCACATCCCTTGGCATCAAGGAATTACAAATGAAAACCACAGTGAGATACCACCCCACACTGGTCATAAGGATTAAAATTAACAAGTCAGGAAACGACAGATGTTGGCAAAGATGTGGAGAAAGGGGAACCCTCTTACACTGTTGGTGGGAATACAAGCTGGTACAGCCGCTCTGAAAAACAGTGTGGAGGTACCTCAGAAAGTTGAAAATAGAGCTACTCTACAACCTTGCAATTGTACTAGTAGGAATTTACCCTAAGGATACAAACGTAGCTATCTGAAGGGGCACCTGCACCTCAATGTTTATAGCAGCAATGTCCACAATAACCAAACTATGGAAAGAGACCAGATGTCCACTGATAAGCAAGAAGATGTGATGAATATATATACCATGGAATACTACTCAGCCATCAAAAAATGAAATCTTGCCATTTGAAACAATGTGGGTATTATGCTAAGTGAAATAAATCAATCAGAGAAAGATAATTATCATATGATACTCATATATGAAATTTAAGAAACAAAACAGAAGTTCACAGGGGAAGGGAGGGAAAAATTAAACAAGGTGAAATCAGAGAGGGAGACAAACCATAAGAGACTCTTAATCATAGGAAACAAACAGGGTTGCTGGAGGGGAGGGGAGGGGGGATAGGGCAACTGGGTGCTGGACATTAAGTAGGTCATGTGATGTAATGAGCACTGGGTATCCTATAAGACTCATGAATCACTGAACTCTATGTCTGAAACTAAGACTATACTATATGTTAATTAATTTAATTTAAATTAAAAATAAATAAATATGCCTTGTTATTGTCTAGGACAACTCAATATCATAAAGATGTGTTCCTCCTAAGTTAATTTATCCATTTAATAGAACTCCAATAGAAGATGAAGAAAGGTTTTTTCTGCAGCTCTACAAGTTAATTTAGAAAAAATATGTGAAAATACATGAAAATACTGTACAAGAAGACTAACAGCTATCGCTAACCCAAACAGATGTTAAAACATAGTACAGTCTCTATAATTAAAATGGTGGTATTAGTACCTTAGTTGTAAAACAGCCATTGGAATTGAATGAATATTCAAAGAGAGATCCAGGTACATACAGAAATTTAACATGTAATAATGGTGATATTTCAAATCAGTGGGGCAAACTTGAACTTTTGAATAAGTAGTGTGGGGAGATCTGGATAGCTATTTGGAAAATATCAAAATTACCTTCACAGCTCACCAGTACACAAGAATATACTCCAAATAGACCAGAGATATAAATGCAAAAAATGCAAGCACATAGGTACCAGAGTAAATAATGGGTGAATTATTTTATAACTTTGGTGTAGGAAAATGTTTCCAACTCTATCCAAATCAAGATACAATAAAATATTGATATATTTGACTACAGAAATATTCTTAAAATTTACATGATGAGAAAAATTTAAACAAGTTAAATAAAAAATGACAAGTGGGAAAGAATTATTTGTAACACATACTATATAAAAATAGCTATAATATATAATAATATGAATTCTTAAAGTGTAACGACAAGATGTGAAGAAATCTTACAGAAAAATGTTCAAAAGGCATGGGAAGACAATTTTTTAAAATATAAAATATTTATATTTTATATAAATATAAACATATATAAATATATGAAAAATGAAGGAAATAGACACACCTTCAACAGAATGAAAATAAACATGAACAAGGATATATAATCCAGCATTATATGCAATCGCAAAAGATTGAAAACTACTAAAATCCCCCGACAAAGTAGAATGATTTAAAAATGGTAGTATTTACTCACAGAGTAGCTACATAAAATGAATAAGAGCTGCATTAACTGGTATAGAGTGGTTTCCAAGACACATTATTTAAGAAGTTAAAAAAATGCAGAAAATTTACCTAGTATGCAATATAAAAAAAACAAAGGGAATGAGAAAATAGTTGTTCACCTATTTATTTTTGTAAAAAAGAAAAACATAAAGCAAAATTCATGGAATAGGTTATATACAAGAAGGGTATGTGTGGTTAGGGACAAATGGAAGGGATGGGGTGGAATGACACTCTTCTGGGTATTCCTTACTCCTTTTTGTATAGTTTTGACTTTTGGAATCATATTAATATTTTATATATTAAAAAATAAATTTTAATTTACCATGAAGGGGAAAAAAACCCTAAAGTTGAATACAATGGAAACAAATGAAGTCTGCTCCAGTTTAAATTAATAGCATACCCTCATTGGGGAAAAACAACAACAACAACAAAAAATAAACCAAATAACTTTTTAACACAGTATTTTGATTATTCTCTTGAATTCTTTTTTTTTTTTTAAAGATTTTATTTATTAATTTGACAGAGAGAAACAGCCAGTGAGAGAGGGAACGCAAGCTGGGGGGAGTAGAAGAGGAAGAAGCAGGCTTCCAGGGGAGGAGCCTGATGTGGGGCTCAATCCCAGAACACCGGGATCACGCCCTGAGCCCTGAGCCGAAGGCAGACGCTTAATGACTGCGCCACCCAGGCGCCCCTATTCTCTTGAATTCTTTTTTTTTAATGACTTTTTATTATATTATGTTAGTCACCATACAGTACATCCCCGGATTCCGATGTAAAGTTCGATGTTTCATTAGTTGCATATAACACCCAGTGCACCATGCAATACGTGCCCTCCTTACTACCCATCACCAGTCTATCCCAATCCCCCACCCCCCTCCCCTCTGAGGCCCTCAGTTTGTTTCTCATAGTCCATAGTCTCTTGAATTCTTAAAGAGGACAAAAAGGTCTGAAATCTTGAACTCAATCTAGAAATCTCCTTTTCATTGTAGTATGATTACAGTAATTTTGAAACTACCTTGCCTGCATTGTAGGATTGAGCAAATTAATAAATATATTAATTTGGTTGAAAATTGGGAGTCTCAATGTGAAAGAAGAGAGTTACAAATAGAACTGCAAAGGTAAGGAAGAATGCTTTGGGAGTACCATTAGTACTCATTAATTCTATAATATAATATAAGCAATATATAATATACAATTATATATAATTATATATAATTAATTCTATAATATTTTATAACGTATGATATATGAATAATATTCTATAGTAGTATAGTGTAGTTCAATATAATATATTATATAGAATATATATATTCTAGCTCACCCTTCTAGAAAGCCTCAAATCAATGGCACTTCAGAAGAATTAGATCTTGTTTTCTAAATATCATTACCGATTAAAAGGAACCAGGAAGAAATTGTGGCTTCGAGGGCTGGAAAAGGAAATTACGAGTGGGCCTTGAGAATCTTCTTGCACCACAAAGTAAGAATGTGCTCAAAAGTATACTAGGGATATACTAAAAGGAGTTAGGAGTCAGCTTGAAGAGGCTCCTACTGTCTGAATCTTGGATAACATGAGAATAACAATAAATAATTACAGTAATGGATTAAAATGCATTGAATAAAACAAGAAACCATGAATCCATGCTGAAAATAATAAGAGGGAAAATGTTTCCTTACAGTATACTCATAATAACTCATAAATGTAGAAAGAACAATAACATCACCTTTTACAGCTAGCAGGTGGGATGCCTGGGTAGCCCAGTCAGTTGAACTCTAGACTGCTGGTTTAGGCTCAGGTCATGATCTCATGGGTCCTGGGATCCAACCCTGCCTCTGGTTCCCCACTGAGTGGGGAGTCTGCTTGAAAAATTCTCTCCCTCTGTCCNATCCAGCATTATATGCAATCGCAAAAGATTGAAAACTACTAAAATCCCCCGACAAAGTAGAATGATTTAAAAATGGTAGTATTTACTCACAGAGTAGCTACATAAAATGAATAAGAGCTGCATTAACTGGTATAGAGTGGTTTCCAAGACACATTATTTAAGAAGTTAAAAAAATGCAGAAAATTTACCTAGTATGCAATATAAAAAAAACAAAGGGAATGAGAAAATAGTTGTTCACCTATTTATTTTTGTAAAAAAGAAAAACATAAAGCAAAATTCATGGAATAGGTTATATACAAGAAGGGTATGTGTGGTTAGGGACAAATGGAAGGGATGGGGTGGAATGACACTCTTCTGGGTATTCCTTACTCCTTTTTGTATAGTTTTGACTTTTGGAATCATATTAATATTTTATATATTAAAAAATAAATTTTAATTTACCATGAAGGGGAAAAAAACCCTAAAGTTGAATACAATGGAAACAAATGAAGTCTGCTCCAGTTTAAATTAATAGCATACCCTCATTGGGGAAAAACAACAACAACAACAAAAAATAAACCAAATAACTTTTTAACACAGTATTTTGATTATTCTCTTGAATTCTTTTTTTTTTTTTAAAGATTTTATTTATTAATTTGACAGAGAGAAACAGCCAGTGAGAGAGGGAACGCAAGCTGGGGGGAGTAGAAGAGGAAGAAGCAGGCTTCCAGGGGAGGAGCCTGATGTGGGGCTCAATCCCAGAACACCGGGATCACGCCCTGAGCCCTGAGCCGAAGGCAGACGCTTAATGACTGCGCCACCCAGGCGCCCCTATTCTCTTGAATTCTTTTTTTTTAATGACTTTTTATTATATTATGTTAGTCACCATACAGTACATCCCCGGATTCCGATGTAAAGTTCGATGTTTCATTAGTTGCATATAACACCCAGTGCACCATGCAATACGTGCCCTCCTTACTACCCATCACCAGTCTATCCCAATCCCCCACCCCCCTCCCCTCTGAGGCCCTCAGTTTGTTTCTCATAGTCCATAGTCTCTTGAATTCTTAAAGAGGACAAAAAGGTCTGAAATCTTGAACTCAATCTAGAAATCTCCTTTTCATTGTAGTATGATTACAGTAATTTTGAAACTACCTTGCCTGCATTGTAGGATTGAGCAAATTAATATATATTAATTTGGTTGAAAATTGGGAGTCTCAATGTGAAAGAAGAGAGTTACAAATAGAACTGCAAAGGTAAGGAAGAATGCTTTGGGAGTACCATTAGTACTCATTAATTCTATAATATAATATAAGCAATATATAATATACAATTATATATAATTATATATAATTAATTCTATAATATTTTATAACGTATGATATATGAATAATATTCTATAATAGTATAGTGTAGTTCAATATAATATATTATATAGAATATATATATTCTAGCTCACCCTTCTAGAAAGCCTCAAATCAATGGCACTTCAGAAGAATTAGATCTTGTTTTCTAAATATCATTACCGATTAAAAGGAACCAGGAAGAAATTGTGGCTTCGAGGGCTGGAAAAGGAAATTACGAGTGGGCCTTGAGAATCTTCTTGCACCACAAAGTAAGAATGTGCTCAAAAGTATACTAGGGATATACTAAAAGGAGTTAGGAGTCAGCTTGAAGAGGCTCCTACTGTCTGAATCTTGGATAACATGAGAATAACAATAAATAATTACAGTAATGGATTAAAATGCATTGAATAAAACAAGAAACCATGAATCCATGCTGAAAATAATAAGAGGGAAAATGTTTCCTTACAGTATACTCATAATAACTCATAAATGTAGAAAGAACAATAACATCACCTTTTACAGCTAGCAGGTGGGATGCCTGGGTAGCCCAGTCAGTTGAACTCTAGACTGCTGGTTTAGGCTCAGGTCATGATCTCATGGGTCCTGGGATCCAACCCTGCCTCTGGTTCCCCACTGAGTGGGGAGTCTGCTTGAAAAATTCTCTCCCTCTGTCCCTGCCCCCGCTCGCACTTCTCTCTCTTTTCCAAATAAATAAATAAATAAATAAATAAATAAATAAATAAATCTTTACAACTAGTAGGACCACCAATGCAAGCTAAAACTAAACTAGTTAAATGTTTTCAGAGAATTTGTCCTAAAGAATAGTTAACAATTCAAGAAGAAAAAAAAAATTTACTTCAGTGGAGAAATAGATAGATACCAGTTTAACCAAGTGATCAGCAAGATCCACAATAGGACTAACCAACGTTATGTGCGCTTTATGTGATGCACTGGGAAGAGCAACATTATTTGTGCTGGATTTCCGCCAAAAACGCATAACTTGAATCTTAGCAAGAGGAAACAGCAGGTAGACCCAAACTGAGATGCATTCACAAAATCACTTTCCCTACTGAAACCATCAATGTTATGAAAGATCAAGAAAGGACAAGAAATGTTCTAGATTAAAAATAGACTACAGGGACACAATAACTTATAAACTGTGCGGCCCTGAATGGGATCTTGGAGTAGATGAGAGGAAATGCTTTTGAAGATGTAATTGGAACAATTGCTAAAATTTGACTATGGACTGTAGATTATATTATATGAAATTTTTGTATTATTTTTATCAGTCTCTTTTTAAGCTTGTGAAAAATTTGGAGTAAATAGTTTAAAAATTTTGTGGAAGCTTATTATTTTTTTTTAATTTTTATTTTTTTATTGTTATATTAAGTCACCATACAGTACTTCATTAGTTTTTGATGTAGTGTTCCCTGATTCATTGTTTGGGTATAACACCCAGTGCTCCACGCAATATGTGCCCTCCATTATACCCATCACTGGGTTGACTCATTCCCTCACCCCCCTCCCCTCTAAAACCCTCAGTTTGTTTCCCAGAGTCCATAGTCTCTCATGGTTCCTCTTCCCCTCTGATTGGGGGAGCTTACTTCTATGGAAATGCAAACGGCTTAGAAAAACCAAAGAAATGAATTCAGAATACTAAAAATAATACTATCAAGAATAATTTTGAAGCTTTGTAATTTTAAAAAGTGTGGTATTGGTGTAAATATAGACAAAGGGATCAAGAGAATAGAGCTCAGCAAAAAAGACGTATTCATATATGGTCGCCTGATTTATGCAAATTAAGTGGTAAAAAGATGGTTTTTAAATAAATCATGCTAAGTCAGTTAGTTGTCAGCATAAAAATAAACAATGACTCATAAATAAAATCATATACTAAGACTAATTAGAAATGAAATCTAGACCTAAAAGAGGAGTTTTCTTCTAAAGCTTTCAAAAGAAAACATGGTAGACTATATTTACAATGGCTGAGTATGCAATGATTTATTACATAGAACACAAAGCAATGATGTTCATAAAACGCTATTCAGAGAATGTAAAGGCAAACTATTGACTGAGAGAAGATATTCATCACACATACATTAAAGGGCTCATATCAAAAATACATAATGAGCTTCTGTAAACAAAAAGAAGAGGACTAGGCTAATTTTTAAATGGGCAAAAGACTTGAATGACACTTTATAAAAGATACTCCAATGGCTAGTAAGAATTTGAAAGAAGCTCAGTGAAATTAAAATTAGAATAAAATATCAGAATGACTGTAATTAAAAAAGAATGATAAAGCCACATTTCACTGAAGCTATGTATGGAATTCATTCATAGCTAATGGGTGGTAAATTGATACAACTACTTTGAAAATCTCTTTAGTAATATTTATTATAACTAAACATATACCTTCTCTATGATTTAAAATTCCATTTTTAGTCAGATAACTAAGAGAAATGAGCACATATTTCCACACAAAAAATGTACCAGTATGTTCATATCAGCTAAATATGTGGTATATTGAATACCACAATGAAATACCATGTGCAGCAGTAAAGCACAAGGAATGAATACATCTTGCAGACACTATATTGGGTGAAATAAATCACATGTTAAATAGAACATACTACATGATTCTGTGTGAGCTTCAAGAGCAGGCAAAAACGGTCTGTTGTGACAGAAGCCAGAATTGTGTTTACCTGGAGTCAGTATTGACTGGGAAGATGACCCAGCGACTGGGAGGGAGCACCTGGAAAATGTTCTAAATCTTTATCTGGATGATATACACATGCTATTCTTATATATATGGCGTATACATGTGTAAAAATTCACTGAGCCGTAATTTTAGGATGACAACATCTTGTTGTATGTGTTCTCTTAATATTTTTAAGTGACAAAGGAAAGTTGTTTTTTTTTTAAACAACCCTGAAACATCATAATACAATTCAGAAGTGTAATTGTGAGAGCAGGAGACATTTTATTCAAACAGAAAATTCGGAAGCAATAAAGAATAAGATGCCGAACGGATGCAGTAGTCCAGTTATATTGAGCACGGTGACTCGCTCTGCTCCTTTGAGCCTGTAGGAGGTGAAGCGAGGCCATGAGAGAAATCCTGAGGTATTTCTCAGAGACGCCGCAAGAGGATCCCTAACCAAGCAGCCAGTCTGGCTGCCTCCTTGGGTTCCTTCCGTCTCCTGCGGAGATGCAGCTCAACCCACACGCTGCGCAGGACAGCCCGGGTCTTTCCCTGAAAACCTTGAGTCTGGACCTGATGCAAAAGTTCAAAACAAACAGCATGCATTGCTGGAAGATGTTGGATATTCACAGAAGTGCATGTGCTTGCGTTGCGTGGATCGATCCCCAACCCTTATCTTTTATGTTACGTTTTATTTTCCTTTCTCTTCCTGTGAACTTGGGGAATTGAAAGCAAGTCCCGCGCACCCAAGAGGAACTTTCAGTTTCTCTGGTGCTGAAGATGGAGAGAGCTGAGGCAAAACGGAGTGAACACCGCGCATGCTCTGTAAAGCATTGTTCTCTCTCTCTCTCTCTCTCTCTTTCTCTCTCTCTCTCCTTTCCCCTTCCTTTCCTCTCCTTTCCCACTCCTTCCCTCAGGTCAAACTGGGCAAAGGAGGAAAATCAAAATCAAAGCCTGAAAGTTTGCCTTTGAAGACCCTATATTTTGGACCTTGCATTTTGCTTTTACACTTATGCCCAGAAAGCTTGTTTTGGATTTTCCTTCCTCTCAGCTCAGTTTGGTTGTAATAGAGGAAAGGAGAGGCGATGTGAGGAGAGGAGAGGAGAGGAGAGGAGAGGAGAGGAGAGAAGAGGAGAGGAGAGGAGAGGAAAAAAATAAATTGCTTCAGACCTCAATATGAGAAAGGGGGCTTTTGAAGGTAAAATGTTCATGTCTATCCAGTTGACCCATCAAGTCCAATAAGCGGAGCAAAGCATTCCAAATGCCAGAAGAGCTTCAAAAACACTCAAGTATTGCTCTGTTCTTATTATAAACAACTTGTAAGCATTTAACTCATGCTCCAATAATAAAGAATACAGCGACGAGACAAAAACTTGGCTCAAAGGGGCAAACAATAATTGTTCACTGAGCTCCTATTCATAATGATTAAGACTGAAACACTGGAGCTGACTGTCTGGGTTTTAACCTCCAGTTCTCAACCTATGTGATCTTAGGGAAGTGACTTAACTTCTCTGTACTTTTCCCTCCACCTGTGAAATAGGAAGATTGCTATGAAAATTAAAAATGAGTTAATCTATGTAAAGCCTTCATATCATAACATAAAGAGCCACTTTATGTTATCAGTGTCTGATGGTTATTTTTTAATCTATATTCCTATTGTTGTGTTAAAAATTGAGGGTCAGAATTCTTTCTCTATTTGCAGTTTTCTCACAGCACATTTTAAAACTATGTGAACATTTGACCTATTTCTATAAGCAATTAACAAACGATAAGTCATTATCTAACTGATTTTTAAAGTGTTCACTTGTGTGATAGAGAAAATTAGAGATTAGGGCAGAATATGATAAAGGATCATATTCCCATGAAGATGAAAGAAGTTCTGGAAGTGGCAGAATGCAGGAATGTTGGGAGTCCTCTTAGAAAATAAGACTTGAATGGGGTCTGTGCGTTTAAGTAGGAGAGATACAGAAGGCAAAGGAGGATGCCAGAAGGAGCTCTGAGAAGCAGTGAACTGGAGTGAGCTCAAGGCTACACAGAGACAGGAAAATGGTAATGCCAAGGAAGCAATCAATACTGTCATCACTGACTTCACTCCACTCCACTTCATGTTGATTAACTAGAAATAAGAGAGAAAACAGCAGACAACTTCCAACTTACTGTTCTAGATATTTTAAGAACAAAAGTATTTGGCAATATTAAGAAACAGTTATACTCTTTCATAATTCTATAAATAGTAGTTCAAATATAAAATACTATCTAAGAACTATTTTTCGGAGTATAAAAGCAAACTTCTTAGTGGATTTATTCTAAGTTATGCTAACATTATAATACTTATTTGGTGACAGACTAGCTTTCGGGGTGACTATTACAAATGAAGACATACATTCAATTTTCAGCTTTTGGGTAATGAAAATACATTGAACGAAGTGCTCTTCATGCTTCAATCAAACAATGTCTTTTACTTTTTGACTTAGGGTCTTTCTTCTATCTTCAACTTTTTCACCTGACTTTTTCACATGTTTATTGGTATGTGTTAGAATGGTACACATTGGGAATGTTTTTTCTAAATATCCCTAGAAAGCCACTTTTTCACACAGAATCTTAGTAGTGCACAGGAGTTCAGTAGACCTACCAGGACGTGTGCATGGAAGGGGCGCTTTCTGCAAACCATCTCACTCCTTTGCTATGGTTACCTAGCTGAAGACGCGCGGGGCAGGACGGGCAACAGAAGGTCAAGGAGAGCGGGAGCGCCATCACGTCTGCTGAAAGGACAAGGAACGCACTCCGTCTGACTCGGGGGGGTAGCTCTCAACAATGAGGTGCTAAACCCTGGGATCCTTCTAAAGGCTCCCTGCGGGATCCCCAAGCCTCCCCTCCCCCGCTGAGCCCCGCCCCCTTCCCGGCCTCAAACTCTTGAGTCCATTCAAACCTTGCTTTCCTCGCCGCGCGCGTTGTCAGTCGTGTAATTGGGGAAACTCCTCCCCGCCGGGACCGCCTCGCAGGCTCTGCCAGAGGAGCGGCCGCCTCGCTGCCCCCACCTCCCAGCGCACGGCGGCCGCACACCGCGCGCAAAGCCCACCGCCGGGGCACTGGCGCGCAGCTCGCTGCGGAGAGGGGCAGCGCCTCGGCCGGCCCGCGGGGCTGCAGGGCTAGGGACCGCTCGCGCCCACCAGCTCCGCCACCAGGCT
>NC_048226.1:25560139-25736704 GCF_002007445.2 Ailuropoda melanoleuca
TGAAATTGGCCTGAGGGTGATGTATCATAAAACATCACTGGAAGTCTGGAGAACTGATAATAGGTAACTGAATGATGTTTTATCGTTTATTTTCTGCTTAATATATCTGTCATAAATACACATACCTATTTTAAGTATCTTAAAAGATACATTAATACTAATTAGTATTAAGTATCGTATTAACCATAACCATAAAGGCAAGATAAATTATTTTTAAACATTTAAATTTAAATACTTCCTTTATTAACTCTTTTATAGTGGAAGATACTTACTACCCAAGATTCACAGAAATTAAAAAATCCATCACACGAAAGGAAGCTATGTCAGGAAAAATAATGAATATTCCAGATAGCATCCAAAGTACAAGTGGTATAGAGAAGTATAAAAAAAATAGAATGAACACAAAAAGACCACTTTTTAGAAAAATGAATCCATTTCTCTCTGCTAATATTATGAATGATCTGTGTTTGGATTTAAGATCTAGAAATATCTCTTTTGCAAGAAAGAAAGGCCATGAAGAGGATATATTCAGATGCCTAGTAATTAAATTTTTCTTTGATATTTAAAACACAAATGATGGTGAGGACATGGGCCATGGCCATCCCAACTTTGTTTCATTCTGTCTGTTGGCATCTGGTCATGTAGCCTTGCTCATTCAACACAGAAATTATAGCCAAGCAGTTTAAGAGGGAAGAGGTCATTTATAGATGATGTACCTTGAATTCACTACCTAATACCAAAACATATAAGGGGAATAGACTAACTCAGCTATTCTTCTGGGATGTAGGTGGCCAAGAGCCACTCCAGGGAAAATTAGCAGAGAAAATTCAAGGATTCAAGGTCATGGTGGTGACTATTTTTATTTATTTATTATCATTTTATGTGCTGTGCACATCAAGATGGAGCCTGAGCAGAGAGGGGAAACATGGAACTTAGGGAATTTAGCTCTCTGACCTTCCTTCCCTGCTGGGTGAGATCCTCCCATCACTAGGGGTTGAATGAGAGGATGGAGAGAAAGGCTCTTCCACACAGTCAGAAGTCTCCTGACTGGCCCTCCCCACTGAAATTGCTGGTTCTGACATCTGGACCCAGTTCTGCAGCCCTGCAGGGCAGACCTTTGAGTTGTGTTTGGCTCTTCTGCCAGAAATGTCTCTTTATGTCTCTTGGGCTGTCACACAGGCTCCCATATGCTTGCTGTTCGTGTGTGTCAGATGTGCTCTGACATGTGCTAGGCACTGGAGATAGAGGTAAGTGGGGCCCAGGCCTTACCCTTGGGGAAGCAACAACCAAGAGGGTTGGATGGAAGTTGGGGTGGCAACATCTCAGCCGCCAATATGATGATAGCTGAGCACTGGAGAGGGGTATGTTTCAGTCTCATTTGGGAGAAAGGGTGCTTCATAAAAAGACTGCATGTTTTCTTTTTTCCCTTAGGAAAGTAACAGGTAGGTATGCAACCAGCCATCAGTCACAAACATGGCAAGAAAGCAAGACACTCTCTGTAATCTTCTGCTAGTAACTGCATCAGAGTAGGTATGTGTAGGTGGCTCGGGGACAATCTTGGGTGATGCACTTTACAGGGTGTGATACAGACACCTGCTGCATCTTAGGATATCAAGTGCAAAGAGAAAGAGGACAGAGGACATATGCAGGCTCCAGGGAGGTCTTGAGGAATAAGACCCATGTAAGCTTTGCCATAAGGATCCCCAGTGTATATTATTAAAGTCTTCTGCAAAGAGATATGTCTATGATTGTACCTACTCTAAGCTCTTCAAAAGCCTTTTTTTTCCCTGAATGTCTGGCTGCTGAATCAGGGCTGAATCATGCTCCTGAAGACAGGGGAGGAGACCGAATAGAGCAGCTTGAACCCATTGTGCAGCATCTCAGCCACAAATGTGATGACAGTTGAGCACTGGTGGGGGGCATGCTTTAGTGTCATTCAGGAGAAAGGGTGCTTCATAGGAAGACTGCCTGTTTTCTTTTTCTCCTTTAGGAAATTAACAGAAGAAACTGATGGTTTGGCTATCCAAAATAGAATCAGGGCAAGTGAATTTTTAGATATTGTAATTTTTAATAATGAGCCAATAATAAAGTATTTTCAACAAGGTGTTTAATGGAAACATATACTTTACAGCAAGGGTTAAAAGACTTTTTTATAAAGCACCAGATAGTAAATGTTTTAGGCCAAGTCTTGCAACTACCCACCTCTGCAGTTGTGCAAAAGCAGCCAGCCACAGATCACATGTAACTAATGGGACATGGCTGTGTTCTGATACAACTTGATTTACAAAAATAGATGGTGTGCTAGAGGGTAGTCCATGGGCCATCATTTGCTGACCCCTGACTCTTGTTCTAAATGATAAAAAATAGACAAAGAGCAAACTAGAGATCATGACAAAGGAATGTCCCCTAAATCCAAAACAACATTATCTTTGGATGTTGTTTGATTCTTGAAAGACATTTTTTTTGAAGTAACATATATAG
Source organism: Ailuropoda melanoleuca (assembly GCF_002007445.2). Classification (NCBI taxonomy): domain Eukaryota; kingdom Metazoa; phylum Chordata; class Mammalia; order Carnivora; family Ursidae; genus Ailuropoda; species Ailuropoda melanoleuca. Next base: position 25,562,621 of record NC_048226.1, read on the forward strand.
CTTAGTTCAATTATGTGTTTAATACCTACACTTTGTGATGATAAACTGCATCAATAAGTTCCAGGCTATACTACTGCAACAAAGAAACTAAGCAGTAGAGAGCTTAAAATACATAGAAGCTTATTTCATTTCTCTTTCATGTAATGCTTTGACGTGAGCCTTCCGGGCTGTAGGATGACTTTGCTCCATCCAGTTACTCAGGCGCCCAGGTTCTTTGCATGTTTTGATTCATCATCATATGCAAGGGCATTATGATGTTCTGCATGGTTAAAACCAGGCTACTGTCTGCCTGCATTTCTACTGGTAGCAGGAAAAGGAAACATAGAGGAGGGAGCTAATGGCCCAAGACACAGAAGCTGCATGAGCTTGTGAGTAATTGGTAGCCCCTCCACATTGTGCTGCACAGGAGACTGGGAAGTGGGGTCAGCCTGGGACCAGCTACAAGTGGAGTCACTATAGACATGAGAGATTCTGAAGCATAACTGGAGTTATCTGTTAAGAAAACGCACTCTTTTTTTTTTTTAATTTTATTTATTTGACAGAGATAGAGACAGCCAGCGAGAGAGGGAACACAAGCAGGGGGAGTGGGAGAGGAAGAAGCAGGCTCATAGCAGAGGAGCCTGATGTGGGGCTCGATCCCATAACGCCGGGATGACGCCCTGAGCCGAAGCCAGATGCTTAACCGCTGTGCCACCCAGACGCCCCAAGAAAATGCACTCTTGAATGCAAGGTAGAGAAAGGGATTGTCGGCTTATTTTACTGCTGTATCTTAGTGCATGGCTCATGGTATCAACATAATTCTCATTTGATTGCGTGAATGAGCATGTTCTCCTGGTACAACCTAAACATCATATTACCCTGATTTTCTTAATTATCTAGTTTATTAGTTACCTATTGCTGCATAACAAATTGCCCCCAAACTTATGAAAACAACATTTAGTGTCTCATAATTTCTAAAGGATCAGGAATTCATGAGGATCTTAGCTTGGTGAGTCTGGCTTCAGGTCCATCAAAGGTTGCAGCCAAGAAGTCCACTGAAAGTTCAGCCAAGGGAGGATCATGTTCCAAGTTCACACACATGGCTGCTGGCATGAGGCCTCCATTGCTCACCAACTGGATATCTCTATAGGGTGCCTGATCTTCCTCACAACATGGCAGCCAGCTTGCCTCAGAGCTAGACCCAAGAAAGGGCAAGTCCAAGATGACAGACACAGTCATTTATAATACAGCACTTCTGCCATATTCTGTTGGTAACTCAAGCTAGCCTTGATAGAATGTGAGAGGGGATTACACAAGGCTGTGAATAATAAAGGACAAGGATCACTGGGGTCCATTTTGGTGTCTGTTTTCTGCTTCCAGTCCTATGCCATAAAGCACCACCTATCACATACTGGAATGAAGTCTAGAACACCTTCAGAGACATGCTAGGGCCAAGCAATGAGTTAAACATGTGGTCAATGAGAAAAGTTTGCATGTGGAAATACATGGGAAGCACTGAATTTAGCAAAGTAAAACTTTGTTTGTTTTGTAATTTCAGGATTTCTTGGAGACTTTGATATACTAAAATTCCTTACTACCCTTGGCAGAGTTGGAGCATATGGCGGGCATTTTTCCCCAAAGTTATTAGACCATGGACACCTTTTTCATGGAACCTCTATTAACATTTCATATAAATTATTTCACAGTGAAAAATTCAGAGAAAGGCTGCTTGGGGAAAGAGACATAAACACAGCAAGAGAATACAGCCTCAGCCCCACGTCAAAGATAGAGTAATTATCTGAAGTGACAATTCATGTGCATTACATGGTTCATTTACTTGTCTTGCTGTCAGTTACTGAAAGAATGTGGCACTGGCCCTCGAAGAATCATCTACTCCTCCAGTCATCCTTACTTATGTACCATCCTTCCTTCTGTCTTCATCTTCCTTCTCATCCTTCCTTCTATAACACAAATCTTATATATGTATAATGCTTTGCCTACATAGCATCCTTCTTGAAACAACACTGCAGTTAATCATGATAAGTATTGTGTTCATTAAAGAACAAATTAGTCTTAAACCCTCTGTCCTTTTATCAAAGTGTTGTCATTTCTTGAATTACTAAAATGTTTGTGGTGGTTGTGAAGGCAAAAACCATAGAATGCCGAGTGTTATGAATTGAAAGCTAACAAAGGCAAGACAGTAGAGTAAGTGATGCAATAAACTCAATGTTTCCTGGACTTGAACCACAGTGTGCTGCATCCGCACCGTGAATCTGTTCATCCGTGACCTCTGGGATATGGCAGTGGAAAAATCATGGATGCTACAATCATGGATGTTAGGTAGATTTGCAGTCTACATATTTTAAGCGTCCCTGGGTTGTCTGCAAGTAACCTTGAGCTTTTGACTTATACTTGAGTGTTGTTCAAAATCTCCTTGTTTATCTAAATCTACCTATTATCTCTCTGAGCAATACATTCAGTTTCCCCACTGCTGGGTGGTAAGACCAACTTCGTATATAACAAATATTTAGAAAATCTTAAAATAATGAGATTTTAGTATTAAACATTTTACTGACATAAGAGCTTTGTAACTCGTCCTATTGAGTCAGTGAACCTTTATGGACTGCATGGACAAAGTGATGTTCTGTGATCAAAGTCCAAGAAAGTCCACCCGTCCATTGGGATACCCACCTCAAACTACACCAACAGACCTGCCAAGTCTGTTCCCACAAGGATTGATTTGAGTTTCTGATAGTTCTCAATGGTCTTCTCTCTTCTCCTATCTGTTGAGACATAAGAGAAAATTTATCTTCTCACAAATGCCACCAGGCACATGATTAATTGTCCTCAGTGTGTGGTCAGGTTTTAGTATCACTTCTCTATGGCAAACAGAAAAACCCTGAATATTTAAATTAGGTCATCAGTAAAATGCATTAATTAGCCACTGATTTCTGTGATTGCAAGGCTGACCAAGGGACTTCATGGTATCATTTAGTAGCAAGAACAAATAATAATGAACACAGAAATGTCAGAGAAAGTAAGGAGCTTTGATACTGGAGTGCTCCAAACATTAAGTTGGATGATAATGACCTTCACCAGCTTCTGCCCACACCATGTCAAATCCCTACATCTGCCAAAAATGCAGATGACCCTATGGATTGTAGGACTTGTGGAAATAAATAAGACCACTCAAATGCCAATAAGCAGAGGCTATTCAGAGGTTGCTATAGAAGGAAGTCAGCCACCATGACTTGCATTTGACAGAGTCTCAGAAGAAGGCAGCGAGGTGAGAGAGCTTTATAGTGAAAAAAGTGATGGCTTAAGGCATGCCCTGATTGGAGGTTTGTTGGCTTGAGGAAGCTGTAGGCAGGCCAATAAAAGTTGGGTAACTTATGTGATTGGTTTGGGGAGCATATTTGGCTTTCTCTGGTTTGTGCTGAGTTAGAAGTTTGGGCAAAAATTAAGGAATCTGGCAGTCATCCACCAAGAACTGACCATTCTCAGCCAATGGTTGCTGCAGTTAATTTTAGCTTCCTGAGCTGTTTGCTGCAGAGGTTGTGATGCACCGTTCTGTTGCCATATGTGGTCTGGCTGTTGTCTACCTGTATATTCATTCTTTCAGATTGGGTTTAAATGAGATGTCACCTGGAACATTGCATCAAAAACTGGGGATGTACTGTATGGTGACTAATATGACAAAATAAAAGTTATTTTAAAAATAAATAAATAAATAAATAAATAAATAAATAAATAAATAAAATGTCACCAAGTACCCAGCACAGCAACTCATGCATGGTAAAGCTTTCAATGAACCATATTTTAAGTATTAAGAAACAGATAAGACTGGTCTTAATTACCAACAGACTTGCGTATGGGAATGGTGAAAATTTTGTTTGGAGAATTTTGTCCTGCAGTCTATGTAGACTTGATTAAAGGGAAAAGGGTGGCATGATGCAGGCCTGCATGACCATCCTGGCTGTAGCATCTCAGGGTAGGAGGTGCCTGCTCCACACAATGGATTAAGGTACAAGAAATCTGACAATGCAAAACCAAAGCAGGGTCTGAATTCAGTATGTGAGACATGTATTTTTTACATCCCTGTGTGGATGTCATTCCATGCCACTGGAATCGCTAATTTTACTGGGGTTGGACCAATGTTTCTATTCTATGCCTCCCCCACAGCCCCCAGCTAAAACAGAAACAAAAGTTTGATAGTTGACTAAATATCTCTGAGAGAAGTTTGTAGTTTGTTCAGATGAAAAATAAAGAAGAAAATAACACTCAACAGTGAATAAGGTGCCCAAGAAAGGGAAAGGCAGGATATGGTGAGCGTCTGAGACTGAGGTCTGAGGCCATTGACTATAGCAGGTGAGGAGGCTTTCACTTTAACAAGGGTTGAGGAGGATACAGATTCAAGCTCAGACCAACAAGAAATCAGAGAAGTTCCCACAATTTCTTCCTTTCTTTCTTTTTTTCTTGGTGAAGTCCAACAAGGAGTTCTTTGAGAAGGAGACAGAGTGAATGAAATGTTTACAGAAAAAGGTATCTGTGAGTGATTATGGAAAAGTATGACACATGACCACCTGTTGTTTTGAAGCCTTCTTGTTCTTATCCACATTGTTTATTGTTTTTTTTTTTTTCCCAATCACCATATAGTATTGCAGGGTATGGACATTTGAGTACAAACTAGTTCATATTGTACAATTATGAAGACAGAGATTTTAATTACTAACCATAAATTCCTTGATGGCTTCTGAGAATCAGTGCCGGTATCTAGCTGGAGGAGACTGATAGCATAATTAGTGGGATCAGTATAAAATTATTCATAAACTTTCATTTTTCCATGGCATATAAACTCATAATTATATAATGATCTATTGATAGCTTGACATTCATTTCTAAAATGAATTTAACCTTTTTCTCTGCTTTTTCTCCTATTTTCTGTTTTACAATACTAGTTATAAAGATTACAAACGACTTCCATTTTAACTACTATAATTCTGTGTAATTGTAATCTAAACTATTTTTTTATTGTTTATTTATTTATTTTATAATATTTTTTATTATGTTATGTTAGTCACCATACAGTATATCCTTAGTTTTTGATATAATGTTCCATGATTTAAACTTACTATTGTTAATCAGTAATAAAGAAGAAATATAAAGGCAATTGAGCCATTATTTTTATTTTTTTAACTTTTTATTTTGAGATTATTATAGATTACGAGGAAATCACAAAAATAGTACAGAGAGACCTGGCAACTCTTTATTCTATTTTCCCCGGGGAAAGATTATGCATAACTTTAAGACAGTATCAAAACCAGGACATTGACATTGGTACAATCTACAGAATTTATTCAGATCTTACCAGTTCTACACACACTCATTGTACATGTCTGTGTATGGTTCTAAGATTTTTTTTTTTACATGGTAGGTGCCTGTAATTACCACCACAGTAAGTATACAGGACTGTTTCCTTACCACAATGATGTCTTGAGGAGATGTGCTCTGTTTGATAGCCATATCCATCCCCACCCCCGGTTTGTAACTACTGGAAACCACTAATCTGTTTTCCAAGTATGTTTTATGACTGGGATCCCATAGAATGTAGCCTTTTGGGATTGACTTTTGTTTTTTCCTCTCACCATGATTCTCTTGAGATTCATCCAACTTGTTTGTATTCAGAGTTTGTTTCTTTGTATTCCTGACTAGTTATTTCATGGTATGGATGTCCACAGTTTAATTAAACATTCATTCATTGAAGGGCGTTTGGATGATTTGCATTCTTTAGCTATTAGAAATAAAGCTGCTATGAACATTCTTGTACAGGTTTTTATGTGAGCCCAATTTTTATACCTCTATAATAAAAGCCCATGAGTGTGATTTCTGGATAATATAGTAATGCTATGTTTAGTTTTTTGTTGTTGTTGTTGTTTTAAGAACCTACGAAACTATTTCCTAGAGTGGCAGTACCACTTTTCATTCCCACTAGCAAGGTATGAAAGATCTAGTTTTCTCTACATTCTCTCTAGCGTTTGGTGCTGTTACTATTTTTTTATATTATCATTTTAGCTATTTTAATAGGTGTGTTGATATCTCATCATGGCTTTAATTTGCCTTTCCCTAATGGTTAATGATGTTGAACATTTTATCATATGCTTATTTGCCATCTATATCTCCCCTTTAGTGAAATATCTGTTGGTGTTTTTTGCCCATTTTCTAACTGGATTGTACTGTTGAGTTTTGAGAGTTCTTCATGTATTCTAGATAGGAGTCCTTTGTCAGATATATGGTTTGCAAATATTTTCTCTAAGTCTGTAGGTTGTCTTTCCATTCTCTTAATAGGGCTTTGTGGAACAAAATTTTTAATATTGGGAAGTCCCAATATTATATTTATATATATTAATATTATATATTTATATATAATATTGGGAAGTCCCAAGTTGTCAAACTTTTAGCGTCAACTCTTCATCTTGCTATAAGTCTTAAAGATTCTTCTTTTATGTTTTATTTTAATAGTTTTGTAGTTTCAGATTTTGCTTTTAAATCTATGATCAGGGGCACCTGGGTGGCTCAGTTGGTTAAACATCTACCTTCAGCTCAGGTCATGATCCCAGGGTCCTGGGATCAAGCCCCATGTGGGACTCTCTGCTCAGTGAGGAGCCTGCTTCTTCTTCTCCCTCTGCAGCTCTCCCTGCTTGTGCGCTTTCTCGCTCTCAAACAAATAAATAAATAAAATCTTAAACTCATGTTAAAAAAATAAATCTGTGATTAGTTTGTAATTAATTTTTGTATAAAGTGTGAGACTTTGCTTTAAGTTCATTTTTATTTTTCCTGTGGTTATCCAGTTGCTTCAGCACCATATTATTAAAAAGAATACCCTTCCTTGAATGAATTGCTTTGCACTTTTATACAAAATCAGTTGGTCATACATTTTTGGGTTTATTCATAGGTTCTCTATTCTGTTCCTTTGATCTGAATTTCTGTTTTTCTTCCAGAACCACACTCTCTTGAGTATCATAGTTAGATAGTAAGTCTTAACATTAGATAGAATGATTCCTCCCACTATTCTTCATTAAAAAAAAAATGTTTTAACTCTTTGCAGTTATCTGCCTTTCCACATGAATTTAGAAAAACCTTTTTTTTTTTTAATATCTATAGGATTTGGATAGAAATTATATTAAACTTCAAATCAAATTTGGAGTCAGTTGTTTGAAAATATCAAAGCTTCTAATCCATGAATACATTATGTCTTTCCATTTACATAGGTCCATGATTTCTTTCATCAGTATTTTATAGTTTTTAGTGTACAAGTGCTGTATAGTTATTATTAGATTGATACCTATGTATTCCATTTCTAGTCATTATAAATTGTAATGTGTTTTTAATTTATATTGCATTTCTAAAATAAAATTCTTTTGGTCATGGTTGTATAAATTCTTTTTGTATATTGCTGTATTTGATCTGCTGATATTTTTTTGAGGGTTGCTGCATTTATAATCATGAAGGATACTAGTATTCTTCCTTTTCTTGCACTCTGGTTTTGGTATTGGATAAGACATGATTTGGGAAGTGTTCCATACTCTTCCATTATCTAGAAGAGTTTGGGTAGAATTGATCTTAATTCTTTGAATATTTGGTAGAATTTCCCACTGAAATAGTCTAGACTTGGAGATTTTTTCCTTAGGAAATATATATATATATATATATATTTAATATATATATATATATAAAAGACTATTTATTTTTAAAGATTTTATTTATTTATTTGTCAGAGAAAGAGAGAGAGCACAAGTGGAGGGAGTGGCAGGCAGGGGGAGAAGCAGGCTCCCCACTGAGCAAGATGCCTGATGTGGGACTCGATCCCAGGACCCTGGGATCATGACCTGAGCCGAAGGCAGTTATTTAACTGACTGAGCCAGCCAGGCATCCCTAGGCTATTTATTTATATGATCTATTTAATGTTAGTTGATTTTTGTTATTTTGTGTATTTGAGGGAAAGAGTCTATTTTATCTAGGTTGCTGAATTTATGTGTGTAGAGTTGCTTATAGCTGTTCCTTATTATCCCCTTAATATCTGCAGGGTGTGTTATGATATTCACTGTTTCATTCCTGATACTGGTAATTTGTGACTTCCTTCTTTGTCAGTCTTTCTAGACCTTTGTGAACTCTGTTGATCTTGTCAAAGAACTAGTTCCCCCCTTCCGCCATCAATTTTTTCTAATTTTATTGATTTCTGCTGGTATCTTTGTTTTTCTTCCCTTCTGCTTTCTTTAGGATTATTTTGCTATCTTTTCTCAAATTTCTTGTGGTGAGAGTTTTGACTATTGATTTGAGAACTTTTCTCTTTTTAATGTAAACATTTTTGTGCTATGAATTTCTTTCTCAGCACTGCTTTAATTGCACCTTACAAATCTTTTTTAAAGATCTGTTTATTATTTTAGAGGGGGTAGGGACAGAGGGAGAGGGAGTCTTAAGCAGACTTCATGCTGACTGGGGCGCCCAAGGCCTGGCTCAATCTCACTAGACTGAGATCACAACCATGAGATTATGACCTGAGCCCAGACCTGGATACATAACCGACTGAGCCACCCAGATGCCCCTACTAGCATCTTACAGATTTCAACTTGTTTTATTTTTATTTTCACTCAGCTGAATGTTTATTTGATTTATTTTGTGACTTACTCTCTGATTTATGGATGTTTTAGAAGTGTCTTATATAATTTCTAAATGTTTGGAGATTTTCCTGTTATCTTATTATTACTGCATTTTAGTTTTACTTCATTGTAGTTAGAAAATAAACTCTATATGCCTTCCACTCCTTTACATTTGTTGAAGCTTGTTTTGTGATTCAGGACGTGATGTATTCAGATGAACATTTGATAGCTGCTTAAAAATATGTATTTTGTTGATGGTGGTGGAAAGTTCTGCAGATGGTCATTCAAATCTGTTGATTGATGGTGTTATTTAGTCCTTTTATATCCATACTCATTTTTTGACTAGTTGTTCTATCAATGTTGAAAGGGGGTGTTGATGTCTCCAATTATAGCAATGGATGTGTCTATTTCTTTTTCCAGTTTTATATTTTGTTTCATGTACTTTGAATCTATGTTGTTTGTGCATACACATTTAGATTGCTAAGTCTTCTTGATAGGTTGACCATTGCATCATTAGGTCATGTCTTTCTCTGCCCCTGGTAATTTTCTTTGCTCTGAAGTCTATTTTATTTTATACTTTCTTTTGATTAATATTTTTATAATACACATTTTCAATAGATGTGCCTTTTCCTTATTTATTTTTCTGGTGAGAAATCTATTGCCATTCAAATATAATGCTTGTTTCTCTCTAGCTTCTTTTAATGTTCTTCTTTGTCCTTTATTTTCAGAAGTTTGATCGTAATGTGTTTTGATATGGATTACTTTGAATTTACCCTGTTTAGAGTTTATTCGTCTTCCTTAAAAGTAGATTAATGTCTTTTGCCTAATTTAGAGAGCTTGATTTATTATTTGTTTTGTTCATTTGTTTGTTTTTAAGTACTTTTTCTGCCCTGTTCTTTCTCTCCTTTTTTGACTCTGTTGTGAATGTCACATCTTCTGTAATAGTACCAAGGTCTCTAGTGCCCTCCTAGTTTGCTTGTTTGTTTTTTCAGTGCATTCTGTCTGTTGTTTAGATTGAGTAATTTCTGTTTATCTATTTTCAAGGCTACTGATTCTTTCTTCTGTCATCTCCATTCTTCTACTAAGCCCATCCAATGGTAATTTTACATTATTTATTGTATTTTTTAATTCTAAAATTTCCATTTGGGGGACACCTGGTTGGCTCAGTGTGTTAAGCATTTGCCTTTGGCTCAGGTCATGATCCCAGGGTCCTGGGATCGAGCCCTGCATCAGGCTCCCTGCTCATCAGGAGTCTAATTCTCCCTCTCCCTCTGCTCCTCTCCCTGCTCTCTCTCTCTCTCTTTCTCTCAGATAAATAAATAAAATCTTTAAAGAAATAAATAAAATTCTCATTTGGTGCTACTTTATCATCCATTTCTTGTTTTGTGATTTTTAGTATTTTCACTTGTATCAACCATGTTCTCAATTGTTTGTGAAAGCATTTTTATGATGGCTGCATCAAAATTCTTTTCAGATAATTCTGACACCTTGTCATCTGGTTGTTGGTTTTTGTTGATTGTCTTATCTCATTCAAGTTGAAATTTTCCTGGTTCTTGGTATTATGAGTGATTTTCAATTTTAACCTTTTAATGATTATGTTATGAAACACTGAATCTTCTCTTTTACCAATTGTTCTCTGAAACCATGCTGTCAGGCAAAGAGGGGAACTAAGTCCTTACTGCTGGGTGGGGGGATGGAAGTCCAGGCTCTACACTCATCTTCAGAAACACTGGTGGGAGGGGTGCTTGGTTACCAGTGGGTAAGTAAAGTTCAGGCTGCCTGTTTGGCTCCCTCCAATATCCCACTCAGGGAGGTGGAGGGTCATTTTGTATGGATGAGCTTCAATGGTAGCCCAGGCTGCCCATTCAGCCCCTACCAATATCATCCTGCTGGGGAGACAAGAGGCTCTTCCTCCTGCTGGGTGGACATCCAGGATTCTCTCTTAGCTTCTGCTGGCACTTTGGAGGGGTTGGTACACTTTGTTGTTACCAAACATTTGTTGATAAGGTTAGGGAGAGTGCATTAACCTTCCCCCTGATGCTCTAATTGAGTAGAATGTGTGTTGTCAAAAAGATTTCTATCTTGCTAGGCTTCCGCTTTCCTGGTTTTTTGGCAAACAGAAGCAGGCTTTTCTTGGGGATATTTTTGTCTGTGCTTATTGGTATTTCCAGGTCACAGACTTTTCCAGATCCTGTTTGGGATTTTGAGACAAAAAAGGAAATTCAGAGAATTTACCACCGTGTTGGTTCTTGACTCCTGGGAACCCAAGTTGATCTGACATCTTCTCTTTACCTTTTAGTGTCATGTATGGTTTTTAGGGTTTTTAGCTGTAGTCAGTAGGAGAGATAAAAAAATAAGTAAGTGTATGAGTCTATTTTGTCTTGTCCAGAATTAGAAGTCCTCAATCAAGTCATTTTTGTGGTCTCAGAAAATCAGAAGACAAATTAAGCAGTATACAAGAATGGACACATAAGTATTCTCTTCCTTCCTATTAACAACTGCAATTTATAATAAAAGGTCAGTCATCTTACTCAAGGTCATGAATTGCAGAAACATAGATTTAGAAGCGAATTTAACACCTGCTTCCTATGGGAGTTAAACTTGTTCACCAAAATCTAAGATTTCATAAAAATATTTCCCAAATATTTGCCAAGTGACTCTTGAGATCCAAGTCATAAAAAAAATAGAATTGTGGTCAGTTTTGCTTATATACAGGACATGATAGATAAGAAAGATAAATAAAAGCATCATCCATGTATTTAAGAACAGACACCAGGGCACTCTCTGTGTGTGACATCTTTCTCTCCTTTTGTCACTGTCTTTCTCTCTCACATTCACACACACATGGTCCAGAGGAAGCAGCATATGAAACACCCACCACCTCTTTTTTTCTTGTTGGGAGAGACTGGTTGGAACCCAGCAGAGCAGCAAGAGGAAAACACTACGAGCACTTAGAAAAGTCTGAAAAATCCTCTCATACTCAGGATAATCAAGATTTGACTGGAGTTTCCATGGAGACAGAATATAACTCATTATTGGCCTACAAACTCCAATAATTTAACTAGTGATCTACAGAAATGACTCCTCTTTCTTTCCTCTACTTTGCCATAGTCCATAATGATGGAAGCAAAATACAAGAAAAAAAAGTGTATTTTGTTCTAAAAACTTTTTTTTAAAGATTTTATTTATTTATTCAACAGAGATAGAGATAGCCAGCGAGAGAGGGAACACAAGTAGGGGGAGGGGGAGAGGAAGAAGCAGGCTCATAGCAGAAGAGCCTGATGTGGGGCTCGATCCCATAATGCCGGGATCACTCCCTGAGCCGAAGGCAGACGCTTAACTGCTATGCCACCCAGGCGCCTCATAGTTCTAAAAACTTTTGAGAAGAAAGGCTGCTCAGTAAAGAAATCAATTTATTACAGAAATCATATATGCACGTTTTTCCTCTTTATTAGGTGACTTTTCAAAATGTAGGAAGCAGATATTGCATTTGGCTAATGAAGAATGTCAGGCATTTGTTCTCACTTCTGCTTTCAATGCCTTGATGCATCGATGCATTGCCTTGATGACTTATTTTTCCTTGGGTACAATAAAGAATGTTTTCACTAATCTATATAGAGCTATGAATTGTAGTTACCTTGGAGATTTTGTTATGGGTAAATGTCAGAGCAGAATAGCCTGTTACTCCCTACTTAGTTATATATATGTATATTTAATTCAAGAATTGGGTATTAAGGAGGGCACATGTTGTGATGAGCATTGGGTGTTGTGCACAACTAATAGATCATTGAGCACTACAAAAAATAAAAAAATAAGATCTTTAAAAAAATTTTTAGCAACTAAAGTTTTCCTATAATGTGTTTTCTGTAATGTGGTAGCTATGGTTTGCTGAGTTTTCAGGGGTGTGTGTGTGTGTGTGTGTGTGTGCGTTACCTATAATATGGTGTGCAAAGGAAAGCAGAGGACAGGCTCTGTAACCAATGACTGAGAGAGGAAAACTCAGTTTCCCTGAACCTCATTGTTCCCCCAGAAAAAAAATGTGCTAATTTTTCTTGACAAAAATTTTGTCAGCATGTACTGAATTTTTTTAAGTATCTGAAATTCTACATCATTATTTGAATTTTCAGTCATTCAGTAAAAAAATCAGAATAGAAAAAAATAAATGTATTTGTTTTTTCTAAGTGAGAAATAATAAGACATTCAATGACATGTACTCTAGATATGTAGTTTATTAATTAGTATTAGCTATTAATATTTGATGACAGAGGTGATATAACCAGAGAATGAGCAGACATTTAAGCTGTTTTTTTTTTTTTTTCTCTTCTGCTCCTTTTTCTAGCTACAGAATCTTTATCTCCTTTGGTAGTGAAAGAGTTTGACAGTAAAATGGATTCCATCCTGTCTGCCATCAAAGCAGATTGGCTTATACTTGGCAAGAGGTCACTCGTTATATCTGTAGACATCTTGCCTCATTTTGTCTCAAGTGGTAGTTTCTACGTCTCTCCTATTACTGCATTTATATATAATCCTAATTATGCCTTATGGTCTACTTCTGGCACTAGACTGAAGATCCCAGACAGCTGAGAGGGCATCTTACTTGAAGAAGGAAACTGCCCAGAGCAGGCCTAGGCCAAGAGGCCCCAGAAGATGGGGAGTTACTAACACTAAGCTAGAGATAACCAGAAGCCCTCCTGGGAGCAAGAGATAACCAGCCATTTCTGCTTCAGTAAACAGACTTCCTGCCACAGGCTCCTTGCACTACTGTTCCCACCTAAAATAGCCCCCACTCCCCCAGTTTAAACCCACCTACACCCTATAACACACCCTGTAACACACCCTTTGTCTGGGGCCCAGAATTTGGAGCATGAGCTCATCTGTGTCCGCCGGCATAAAAAAAAAAACCTGAGTTCTCTTACTTCTCTGAGTGTCACTTGGTCTCTCACAAGTCTGATTCTTATTTTTCTGCAACAACTCACCTTTGTGTCAATTACACCTTGCTTGGCACATGGTAGGATCTTGAAAAATATCTGATAAATTCATAAATTCATTTGGGAACTTTCTTTGCTTTAAAATAACCCATTTTAAAAACTGGCAGTCATGGGGCGCCTGGGTGGCACAGAGGTTGAGCGTCTGCCTTCGGCTCAGGGCGTGATCCCGGCGTTATGGGATCGAGCCCCACATCAGGCTCCTCCACTATGAGCCTGCTTCTTCGTCTCCCACTCCCCCTGCTTGTGTTCCCTCTCTCGCTGGCTGTCTTTATCTCTATCAAATAAATAAAATCTTTAAAAAAACCTGATGTGGTCTGAGGAAATATAGGCTGAGTGAGCAAATGAAGTAATTCACAGGTTGGCTTTTTCTTTTCTTGCTTCACACACAGTCATTCTCCTTGAAGACTCCATGACATCTGATAGTTATGTTTTCCAAAAACAATTTAAAAGCTTTGCAGTAAAACCACGGATAAAATTTATTTCATCAAGTTGACCAATATACAAACAAATAGATCTCTTATAAGTCAGGAACCCACGCTTGACATTTAGATATGAAGGCTTAATTTAGTCAAATGCATGTTTAGTTCAATTTAGTAATTGTAATTTTTTTTGCATCAGTGATTCAAGAAAAATTAATTCAGTATTTAATAGATTAAAGGTTTATGAACTTATGCTGCTTTCAGGAAATCAAGGTAATTTCATCGTAAGCTGTAGTCTATATTGTATATTGTCAATACTCACACTAAAAGTAATAAAATGAGTGACTGTCACATCGTAGATAGCTAATTATCTTAGGCCTAATCAATTAAAGAATTAGGGAATTGTTGGCTTGGAAGGAAAATTTGAGATGGTTTTGTTCAGCTTCTAATTTTGTGAAGGTGCAGCTGATGCCCAGCAGGGGGAACTGGCTGAGAATGCTACCTAAGGGTGGGTGGGTCAGGGCACCTTAGCCTGCAAGACGTCTCCTAGGAAAGGATATAAAGACAAACTTAATTTATATTTTATTTTATTTATTTTAATTTTATTTTTGTTATCTCTTTAAAGTAGTATTTTCAATAATATGATGGAATTTGCCATTTTATGGACTGAGAAGTTGTGATAAATATGTTAATAAGAAAAGATACAAAGACTTGAATTATGAAAGAATATTTTAAAAAAGTTATTAGGAGGATAAAGGGTTAAGTTCTTTTTCCATGCAAAATTTAAAAAAAAATAGAACTTCCCAAAGATAAATACATGATAAAATTTGAGTCAATAAAGTCCATTTTTTATAGCACTTATAAGTACTTTGTGATGAGGAGTATAAATTTTAATCCTAAAATTAAAAAAAAATGTTTTAGAGGATAATGGATTAGACTGCACACAGTCTATCAATAAACAGCTTTTGAGTTAGTCTATTCTAACTGAACACAGAGCCAGCTCTTGCAAGGAAATTTACACTTTTAATGAGCAGGTCCCTTGAATTTGAAAACTCAAATACTTTTTTCTGCAAGTAACAGGAAGTATTTTGATTCTGCCTCTGGAATACACTGATCATTACAAATCACCTAATTATGTGGGAAATTTATAATTTTACTTATATAAATAATATTATATAATATAATAATATAAATATAATATATATGTTGGGAGATTTATAATATTAAGGATGAAATGAAAGTCTTCAGTAGATAATATGTATGAGAAATATTTTCAAAAAATGTGTTTAATGTTTTGAGCAAAAATAGAATTATTGCATGGTGCACTGGGTGTTATACGCAACTAATGAATCATCGAACTTTACATCAGAAACCAGGGATGTACTCTATGGCAACTAACATAACATAATAAAAAAATAAATAAAAAAAATTTAAAAAATAGAATTATTAAATCAGCACAATTAGGCAAAAGGTCATGGTTAGCAAGATCATGTCCCAAAGATATATTTGAATATGCAGACATTTAAGTATGCTTTTGGGGTTATGTCAATCACAAGAGAAGGGATTAAGATAATGAAACTGGTGCAGGTAAGATGGTAAGGCTTAGAGTTAGAAGTTTTTCTTATCTTATAATAGATTGAGTCTAGAAGACATATTATAAAAGTCTAGATCATATGAGATACTAGGATACATATCTCAGTTTTCAACCCTGAGGATTTACATTAGCAGATGAGCTGCTATTTGAAATCTTTAAATATCTTACCCCCTATTGCACATCAAGTTCCAATTAAATATAAACAAGAGCTTTCGGGTGCATATTAGTAACATTAAGAATTATTTACTCTTTTCTATGAAATAATTTATCAATTCTTTTCTAACTCTTGGAACAATCTAATGTCTTAACTACTTTGGTTGATAAACAGACTTCACAACTTTCTTATTTACTTCCTTCTGAAATTCAACATCAATGACCTTAATAAAATTCCCAAATCGGATCCTCATTTTATTAGGTTTTTATTATTGTGAGGAGCAGCTGTTCAATGTTAACACCTTCTCTATCATTTAACAAGCGTTACATTCATCAACAGACTTTGGCCATTACCCCGTATTTATTCATTGCCTTTTTCAAGTGAATTAAAATGAAAAGATCATTTAAAAACATTACCAGCCTTTTCTCAGCCATATTAAGAACATTTTAAAAAGCTTAAAGTTAAACAATAATTGTTTTTGATAAACAATAATGTTTTATAATATAAAGAAGGAAAGGTGAGTTGGCTTTGGTATGAGCCTCACTTCTTTATAATGCTTTCATCTTCTTGCACTCTTTTCATATAAATATTTCCTCTTTCCAAATAGTTTTTCAGAAACTGGAGGAAGGTTGATCTATGAAATAGGCAATAGAAAAGTAAAATATTAATGTAGCAGAATACTGAAAGAACACCCTTTCCTCCACATCTTCATGGGCTTTGTCATGAATGAATATGTTTGCATGTGTATCTAATCTTTATAACATTTTCTGTTATATGGAGCTGAAATGCTGCTAATAAGAAATACCCTTCTTAGATATTGAAAATAGCTATTTTATATGTTTATTTCCACTGATACCCTGTGTCAAAGTCTATCTGCTTAAGCATAATTTGGTCAATTTTGAAAAATTGGTTTTCTTTTTTTTTTCTTTTTAAGATTTTATTTATTTATTTGAAAGAGAGGGAGCACAAGCTGGGGAGAGAGGGGGAGGGAGAAGCAGACACCCTGCTAAGCAAGGAGCCCAATGTGGGGTTTGATCCCAACATGCCAGGATCATGACCTGAGCTGAAGGCAGATGCTTGACCAACTGAGCCACCCAGGTGCCCTGAAAATTTGGTTTTTAGAAAGATCTTTATAAATGTTAAGTTGATCATTTCAAGCAACTTTAAGATGTTGATAGTGCTGTTAATGAGGTGGGATGGTATTTCCTTTTCATTAGTTGGTATTTTCTTTAAATAACAATAAGTAGACTACTTAAGATAAAACTAAAATCACTTTTTGTTTGCCTCCTAATACCTATCTTCAGTGCTGTGCCCAGAATCAACCACACCCATGAATCTGGTGTGTGTTCTTCCAATCACTGTATTTTTACTTCCACTAACTAGCTATATTATCTATAAAATCTATAGTATGGCTTGCTGTATCTTCAATTCACACAAATGATATGATAGTCCATTAGGTGTTTTAAATTGCAGTTGGCACACTGAATTTTATGTTTTTGAAAACTAGTTATGTGGATATGTATAGGTCTACTTTATTCATATTCATTTAATTGCTTTGCAGTATTCTGTTGTTTTTCTGAATCAGTTCAGTTAGATAGTTTTGACCTTTCCATTTTCAGGATTAAAATAATGCATCAGAGAACAATTTCCTCCATGTTTCCCATTCTTACATATGACAGAATTTCTAGAAAATCCACATGCAACTTACTTAATGAGGGTTACTATTCAGAAAACATAAAGAACTACTGCACATCAACAAAGGAAACAAAAGGACAATGCAGTAGAAAAACAGGCCAAGGTTATGGACGGGGGATTTGAAAAAGAGATAACTTGAGTCAGCAATTAACTATGGAAGAAAGAAAGGGAAGAAGGAGAAGAAAGAGGAGGATGAGAAGGAAGAAGAGGACGAGGAGGAGAGGGAGAAAGAAAAGGAGAAAAAGAAAGAGAATCTGTTAGTAAACAGTAGTATTTAAAGGTAAACAGTGAAATAATATTTGTGTCCATGAGACTGCAAATCTTAAAAAGCCTGACAATATCAAATATTGGTGAGGATATGCAAAAATAGGAACTCTTTCCTGTATCTTCCTGAAGGAAGTGAAAATTGGTAAATTGCTTTGGCGAATAACTGGTTATAGGTCATCATTTTGAAGTAAGCTAAATATGTATACATTTACACATTTACAATTATACCTCTCAATTGTTTAAATATTTTTATTATGAATAAATATTTATTATGAATGAAGGAACGTTTTCTTCAACTGTTGAGGTAATGCTACAATTTCTTACTTTATAATGTAATTTCTGATGTCGAGCCAGCCTTGTGTTCCTGGCATAACTTTTATTTGTTCAGGATGATTTATTGTTTTTATACACCTTAGTTTTGATACAAGTATTTATTTAGGATTTTTGTATTCTTGAGTTTGGCAGAATAACAGCCCCCCAAAGACGTCTGCATCAGAATCCCCAGAATTTCTGTATGTTATCTTACAAAAGTAAAGGGACTTTGCAGATGTGATTATGTTAAGGATTTGAGGTGGGGAGATGACTCTAGTGTCTGGTATGTGAATCTAATTAGGGGTTCTTGTATGAGAGAGGCATAACACCAGAGTCAGAGAAGGAGACTTGACAAGGAAACAGCAAACTGATGTCAGTCTAGAGCCAAGGAATGCAACAGCCTCTGGAAACAGGGAAAAGCAAGGAAATGATTCTACCCTTGATCTTCCACACAAGCATTCGGCCCTGCTAACCCATTTTAGACTTCTTTTCTTTTTTTTTATTTAATAATATTTTTTTTATTATATTATGTTAGTCACCATACAGTACATCCCTAGTTTTAGACTTCTAACCACCAGAACTACAAGAGCTGCAGTTTGTGCCACTACATTTGTGGCAATTTGCTGCAACAGCAGTAAAAAACTAATACAATGTCTTTAATTGCATTTTTCTTGTACTTTCTTTGTTTTGTTTATTGTCAAGGTTATTTTCGCTTCATAAAACCAGTTAAATAGCTTCCTGTATTTTTTTTAATTCATTCTCTGAATCAGTTTTACAAAAGAGAAATCATCCACTCATTCAACGTTTGATAAAGAAACTCCTTGGACGGACTATGCATGTTTTTTGTTTGGGTGAGGGTTGGGGGAAGGCATTGGCAAAGTGTTTTATAGTTTCAGTTCTCTTAATTGCATATGGTAGCTTCCTATTTTCACTTTATTTTTAGGTTTTGATAAGTAAAAATTCTTCAGAGAATATTCTCTTTCATCTAAAATTTTAAATTTTTTCATACCAGGTTGTTTGTAGTATTCTTTTCTTATTCTTAAAACTGATAACTACATTTGTGGCTGTACTCTTTCTTTTATTCCTAATATTTTGTATTCATGCCTTCTTTTTCCTTTTAAATCAGTCCTCTTGAAGTTATTTTTGTTTTATTCAGGTTCTATTTTAATATTTTTCTATATCTTTTTCTCCAGCTTTATTCAAATATAATTTACACATAATAAGACTTGCTAAAAAAATTTTTTATTAGGTTCTATTTTAATATTTTCTATATCTTTTTCTCCAGCTTTATTCAAATATAATTTACACATAAAAACTTGTTCATTTGTTTTTATCTAATTAATATTTTATAGCATAGACTCCTACAATCCATTCATTCACAACTTGACGTACATTTGAGTTGTTTCCAGAGTTTGGCTATCATGAATAATGCCACTTTGAACATTTGCATACAAATCTTTATGTGAACATATGTTTTTATTTCTTTTGGGTAAATTCCAAGGAAAAGGCCTGCTGGATTTGGATGATAAGTGTATGACAAACTTTATAAGATGCTGACAAATAATTTTCCAGAGCGACTGTACCATTTTGTAATCCTACTAGCAATACAGAAGATTTCAGGGTACTCCACATCTTTAGCAATGCTGAATAATGACTTTGAACATCTTTGATAGAATTTTTGTTTCGGTCTACAGTTTTATTAATTTTTCCCCATTATGCCTGATTTTTGTTCCTCTGTTCCTCTTTTCCTACTTCCTTTTAGAGGATTACTTTAACATTATTAGAATGCAACTGTAGTTTTTAGGTTGTTTCATGTATAATATTTTGCACTATATTTGAGTGTTTGTTTTAGGAATTAAAATAGGCTTCCTGAAGTTTTCACAATCTATTTAGAATTGATATTGTACTACCACACACAAAATATAGAAATTTCAAAACTGCATAAATCCACTTACCTCTCTCCCCTGTACTTTATGCTACAGTCGTTAAATGTATTGTAACTGCATGTATCATACATGAGAAAATACAATATTTGCTCAAAACTGTCATGTGTTTATAAGGAAATTAAGAGGAAAAATGTAAAGAGTTGAAGATTTTTATTTACACAGATATGTAACATTTATGAAGTTTTTCCATGTTTCTATATACAATTTTTCTTGAGCCTGAAGAATTTTCATTATTATCTACACACACACACATACACGGACACTTTTGTCCAGTTTGGCTATTTAAATATTATTTCTTCATTTTTTTTCTGTCCATTCTATCTCTTCTGTCTTTTTAATAAGACTCTAATTCCTCAAATATGGGTGTCTAAGAAGTCTCCAAGATGTTATATATTTTTATTTTACTTTATTTTACTTATTTTTTAATCTGGACAATCTATCCTTGAGTCCATTGGCATTATTATCTGTCATCTATGTTTTTTCTGCTCATTATGGATAACTTAACTCCCTGTATTGAATGAAGAATATGAGAAAACATTCTAAAAATATCACATATTTAGGGAAAAAAAGGACAAGGTAAACCTAATGACCTAACTAACTTTGTAATTAAGTGGAGTCTGTAAGACTAAAGACCGAAAACTGTACCTAAACACTGTATACTAGATAATAAATTTGTGTCCTCTGGGGTATGGTTTAAAATTCTGATACCACTCTACAGTATACCAAAATTGCACAATTAAATAAATGGATGGCAGGTATAGGAGTTGTGTTTCTCATGGCTGGAGTGAGAATTTTTACATAAGCAAGGGGAGGAGGCTGGAATGATCTGTGTGGTAATGATTTAGAGTTGGTTATGATTTAGTTGATGAATTCATATTTAGTTTAATATAGAAATAGTTACAAGTGTGAATATTTATAAATAAATGTATATAGAGAGTAGTACACACATAGATATAATCCCTTGTTCTCTTAGGTAAGTGTGCCTAGAAGCAGCAAGCATATCTAGTATCCAGATAGTGGTTTCTAATACCAATCTCCAATTAAAAAAAGATGTAAACCAGGGCTTCTTGGAGAAATGTCAGATTCTAGGACTGGGGAAGGACATATATGAATCTGGAGTATCTTATAGTGCCAGAAAGCAAGACAGTTCTTTTTTTTTTTAATTTTTTATTATGTTTTGTTAGTCACCATAAGTTCTAAACACACACACACACATACATTGGTGGAGGCATGTCAAAAATGCACACAAGTCAATAAAAGAGCTCCCCATGGCCAAAGCTGGAAGAATTTGTGCCAAAAATACATAAAGTACAATGGGTTTATAAGTGAAAGTATAAAATAAATACCAACGAGACCATACTGATATACACGGAAGAGTAAAAAATAAATAAATAAATAAATGTGAAGAGGCAAATCTTCCTGATAGGAGAATTCCAGATAATTTATGTAGATACTCCTTTCCAGGAGGTGGAGCTCAATCCTTCCCCAATTTCAGTGTAAACTGGACTTAATGGTTTTCTTCTAAAAAAATAGAATTTGGAAAGAGGGCAAAAAAGTAACTTTACAGAGGAGAAACTTGACAAACATGACCTCATCCAGGGGATCAAGGTCAGCACCAGCAGTGCTAAGCAGGCATGTACCCTTGATATGATGTTTTGAGTGTGTCACTCTACTTCTGTGGTCTTCCTCCCAAAAACCGTAACCCAACTCTACTCATGAGGAAAACAGCAGACAAATCACAATTAAAGACATCTTACACAATTCCTAACTAGTACTCTTTAAAATTGTCAAGGTAATCACAAACCAAGCAAGTCTGAAACTGTCACAACCATGAAGAACCAACCAAAGGAGAAATGGCAACTAAAAGTGATGTGGTACCCTATTTGGGAATGTTATGGAAAAACCCAAGTTTGGCTAGTTGTGGCTCAAAAAAGCCAACACTCAAGAGATGAGTTTTGATTGGAAAGGAATATGAGCTTTATTCAGGAGGCCACCACCTGGGGAGAAGGGACACTCTTGCCCAAAAACCAATTCCGAGGTTTCTGCCAGGCCCAAAGATTTTTGACGGAACTTTACAGCAGTTCATCAGTAAAAGGGGAGCACAGTGGTCTGTAACGTTTCTTGATTGTGTTCAGACTCAATAGTGCCAACTACAGACCTTATCATGGTATTTGGACGTTGTGTATTGGTGCCTATGGGAAGGTTGTATAAGAGGGTTTGGTTCTGAGTCTTTCTAGCAAGCAATGCATGATCTATAGATATACAATGAAAGGTTTAGTTAATCAATCATGTGGGATAAAGGTTTCGTTAATCTATCATGTGGGCTAAATCATGTGTTTGCTAAAATTTAAAAATTACTAAGTTGACTGGAGGAGACCAGGCATTGGCTTCAGGATCATGGAATAGAAAAAGTGTATAAGGTAAAAACTAGGAAATATAAATAAGGGGCACCTGGGTGGCTCAGTCAGTTAAGTGCCTGCCTTCAGCTCAGGTCATGATCTCCAGGTCCTGGAATCGAATTCTGCATTGGTCTCCCCGCTCAGTGGGGAGTCTGCTTCTCCCTCTTCCTCTGCCACTCTCCCTGCTTGTGTTCTCTCTTTGTCTCTCAAATAAATAAATAAATAAAATCTTGAAAAGAAAAGAGCTTGTATATTTTTAAAAAAAGAAATGTGAATAAAATATGGACCTTAGTTAATAATAATGTATCAATATTGGTCCATTAATTGTTACAAATATTCCATACTAATCTAACATGTTAATAATAGGAAAACCTGGGTAAAGGGTATATGAGAACTTTATACTATCTTTCCAGTTTTTCTGTAAATCCAAAACTGTTCTTAATTTAAAAATTATTAAGAAAATAAATAAAACATTAAAAAACCACACTAACAGTTTGTTGAATTATACAATGAATTACAGGTGCCCTGATAACAACAAAAGTTCTCCTATTTTCTGGGGCACCTGGGTGCCTCAGTAGGTTGAGAATCTGATTTGGTTTGGGCTCAAGTCACGATCTCAGGGATGTGGGATTGAGCCCTGTTTTGGGCTCTGTGCTCAGTATGGAGTCTGCTTGAGATTCTCTCCATTTCCCTCTACCTCTCCGCCCCTCTCTACACTCACACTCTTTCTCTCTCAAATAAATAAATAAAATCTTTAAAGAAAAAAGTTGTCCTATTTTCTTATAAAACTTTTCTCAGTAATTATAGAATGAATAATATTAATAGAGAATTTTATGGTTGTTTCAGAAATACACACACACACACACTCATATATACATACACACTGTATTTATTGCCAAACTGTGCTTAAATTCCCAAGATATTTGGATATTTGGTTGATGTGATGTGGGCCAGAAGCAAATGGTAAAGAAAGAATCTTGAGACATTTTGGTGCAAAAAGGTGTTTTTATTATACCTGTACAGGGACAGGACCTCTGGGCAAAAAAAGCGGCACTGTGTTTGTGAGGAGTGATTGATTACATACTTTTAAGTTCACAAGGGATAGATAAAGGAAGTTTCCAGAGTTCTTTTGTTTTGTTTTTTTTTTTTAAGATTTTTATTCATTTATTTGAGAGAGAGACAGAGAGTGAGCACAAGTGGGGTGAGGGGCAGAGGGAGAAGCAGACTCCCTGCTGAGCAGGGATCCCAATGTGGGGCTTGATCCCTGGACTCCAAGATCATGACCTGAGCTGAAAGCTGATGCTTAACCAACTGAGCCACCCAGGCGCCCCATACAGTTATTTTCATGTGTGAAAAAATACAAGATCCTGGAGGTCTGGCTATTGTCAAGCTAAGGTTTTTTGCCTCCAATAAAGCATAACATTAAGGCAGTTGTGAGCTCCTTGAAGAAGGTCTAATACTCTGCTTGTCTTGATTATTTGTCAATGGGATGCAAGTTGTAAGGAAATTTAATTTTATCTAAATTTCTTTTGCCTTTGTTCTCCTTATCAAGGCAACCTTCCATAACTGATTATTCCGATTATTATAAAGTTAGATATGACACATGCTTATGAAAGTAGAGCCATGATTAATGGCTTTGGATTCTAGGATAAACACGGCCTTCTGTGTGATTTTAGATATTACTTGTATTTTTAGGATATTATCTTAACTTTATTGTAGGTTGCTGTGAATCTTAATGCTTTGTATGTTAATATCTGTGCTATGTCTGGATGACATATTAGTATAACCTTGGTTTTCATTCTTAACATCAGTCATTAAAATCATCCCCTTCAATGATCTGTACCCATATAATTGAATCCTACTGAAATCTATCAACATGGCAGCAGATGGTCTTAATTTAAAACACCAGTTTTCATTTAACTTCAAGAAGCAAAGCAGAATTATTCAGTCCATTCGAGAAGTTTCTTAGTTGATGAAAACGTTCTGTAAAAAATGAATATTTTGTCCTTTTATAGTATTCCAAATCTTGTCAAAATCATTGAACTCTTTTAAAGTGAACCAAGGAACAAACAAATGTGTTTGGGGCAGAGTGTAATTGTGGCCTCAGTTCATCCTGCTATACACTTGCGTATCTAAGCACTGTTGGGGCAGCCCTCCGTTAGAAAGAAGAATGTGTGCTCTTCCTTCGTGTTGTTCTCTTTGTATGTCTCATAAATTTGGCTATGGATTAGATGTATGTGTGTGTGAGAGAGAGAGAGAGGGGAGGCAAGGGTGTGTCTCCCCATGTAGCCAACACTTCAAATGTCTTTGAGGCATTTGCATATTGGTGTTAGAACAGGTTATCTGACACTGTTTCCTAGGTAATAAGCCATGTCACTTAGCTGAAATAAGGACTATTTCCTGGTGTGCAGAGATGGGAGAGAAGCAGTGATGTGAAAAGCAACTTTCTGCAAGCTGTTACTATTGCTACCTAGACGCATTCTATTTCTTTAAGAGCAGTAAACAGTGCTTTCAGACAAGGGACAAAGGGAAAAGAAATCGGGGCTATTTCCATAGGAACACAGATCTGTTGTTGGTAGATTATACTTTTCTTTACCTAATAATATTGATATTAGTCATTACTAATTTTATAGGAGTGAAAATTTAGGAAGCTCTGATCCTGAACTAATGGCTTAAAATGTAAGACATAGAAACCACATTAATTGAAAATGTCACTAAGGTTCAGGGGTGACACTGTGAATTTGGGTGACTGACACTGGGGAAACGAAGGGATTACTGATTGCTACAAATGTTGCTTTTTATCTTTCTACAAAATTCAGAGAAATATTCCTTAATATATATATATATATATATACATATATATATATATATATATATACACACACACACACACACACACACACATATATATATATACACACCAAGGACTGTGTCAGGGGACAAGTGCAAGATATAGAATAAGTAGACATTAGGGGTGCCTAGGTGGTTCAGTCAGTTAAACGTCTGCCTTCAGCTCAGTCATGATCCTGGAGTCCCAGGATGGGGGGCTGTGTAGGGCTCTCTGCTCAGCAGAGAGTCGGCTTCTCTCTTTGCTCCTCACCCCGCTTGTGCTCTCTCACATAAATAAATAAATAAATAAATAAATAAATAAATAAATAAAACCAACAGTAGACATTAGAGAAGTGATGTAAATGGATTAGGTTTAGAATGTGTGGAGGGAATCTGAATAGATTGCAACATTATATACAAAGATCTGATTAAAAAAAAAGAGAAAAATGTAACTGATGCAGTAATGTGAGTGAGTTTCTTGGAAATAAATGCTGGAGGGAAAGGAGAAAGAAAAGCAAACAGAAGGTAAGATTGCAGAGCTGGAAAGGCACTTTAGGGCTATGCATGTTCAATTTCCATGTGAAGTGTTGAAAGGCATTCATTCATGCAAATATTTATTGAGCCTCTACTATCTGACAGATACTATTTTGAGTACCTGGAGCATATAAGTGATTTAAACAGACAAGCATCCCTGTATTTGTGGAGCTATATTCTCAAGGGAAAATACAGACAATAAAAAGTAAAGATATAAATAAGAAAGTTGTGCGTGTGTGTGTGTGTGACAAGTGCTATAAAAGAATGCAAAATCAATAGGCTAGCAGGTATGAAGGTGGAGCTGTAATTTAAGATGGAGTATCAG
Organism: Ailuropoda melanoleuca; assembly: GCF_002007445.2. Classification (NCBI taxonomy): domain Eukaryota; kingdom Metazoa; phylum Chordata; class Mammalia; order Carnivora; family Ursidae; genus Ailuropoda; species Ailuropoda melanoleuca. Next base: position 25,588,719 of record NC_048226.1, read on the forward strand.
GTTTGGCCTCTTTGGGTAAGCAACATTCGTGGAAGTTAGCCATGCCAAATAGCTTAGGAAAAGCATCCCAGTAAGAAAGAAGGAGATTGTCTTGACAGTATCACATGCCCAGATAATGGCAGACCAGGACCTAAACCCAGTGCCTGTCCTCTGTGTCTCATTGTCTTCTCTATCCCTCCATTTTGAACAATTGGCCACCAATATAATTTCCTGTACAATTGTTCTAGTTCAGAGGTTCTCAAAAGGCTGTCCTCGGACCAGCAGCATCAACATTACCTGGGAGCTGGTTAGAAATATAGACTATCAGGCGCCACCAAAAGACTTACTGAATTTAATAAGCTCCTCAGGTAATTCTGGTAGTTATTTCTCTAGATACACTGCACATCCTCTTCAGTGACTTTCCTCACTTTTAATTCTGGGGTTTGTAACTTCTTTCATAAATGAGTCCTAATTTATCAACTATCCTAGTCCCCCAATATCCCAATTCGGTTTTTGTTTGTTTGTTTGTTTGTTTGTTTGTTTGTTTGTTTGTTTTTGTAAGAAGGAAATATTCAGTAGAAGTTATTCCAGAATGAAGAAGAATGTACCATAATCAGAATCAAGTGAGGATGGAATGGATACCCAAAGATGAGGCCCGGGCCTGGTTCTATCCTAACAAAGAACAAATGTGAGAACAGTCAAGCTCTGGGACACCAATTCACCCAATCCGGAGGAAATTCTGGGGGAAAGGAATCTCATCCATGGAGAAAGAAAGGATTTTCTAGAGCCAATCTGAAAGCAAAGTGCCTCTGGAGAGAGCGATCCATCAAAAGTCACTGTTGAGTCAATTTTCACCTAAATGTGGGGCAGTGTATATTTTCAATTAAATTTTGTTATGTTTTCTTCCTTTCCATTACTTGATATTAGAATTATACTCCAACTTGAGGTGGATAAGTACAGGATGTCTTATTTATTTATTTATTTTTTTACTCCTTTCACTTTGGCCTAAAATCTTGCTAGTAGTCATGATGTTTTGAACCATATTGGACTTCTACTTCTGATAACAGTTAATAAGGGAGATCAGAACAACTAACCCACTAAAAATAAACATAAAAGCTGAACAAAATACAAAAATTATGCTTGAAAGCATGGGAAATCAAGCATCATGGCTGTGAAAAGTTTTGGGACAAAGATTCAAGTGATAAAGAAAATTCACAGTAGGTAGCCAGGCAGTTAGGACTATGTTACCTTAAGGAGCATCTGCATTTTGGGAGAGCCTGTTGACAGGCTGAGACTCTGAGAGAAATTCTGGCCAACCCTATAGGGATTAGAGACAAAAATTAGAGTTCAGAGCCCAAGAGGATGTCTGGTGAAACCTGAAAACTTTGGATTTCAAATCCCAAACTGTACAGACTAGGAACAAAAGTGGATGGAAATAGACCCACCCTGAATCCAGTTGCTAAAATGGGGAAAATGTAGGTGTTATAATAGAGCAAATACAGCTGTCATTATTTGCTGGTAATTAAGAATGCAGATGGGTGTTTTGAAATGGTGGAATGAGGAGCACAGCAGATCCTTTCTTTTTGGGGGGGGCAACCACTTAACTAGAGAAAATTATAACACACACACACACACACAAACACAATCATTTAAAGTCTCTGGAGCTCATCCTGTGTGCATACAGCAAATAAAGAACCATCCATTCAAGAAATCTACTAAGTCTCAGTAAGAAGAGCAAAAGTCTGTGGTGTTTAAGCCACATCTCCTTCCCCACACCTTCCACCTTCATCTTATGGAAGTTTAAATACAGGCACTGTACTCTGGACATGTACATCCAACAAGACTGGGGCTCCCTGTCCCCTCAAATCCTAATCTAGGGCTACAGTTTTACTGGGATGGGCAGCCTGCTGGCTTTTCAAATGAAGTCAATCCTTTCAGGCAGAACTGTGGAGGTCTTTAACCCTACAACCTACCTTTACCCTGGGCAGAAACAGGAACTGGGAGGGAAACAGTGGCTTTCCAGGGTAAATCTGCTCTATGAGCTGAAAATGGGAGGAATAGTAGTCCCTGGTCCTATAGGCTTGCCCTTCACCCACAGGTAAACCTGTGACAGGGGTTACTGGGGCCCCCAGTGTTTATGCCCTACTGTGCTTGGAGTAAGCTCTTACCCTATGAGTAGGGGTTGCATGAAGAAGGAACCTCTGTCCTCTCAGTTGCACATATCTTGACTAGAGCTAGTGCAACATGGGAGTGAGGTTAACGATGATGAGATCTGATTACAAGAAATCCTAAGATATTCTTCTGGCTGTGAGCCAGTGATCCTAGACAGTAATTCCACATGAAAAACAAAAGCACCAGTAAAGATAATTATGTAATTACAAAAGACAGTATAATTGCATATTTCTTCTCTTAATTGATTTAAAAAGCAATTGCATAAAACAATATGTATATATATATAGAGAGAGAGAAATTTAATTAATAATAATAGCATAGAGGAAGTGAGTGAGAATAAAACTGAATTAGATGAAGATTATTGACACCAGATGCTAATTTAAATCCATTGGAAAAAATGAAAAGAATCAGAAATGGTAAATAAGATGGTTAATATAACAAACTCTACAAATATAAATGTATACTTGATCTTTTTTCTTCTTTTTTCTTCTTAAAATGTATAAGATTATATAATAATAAAATTATATGTATATATAATTTAAAAATGTGTTGAATCTTTAACATATATAAATGTCAAACATTTAACAGCAATAACACAAAAATCAGAGGAAATGGAGCTATGTAAGAGTAGAGTTTCTACATTTCCCTGGACTGTTTGTGCAAATCTGAAATATATTTAATGAGCTAAGAAGTATGTTATAATTCCAAGAAAACAACTAAAAATATAATTTTTAAAATACAATTTAAAAATTACTGTAGAAATTGAAATGCTATATTAGAAAACATCACTTAATGTAAAAGAAATAAGTAAACAAGGAACAAAAGAATAAAAAAAGTGTGAATAATATTTAAAAAAGCAAATGGCAGATGCAAATCCAACCATATCAATGACATTAAATCTGAATGAATTAAATAATTTAGTTAAAGGCAGAGATTATCATATTAGAAAAAAAGAGAAAGACCCTACCTACCATATGCTGTCCACCAACATAAATTTTAGATTCAGGGATGCAAATAGGTTGAATGTAAAATGATGGAAAGAGATTAACACAAAAACAGCTAACATTAGTACGCTGAAGTGACTATACTAACATCAGGCAAAATTGACTTTAGGAAAAACAAATGTTGCCAGAGATAAATAGGGGTATTACATAATGACAAAATAGTCAATGCATCAGGAAGATATTAACATACATGAACATAAAAGAGAGCCTCAGTCAGCATATGGAATATAGTCAATGGTATTATAATAGTGGTGTATAGTGACAGATTATAGCTACACTTGTGGTGAGCATATCATAATGAACAGAATTATCAAATCACCATGTTGTTCATCTGAAACTAATGTAAAATTACATGTCAACTATACTTTAATTAAAAAAAAAAACTCCAAAATATATAAAGCAAAACAGAATTGAAAAGAGAAGCACACAATTCAACAATAATATTTGGAGTTTCCATTGCCCACTTTCAATAATGGATAGAACAAATAGAAATCAATAAGGAAATGGAAGACTTGTCTCTAGAATACTCATCCCAAAACAGCAAAGTGCACATTCTTCTCGTGCACATGGAGCATTCCCCAGGAAAAACCACATCCTGGGCCAGAAAACAAGACTCAATAAATTTAAAAGGATTAAAATCATGCGATGTATAATCTTTAACAACAATGGAATTGAATTAGAAATCAATAATTGTATACATAAAACATCCAATAAAGTCTATTTTTAAAAGTAATGTGACTTTTCCATGGTTCTTGGCCATAAGGTCAATATTTCATAGTTAACTATTTTTATATACCAATGGAAAATCAGTTAAAACTAAAATTTTCTCAAACATACTATTTATAAGTTCCTGTTCTAGGTTTGATAGGATAAACATCCTTCACTCCCTCTTTCCCATTTCATTACAGCAATAAAAAACATAGGCAGAGTGCCTGGAACACCTATTTGAAGACACTGAAAATTAAGTAGTAGCAGGTGGATTGAGAAAGAACCCCAAAATTTGAAGTACCCCACACAGTCAAGGAATTTACCATTGTTTTTCTTCCAGGATCTTCTGACCTGAATTCAGCACGAGTTGAAATCTGGAAGTGGGCACTATTTTGTAGACAATGAGAGCTCTTAAAATAAGCCCTCTAGTCTGGCTTGGGGAGTTGGAAAAGAACTAATTCATAAGACAAAAATCTCCCATTTTCTCCCCCCCCATTTCTTTCATTCTTTCACATCCGAGTCCCTATATGAATCAAGCGTATTTCTGTATAGTATAAATATATATTAGAAAACAGAAAAGTTTGAAAACATCATTTAAAATAAGTCCAAAATTGAAAGACTCAGGTATAAATGAACAAAGTATGCACAGTGTCAGTTTATAGAAAACTAAAAATGCTGATAAAAGAAATCAAAGAGGACATTTAAAAAATGAAGAGTTGCATTGTGTTCATCGAATGGAAGACTCGTATGGTAAACGTAAAAATTATCCACAAATTGATACATAGTTTTAATGCAAAACCAATCCAAATCCCAGAAGGATTTTCGTAGATATGGACAAGACATTCTACAATTTATTGGAAAGGTAGGGGAGCTAGACTATCCAAAGCAATTCTGAAAAAGCATATAAAGCTTTAGCAGAAGATAATTTTGGAGAATGATAGAACTGTTCCATGCTCTTATGTTGATAGTCACACAAATATATACATGTTTAAAATTTATGGACCTGTTTATCCACAGGAAGAGTTATTGTATGATAAATACAGAAATAAAATATTATATCAAATACCTAAGGAACTCCTAACAAAAGATGCATGTTACTTTATAGCTAACTATAAACCATTACTGAGAGAAATGAGACCTAAGTAAAGGTTGGTGTATTCTACGTTCATGAATTTGGAAGACTCTATATTAGAAACAAGGCAACTAGCCATTAATCTGTAAAGTCAATGCAATCCCTATCAAAATCCTATTGGTTTTTGTTTTTGTAAAAATTTATAAGCTAATCCTAAAATGTGTGTAATATGCACATAACCAGAAACGGCCAGCATACTTTTTTTTTGTTTGAGTATAGCTGACACACAACCTTACATTAGTTTCAGGTGTACAACCTAGTGATTTGGCAAGTTTAGACATTATGCTGCGTTCACCACAAGTGCAACTACCATCTATCCCAATACATCGCTATTGCAATATCATTGACTATATTCCTTATATTGTGCCTTTCTTCTCATGACTTATTCATTCCATAACAGGAAGTCTGAATCTCCCACTACTTTTCATCAATTTTGTCCAACCCACCACCCCCATATTTTTTAATAAAACAACAAGTTGGAAGGACTTGCTCTACTGGATATCAGTATTTATTAGAAAGTTATAATGGTTATGATAGTGATATCTGTGTCAAGGTACACTAACAGGTCAGTGGAACAAATTCAAGAGTCTGGAAAAAAGGCCTGGGCATATATAGACACTAGGTTTATGAAAAGATTGGCATTGCCAAGCAGCAAGAAAAACAGCCCTTTCAATCAGTAGTGTTGGGATAACTGTATGGCAATATGAGAAGAAAACTTAACATCTATCTCACACAAAACCCAATTCTGATGGATTATAGACTAAAATATAAAAGACAAAACAATAAAACTTTTGGACATAAATAAAAGGAGATATTTCTGTTAGTGTTATAGTCCTGGGTAATTGACAGATGGGAACCTGAATGCTAAACATTCTCATCAAATGCATTCTTTCTCTTCTTATGGTGACAGATATGAGTCATATTACATTTATGCACAGAAATCCTTTTATCCTATGAAATCAAGTGCTTTAAAATAATTTTGGTAATATGGACCATTTTTATAAAACACATTCATTATAAAAATGTTGAGACTTCTCAAATAATTAAAATGGCCTTAGATCTACACAATGATTTTTGATGAATCTATATGTAGACTATACAAGTGTATATTTCATTTGACTTCAGAAGTTTTTCAATATGCACTCCTTTTGTAGTTCAAACTTCTTCACTTAACTTTTGAAACATCCAAATTCTGATTTTTGTAGTTGTAGCATTCTACATTTTTAAACATTACCTATAATGAGTTATTTTTGAAAATGTTTGTTTAATGCACTTGACAACTTCGAATGATATTTTCCTTGTAATTATATTTTGTGAGTTACATTTACTTATTCTGCTTTCTAATTCTTTAGTATTTTCAGAAAAAAATGTGAGGGAGGAGGTTAAGATGGCGGAGGAGTAGGGGACACCTTTTTCAGCCGGTCCCCTGAGTTGAGCTGGATAGGTACCAGACCAGCAGGGAATATCCACGGAATCAGCCTGAGACGCAGGAAGATACATCTGGATCTCTACAAATGAACATCTCCAGCGCTGAGTATCGAGGTACGAAGCGGGGAGCCGTGAAACCGCGCACAGATATCGGAAGCTAAACAGAAGGGGGAGGGAGCCGCCGTGTCAGGGCGCCGGGAAGCGGTAGCCACCTGCAAGGGGGAGCGGACAGACCGCGGACCCGCACGCTTGAGACAGCAGGCTGAGAAGGGAGCTCCGGGAGCGCACGCGGGACGGCTGGCGGTTGGCGGGCCACCTGCACGGGGGAGCAGGCGGACTCGCGGACGGCACCCGCGAGACAACAGACTTAGAACGCGAGCTCCAGGAGCGCGCGCGCAGGGCGGCTGGCGGGCCACCTGCACCGGGGAGCGGGCGGACCGCGGACCCGCACTCTGGAAACGGCAGACTGAGTCCGTGAGCCGGGAGCGTGCACCACCAAGCATCTCACGGAGCTCCGGAGCTCCGGTGTGCTCACTGGATCGAGGCTGAGACCGGGAGCTCCGGGAGCGTCCGCGGGGCGGCTGGCGGCTGGAGGGCCACCTGCACGGGGGAGCAGGCGGACTCGCGGTCAGCACCCGTGAGACACCAGACTGAGACGGGGAGCTCCGGGAGCCCACGCGGGGCGGCTGGCGGCTGGCGGGGTTGGAAACACAAAGGACAGAGACGTGCCGGCCCTGGAAGTGAGGGCTGGGACGCCGGGTGTGGGGCGCACAGCCCGGGATGCTGCAGGGTTGAGCAGCACCAACAGAAACAGAGTTAAAGTGGCCAGAACATCAGTGGAGAACGATCCGCGATCCCTCTGTTCTGAGACAGAGGCTGAATTTCAGCCGCTGCTGCTCTCTCAGAAGAGGCATAGCAAACCGCCAGGGAAAGCCGCCAGAGAACAAAAGCCCGGAAATACCGGCTCACAGGGTGCCCATCCCCATCCCCCCTCGCAAGGGACACAGAGACTCTACCCAAACAGGGTTTTCTGAGTACCGGCAGGCAGGCCCCTCCCCCAGAAGGCAGGCTGAAAAATCAAGAAGCCCACAACCCGGAGCGCCTGAGTGGCGCAGTCACCAAGCACCTGTCTTCGGATTAGGGTGTGATCACAACGCTCCGTAAGGAGTCCTTCATCGGGCTTCTCCACCGGGAACCTGCTTCTTCCTCTCCCACTCCTCTGCTTGGGTTCCCTTTCTTGCTGACTGTCTCTCTCTCTCTCAAATAAATAAATAAACTCTTTAAGGAAGAAGCCCACATCCCTAAGATCTCTATAAAACAAGGGCGCACGGCCTGGGTCCCAGTCAACACTTGGGCTCTGGACAACCCTGCAATCTCTCTTCATCAGAATGACGAGAAGGAGAAGTCCCCCCCAGCAAAGAAAAGATAATGAGTCTGTGGCCTCTGCCACAGAATTGGCCTCGGCCACAGAATTAATACATATGGATGTATCCCAATTATCAGAAATGGAATTCAGAGCAACAATGGTCAAGATGATGAGTAAACTTGAAAAAAGCATCAGAGAAAGCGTTGCTGAGAATATAGAATCCCTAAGGGCAGAAATGAGAGCGAATCTGACAGAAATTAAAAATTCTATGGGCCAAATACAGTCAAAACTAGAGGCTCTGACGGCCAGGGTCACCGAGGCAGAGGAACGCGTTAGCGAATTGGAGGATGGGTTAGTAGAAGAAAAAACGAAAATAGAAGCTGGTCTTAAAAAAATCCACGCCCACGAATGTAGATTACGGGAGATTACTGACTCTATGAAACGATCCAATGTCAGAATCATCGGCATCCCTGAAGGGGTGGAGAAAAACAGAGGTCTAGAAGAGATATTTGAACAAATTGTAGCTGAAAACTTCCCTAATCTAGCAAGGGAAACAAGCATTCGTGTCCAAGAGGCAGAGAGGACCCCATCCAAGCTCAACCAGGACAAACCTACGCCACGGCATGTCATAGTGCAATTCGCAAATATTAGATCCAAGGATACAGTATTGAAAGCGGCCAGGGCAAAGAAATTTCTCACGTACCAAGGCAAAGGTATCAGGATTACGTCAGACCTGTCTACAGAGACCTGGAATGAGAGAAAGGCTTGGGGGGGCATTTTTAAAGCTCTTTCAGAGAAAAACATGCAGCCAAGGATCCTTTATCCAGCAAAGCTGTCATTCAGAATTGATGGAGAAATAAAGACGTTCCAAAATCGCCAATCATTAACCAATTTCGTAACCACGAAACCAGCCCTACAGGAGATATTAAGGGGGGCTCTATAAAGGTAAAAAGGCCCCAAGAGTGATACAGAGCAGCAAGTCACAACCGATACAAAGACTTTAAAGAGAAATGGCATCATTAAAATCATATCTGTCAATAATCTCTATCAATCTAAATGGCTTAAACTCTCCCATAAAACGCCACAGGGTTGCAGATTGGATAAAAAGACATGACCCATCCATTTGCTGTCTACAAGAGACTCATTTTGAACCCAAAGATGCATTCAGACTTAGAGTAAGGGGATGGAGTACCATCTTCCACGCAAATGGACCTCAAAAGAAAGCTGGAGTAGCAATTCTCATATCAGATAGACTGGATTTTAAACTAGAGGCCATAGAGAGAGATACAGAAGGGCACTATATTATTCTTAAAGGAAGTATTCAACAAGTGGATATGACAATTATTAATATATATGCCCCCAACAGGGGAGCAGCAAGATACACAAGCCAACTCTTAACCAAAATAAAGAGACATATAGATAAGAACACAGTAATAGTAGGGGACCTCAACACCCCACTATCAGAAATAGACAGAACACCCTGGCAAAAACTAAGCAAAGAATCAAAGGCTTTGAATGCCATACTCGACGAGTTGGACCTCATAGATATATATAGAACACTACACCCCAGAACCAAAGAATACTCATTCTATTCAAATGCCCATGGAACATTCTCAAGAATAGATCATGCTCTGGGACACAAAACAGGTCTCAGCCAATACCAAAAGATTGAAATTATCCCCTGCATATTCTCAGACCACAACGCTCTGAAATTGGAACTCAACCACAAGGAAAAACCTGGAAGAAACTCAAACACTTGGAGGCTAAGAACCATCCTGCTCAAGAATGACTCGATAAACCAGGAAATCAAAAAACAAATTAAACAATTTATGGAGACCAACGAGAATGAATACACAACGGTCCAAAACCTATGGGATACTGCAAAGGCAGTCCTAAGGGGGAAATACATAGCCATCCAAGCCTCACTCAAAAGAATAGAAAAATCTAAAATGCAGTTTCTATATTCTCACCTCAAGAAACTGGAACAGCAACAGAGGGACAGGCCTAACCCACTGACAAGGAAGGAGTTGACCAAGATTAGAGCAGAAATCAATGAATTAGAGACCAGAACCACAGTAGAGCAGATCAACAGGACTAGAAGCTGGTTCTTTGAGAGAATCCATAAAATTGATAGACCACTGGCAAAACTTGTCCAAAAACAAAGAGAAAGGACTGAGATTATTAAAATTATGACTGAAAAGGGAGAGGTCACGACCAGCACCATTGAAATTGCAAGGATTATTAGAAACTTTTATCAACAGCTATATGCCAAAAAACTAAACAATCTGGAAGAGATGGAGGCCTTCCTGGAAACCTATAAACTACCAAGACTGAAACAGGAAGAAATAGATTTCTTAAATAGGCCAATTAACTATGAAGAAATTGAGTCAGTGATAAACAACCTTCCAAATAATAAAACTCCAGGCCCAGACGGTTTTCCTGGGGAATTCTACCAAACATTCAAAGAAGAAATAATACCTATTCTCCTAAAGCTATTTCAAAAAATAGAAACAGAAGGAAAGCTACCAAACTCATTCTATGAGGCTAATATTACCTTGATCCCCAAACCAGGCAAAGACCCCCTCAAAAAGGAGAATTACAGACCGATTTCTCTAATGAATATGGATGCCAAAATCCTCAACAAGATCCTTGCTAATAGAATCCAACAGTACATTAAAAGGATTATCCATCATGACCAAGTGGGATTCATACCTGGGATGCAAGCATGGTTCAACACTCGCAAATCAATCAATGTGATACATCATATCAACAAGAAAAGACTCAAGAACCATATGATCCTCTCAATTGATGCAGAAAAAGCATTTGACAAAATACAGCATCCTTTCCTGATTAAAACCCTTCAGAGTGTAGGAATAGAGGGTACATTTCTCAATCTCATAAAAGCCATCTATGAAAAGCCTACTGCAAGCATTATTCTCAATGGGGAAAAGCTGGAAGCCTTTCCCTTAAGATCAGGAACACGACAAGGATGCCCACTCTCGCCACTATTATTCAACATAGTACTAGAAGTCCTTGCAACAGCAATCAGAAGACAAAAAGGGATCAAAGGTATCCAAATCGGCAAAGAAGAAGTCAAACTGTCTCTCTTTGCAGATGACATGATACTCTATATGGAAAACCCAAAGGAATCCACTCCCAAACTATTAGAAGTTATAGAACAATTCAGTAAGGTGGCAGGATACAAAATCAATGCCCAGAAATCAGTTGCATTTCTATACACGAATAACGAGACTGAAGAAAGAGAAATTAGGGAATCCATCCCATTTACAATAACACCAAAAACCATGCGTTACCTTGGAATTAACTTAACCAGAGACGTAAAGGACCTATATGCTAGAAACTATAGATCACTTTTGAAAGATATTGAGGAAGACATAAAAAGATGGAAAAATATTCCATGCTCATGGATTGGAAGAATTAACATAGTTAAAATGTCCATACTACCCAGAGCAATCTACACTTTCAATGCTATCCCGATCAAAATACCGAGGACATTTTTCAAAGAACTGGAACAAATAGTCCTTAAATTTGTATGGAACCAGAAAAGGCCCCGAATCTCCAAGGAACTGTTGAAAAGGAAAAACAAAGCTGGGGGCATCACAATGCCGGATTTCGAGCTGTACTACAAAGCTGTGATCACAAAGACAGCATGGTACTGGCACAAAAACAGACACATCGACCAATGGAACAGAATAGAGAACCCAGAAATGGACCCTCGGCTCTTTGGGCAACTAATCTTTGATAAAGCAGGAAAAAACATCCGGTGGAAAAAAGACAGTCTCTTCAATAAATGGTGCTGGGAAAATTGGACAGCTACATGCAAAAGAATGAAACTTGACCACTCTCTCACACCATACACAAAAATAAACTCCAAATGGATGAAAGACCTCAATGTGAGACAGGAATCCATCAAAATTCTAGAGGAGAACATAGGCAACAACTTCTATGACATCGGCCAGAGCAACCTTTTTCACGACACATCTCCAAAGGCAAGAGAAATAAAAGATAAAATGAACTTATGGGACTTTATCAGGATAAAGAGCTTCTGCACAGCCAAGGAAACAGTCAAAAAAACTAAGAGACAGCCCACGGAATGGGAGAATATATTTGCAAAGGACACCACAGATAAAGGACTGGTATCCAAGATCTACAAAGAACTTCTCAAACTCAATACACGAGAAACAAATAAACAAATCATAAAATGGGCAGAAGATATGAACAGACACTTTTCCAATGAAGACATACAAATGGCTAACAGACACATGAAAAAATGTTCAAAATCATTAGCCATCAGGGAAATTCAAATCAAAACCACACTGAGATACCACCTTACGCCAGTTAGAATGGCAAAGATAGACAAGGCAAGAAACAACAATTGTTGGAGAGGATGTGGAGAAAGGGGATCCCTCCTACATTGTTGGTGGGAATGCAAGTTGGTACAGCCACTCTGGAAAACAGTGTGGAGGTCCCTTAAAAAGTTAAAAATTGAACTACCCTATGACCCAGCCATTGCACTACTGGGTGTTTACCCCAAAGATACAGACGTAGTAAAGAGAAGGGCCATATGCACCCCAATGTTCATAGCTGCATTGTCCACAATAGCCAAATCATGGAAGGAGCCGAGATGCCCTTCAACAGATGACTGGATTAAGAAGCTGTGGTCCATATATACAATGGAATATTACTCAGCTATCAGAAAGAACGAATTCTCAACATTTGCTGCAACATGGACGGCACTGGAGGAGATAATGCTAAGTGAAATAAGTCAAGCAGAGAAAGACAATTATCATATGATTTCTCTCATCTATGGAACATAAGAACTAGGAGGATCGGTAGGGGAAGAAAGGGATAAAGAAAAGGGGGGTAATCAGAGGGGGGAATGAAACATGAGAGACTATGGACTGTGAGAGGCAAACTGAGGACTTCAGAGGGGAGGGGGTGGGGGAAGGGGATAGCCTGGTGATGGGTAGTAGGGAGGGCACGTATTGCATGGTGCACTGGGTGTTATACGCAACTAATGAAGCATCAAACTTTACATCGGAATCTGGGGATGTACTGTATGGTGATTAACACAATATAATAAAAAAAAAAAAAAAAAAAAAAAAAAAAAAAAAAAAGAAAAAAATGTGAAAATGATTTGACTGTCTCTAGTTTAAAAGAAAGTATGGTTCTTCATTGACACCATCTTTGGATAGAAGACTGAGAAAGTCATGAAATCTACCTCATAAGGTAGTTAGGCAGATTAAAAAATAATATTTATCAAATAATTGTAACATTTGGGGGTATATGAGTGCACAGTAAATTAATTACTCACTGGTGTTTCAAAATGTCTAAGATTATAATCCAGGATCTTATTCTGTGTCTTTAATTTGGGTATATTTTTCATGTGAGAGAAATTCCTCTGACTGATGAGGAATTAGGTTATTTTAGGAAGTGGAATTTTCAGCATGACCTCTTACTTCCACCTGGGCTACAGCTTTCAAACAAGGAGTGCTATTTTATGAAGCGATGCTTTTCATCTCTATTAGTTTATATGAGAAAGTGGTGATTTTCAATCAACTGTCTTTTTTAATCCCAATTTCCAAATTAAAATCACTTCTTAGATATTTGTGAGGAATCTAAAATTTTTAAAAAGAGGAAGATTAACAATATCTCAGAAATTTCTTGTGATGTCATAAAGAACTATCTATCTAGAAAACAAAAGAAAACAAACAAAACGAAAACAACACACCTCTCTTCTGTGAACCTTAATCCCTGGGCTGATAAAGTTTGTGCTTGCTTGGTTTACTTACTTTAATCTTTCTAGGTCGGAGGTCCTAAACTCTGATGTGTTTTGGAGCTCCTCTCCATTTTTATAATGGTTTTCCAAGTCCTTCCTCATACACTACATCAACTCTTTCCTTTAGTTAAGTGCTGGCTCACATTCTTCCCTTGCGTCTGTCCTCTCAGCCCTACACTGAAACCCTGACCTCTCCTCCCTCTTCACTCTGGCATCCATCATGAGGATGTGGTAGCTTCTGTAAGGCTTGAAAAGTGTCCACACAACCTTCCAGTACTACTGTGGGGGCTGCTTTCCAATCTGAAATGAGGTCAACAGTTTCTCTCCTGGATAGCTTGGGCTAACACTTTGTATTTGCCAATTTGAGTGGTGGCCTCTTGGAACCCAAGCATGAGAATCAGCTGCTGTCATTTTCTGTGTTAGTCACCATTTATCTTAGATTATTTGTTATTCCAGATTCATCCAGACTTCCTTCAGAGGTGCTTTGTGTTCACTGAGAATCCCTACTAGAGCAAAGTTAGAGACATGCAAGGCTAAGGACTTGCTATGTTATGTCTAAATATTAAAAAAAGCAATACTTTAGTCTGAAGATAAAATGTGATTTGGCAATGAACTTTGACCAAGAATGGTCACCAACTGTGACCAACTTCATGCTGGGATCAGCTGTACAGTAAAACATTTTGTATGAACTTAAACCACTTTCTCATGGAATTGTCGAACATTTTTAGGCTAAAAGAAGTGATTGAGAAGTCTCTTTGTTAAATTACAGATAGAGCACCTTTTTCCTGTTCTCACCACAGGAATAAAATGTAATTATTTGATGGAATGGAGGTGCTAGCTAAAACGATGGTGATGATCACTTGCAATATATGTGTGTCCATACATTGTACTTCTTAAAACTTACACAGTGAATATGTCAATTATATCTCAATAAACCTGGGAAAAATACTTCTCCACATCCTTTGTTCATTCAGTTTAAATAGAGCATTGTTAACATATCTTACAATACATTTTAACACCCACTGTGTTAAGACGACAACAACAGCAGCAGCACTATGAAATCTGGAATCCTGATTTTTGTGGTTGCTGATAAGAAAATGAGCTCAAATCAATTCTTCAAGGGTAAAAGCAAGTAACATGAAGTAAAAACCTTGCTTATGTAAACACCTGATATAGCTTCCTTTACAAAGTTTTACTAGACCATTTTACATTCTAAAATTCTCACAATTCCCTTTTGGGTGGTGGTGAGTACTTCTGAGTAATGCCTAAAGGGAAAGTACTTCAACATTCTGGAAGGAAACTCAAAGCAGGGATCTCCTGGAGACCTATTCACAGGGGTAGATATTAAAAATGTAACCCAGTACAGTTTTCTCTATACACAGGAAAGCCACATTATTCTTTTTCACCTTCCACTGTTACCTTTATAGAGCCTCAGGTAGAGCAATGTCCCAAAGGGGAGATTTACATCTTTAAAGTCATCTCTAATTGTAAAGGTCCCCTAGGGTAACACAGGCACTCTGCTGGAAAGGAGGGGAAGAATACTGTATGTTCTATCTCTTCCCTCTTTCCTCTACCTTGGAACATTATGTGGATTCTCTAAATCACTGATGAGGTCCCAGGAGCTAAAAAGGCTTCATTTCATATTGGTCAGAAATTCTGTTTGTCCTTTCTTGTGTTGATGACCCGGGAACACTGCAGGCTGTTGAATCAGATTGTGACTCAATTCATTTCATGTTACTTTACCTGGAAGGATTTTAAATCCCTGTAATGCATCTTCTTTATAATGTATTTAGCTTTGCATGTATGAAGGCAACTTCCTAAAATGGGGGCTAGCACCAAAAGGTATACTTCCACCTCCTGCCTCCTGTCTGTGGGGCCAGTTGTCTGAGGTGAACCTCTCACTGTAGCTGAACATAGTCATTTGAAACCAACTTGGCTCCAGCAAAGCTGGGTCATTGATTATGTGGATGAATTACCTGTCCCTTAGTTCCTGTCTGAGAAACAAGAATGTTAACAGTTGTGAACATTCAGGGGTGCCTGGGTGGCACAGCGGTTAAGCGTCTGCCTTCGGCTCAGGGCGTGATCCTGGCGTTATGGGATCGAGCCCCACATCAGGCTCCTCTGCTATGAGCCTGCTTCTCCCTCTCCCACTCCCCCTGCTTGTGTTCCCTCTCTCGCTGGCTGTCTCTATCTCTATCGAATAAATAAATAAAATCTTAAAAAAAAACAGTTATGAACATTCAGCAAATTGAGAGCACAGGATCATTTAGAACATGGGATGAGTCCTAGCAATTTGTAATGAGCGTCAATGTATTAGTAAGATGGAGCCTACTTTCTTCCAACACAGGTAACTTGGTGATGACACCTATCATCACTGTGGCAGGGGTCTTGGTAGTTACTTTATTTATCAACAGAACACCAGGCACACATGGGCTGGTGGTGTGACCACAGTCCACCAAGAACTCAGGCCTCTCTCATCTCCTGTTCTCCATCTTATACTATGACGGGACCCCAGTGTCCATTTAAAAACTAAGTTTAGGGACCTAATTATTTCTGGAGTATTGTGGTCCTGTGTCCCTGTCTTGGTGACTGAACTCCCCTCTCTAACTTTCCTGCATGTGTCAGTACTATCCTGATGTCAGTAGATGCTAACTTCACTTCCTATAGTCAGAAGTTACCTTGTCTGAACAAGAGAACACTTGGGAAATGCACTTCCAGAAGAATGTTCATGAATATTTAGGGAATGAGTGGTGTTCACTGCTTTGACTTGAAAGAAGGAAATGCATTTATCATTTGGTACTGATATTTAACTTCCTAGAAATTCCTTAAACTTGAATTTCATACAAATAATAACATGAGGAAGGATTTTATCTAGAAAGAAGATATAATAGGAAAGTGGCAGACAATTTTTCTAAAAAAAAAATCAGGTACTCTGTTTAAAAAAGTCATCTTTTTTAAAAAAATAATTTAATCTTTTAATTTTTATTCCAGTATAATTAACATGCAATATTATATTAGTTTCAGGTGTAAAATAGAGTGACACAACAATTCTATACATTACTCAGTTCTCATCATGACAAGTATACTTTTAATCCCTTTCACCTATTTCACCCATCCCCCCACCCACCTCCCATCTGGTAACCATTAGTTTGTCCTCTGTAGTTAAGAGTCTGTTTCTTGAGGTGCCTGGGTGGCACAGAGGTTAAGCGTCTGCCTTCGGCTCAGGGCGTGATCCCGGCGTTATGGGATCGAGCCCCATATCAGGCTCCTCTGCTATGAGCCTGCTTCTTCCTCTCCCACTCCCCCTGCTTGTGTTCCCTCTCTCACTGGCTGTCTCTATCTCTGTGGAATAAATAAATAAAATTTAAAAAAAAAAGAGCCTGTTTCTTGGTTTGTCCCTTTTTTTCTTTGTTTGTTTTGCTTCCTAAATTCCACACATGAATGATACAATGTGGTATTTGTCTTTATATAACTTAGCATTGCACTTTCTAGATCTATCCATGTTGTTGCAAATGGCTAGAGTTCATTCGTTTTTACTGCTGAATAATATTCCATTGTATATATATATATATATATATGTGTGTGTGTGTGTGTGTGTGTGTGTGTGTACACATCTTCTTTATCCATTCCTCTATCAATGGATGCTTGGGTTCCTTCCATATTTTTGTTATTGTAAATAATGCTCCAATAAACATAGGGGTACATATATCTTTTTGAATTAGTGTTTTCATTTTTCTTAGGTAAATACTCAGTAGTGGAATTACAGGATCATATGGCAGTTCTATTTTAAATTTTTTGAGGAATGTCCATACTGTTTTCTACAGTGGCTGCCCCAATTTCCATTCCCACCAACAGTGTGCAAGGGTTCCTTTTTCTCCATATCCTCATCTACAGTTTTTATCTCTTGTCTTTTTGATGAGAGTCATTCTAACAGATGTGAGGTGACATCTAATTGTGGTTTTGATTTGCATTTCCCTGATGATGAGTGATACTGAGCTTCTTTTCATGTGTCTGTTGGCCACGTGTACATCTTCTTCAGAGAAAAGTCTGTTCATGTCTTCTGTCCATTTTTTTAATTGGATTATTTGTTTTTTAGGTGTTGAGTTATATAAGTTCTTTATGTATGTTGGATGTTAACCCCTTGTCAGATATATCACTTGCAAATATCTTCTCCCATTATATAAGTGGTCTTTTTGTTTTGTTGACTGTTTCCTTCGTTTCAGAAGTTTTTCATTTTTGATCTAGTCCCAATAATTTATTTTTGCTTTTGTTTTCCTTGTCTCGGGGACATATTTAGAAAGATGTTGCTATGAACAATGTCAGAGAATTGGTGTCTATGCTCTCTTCTAGGATTTTTATGGTTTCAGGTCTCACATTTAGGTCCTTAATCAGTTTTGAGTTTATTTTTGCATGTGGTGTAAGAAAATCATCCAGTTTCATTCTTCTGCGTGCAGCTGTGTAGTTTTCCCAACACCATTTGTTGAAGATACTATCTCTTCCCCATTACATATTCTTGCCTTCTTTGTCATAGGTTAATGGACCACATAATTGTGGGTTTATTTCTGGGCTCTCTATTCTATTCCATTGATCCATGTGTCTATTTTGTTCCAGTACCGTACTGTTTTCATTACTACAGCTTTGTAGTATATCTTGAAATCTGGGATTGTGATACCTCCAGTTTTGTTCTTTTTTAAGATTGCTTTGGTTATTCAGGGTCTGTTGTGGTTCCATGAAGATATTAAAGTTCTGAAAGACTTGCCCTTTCGATTTCAGGGTTTCATACTTTTTTTTTTTTTTGAGATAAAGAGAGAGAGAGAGAATGCATGGTGAGGGAGGGGCAAAGTGAGAGAATCTCAAGCAGGCTCCAAGCCCAGCACAGAGTCCAGTGCAGGTCTTGATCCCATAACCCTGAGATCATGACCTGAGATGAAATCTAGAGTTGGTTGCTCAACTGACTGAGCCATCTGGATGCCCCATGAGTTTCATATATTCTGTAATAAGCTCTCATTTCATACATTCTGCATAGGACATTCTTTTTTCTTAAAATAAGATGACATCTCAGAAATTGGAGGTGTAAATCTCTAAGAACTTTAATATTTTAAAAAATGGAAAAAAATGTCATTCTGGGCCTTGTCTGACTCTTTTGTGAAGGTTAAGGGAGGTCCAAGGGGCTGCGAAGTTGTCCCTGAAAAGGTCTTGCCTCCAGTGCCAGGGGCATTAATTGGGAAAGGCAAACACCACCACGTGATGGGTGTTTGCAGCCAGAAAATTTAGGGGCTTATGGAGCTGCCTTAGAATCTAGGCAAACGTCTAGACATCTACACACAAACTGGTTTTGTTTACATATCTCCATACAAAGGTGTGCTTTACAGTGGGAAAGCACATCATTTGCATTACTTTTCAAAATGTTGCTTTGCTTAATTGCAAGCACTAATGAACTATAAATCTTCTTGTAGGCATTGTGACTACCTTCCTTCTCTTAAAATTCTCTATATATGTAAGACTTTTAACAGCCTGTCAATGTGCAGGGATATGAAAAGAGAGCCACACTGCCGTGACTATTTGTAAAAGGCGATACTTACTTAATGTTACTTCTTCCATGGTCAGGCATACTTTTTCATAAATTAGTACATAGATATAATTGTTTTATATATTTATTAGTTACATATATTTAATATACATTTGAATAATGTAGATATATATATACACATACATAGAATAAGCTTTCAAATAGTTTTTAAAACTAGGACTATATGAAGATAGCTGAATGATGTCTTAAAAACAAATGGCCCTAATGTGTGAAGTGCAAACTATGTATTTGCATGAAGCAATTAAAAATGATATATGAATCATTATTTTTCCAATTTGCATAGACAACCTTTGGGATGAAGAGGTTTTGTAGCATGCCCAAGTTATCACTACCCTAAGTGGTGAGGTGGGATATGAACCTAGGCAGGCTGGCTCTAGGCTATGCTTTCATCAGGACACACAGGGAGAGGAAGCAGAAAGAGTGAGAGGAACAGTGGGCTTTGCAGTTCTTCCCTTAGGAACAACATGAGAAGATGAGGCTAATAAGTCTGAATGGATGGTCAGACCTGGGCTATGAAGATTTCCCAGTCCCTGGGGCTTCCAGCCATGAAGTTGTTTGAGATGCCCCAATTTTTAAGAACCTGGGTATAGGGAAGCAGCTTTGAAAGGTACCTCCTCTGCTTTCATGTTGCATGGTGTCTCCTGACATGTGGATCCCAGAATCATTCCCAGTTCTATCATCTGGAAGGCACTCAATACTGTTTTTGAGGACTAGAATCATACAATTATGACAATTATTAACACACATTTCTTCTATTATCTGTAATGGAACAAAGTAAAATTTGTAAACCATTTTTAAACATTTTTATTTAAATTCTAGTTAGTTGATATCAGGAGTAAAACTCAGTGATTCATCAATTACATATAATATTCAGTGCTCCTCACAAAAAGTGCCTTCCTTAATACCCATCACCCATTTATAATTTAGCATTTTTATAGTTAATATATATATTGTGTTATTAATTTCAGGATAGAGTTTGGTGATTCATCAATTGCATGTAACACGCAGTGCTCATTACATGAAATACCCTCCTTAATGCCCTTCCCCCAGTTACCCCACTCACTTCCCTCCCACAACCCTCAGTGTGTTCCCTACAGTTAAGAGTCTCTTATGGTTTGCCTCTCTTTCTGTTTTTATCTTGTTTTATTTTTCCTTCCCTTCTGCTATGTTCATCAGTTCTGTTTCCTAAATTCCACATATGAGTAAAATCATATGGTATTTTTCTTATTCTGACTTATTTCACTTAGTATAATACACTTCAGCTCCATCCAAGTCATTGAAAATGGCAAGATTTCATTCTTTTTGATAGTTGAGTAATATTCCTGTGTGTGTGTGTGTGTGTGTGTGTATGGACATCTGGGCTTTTTCCATATTTGGCTACTGTGGACATTGCTGCTATAAACATTGGGGTGCATGTGCCCCTTGGAATCACTGTTTTAGTATCCTTTGCATAAATACCTAGTAGTGTAATTGCTGGGTCATAAGATGTAAACCATTTTTGAAATTTCAGAGATGAAAGTTCCTGATAAGTATCTAGTCATCAAGGGGTGATAAATGGAAACTATTTCTATGACATCCCCTCTTTACTTTGGATGTGCAGATGCCAATGATATTCTCTCTAGTGGGACGTCTGTGTTTTTAAGTTTTTATGTTTATGATTTTTACTTGTGACTGTGGTTCTCTTTGCACTTCTTTCCCCATAATACCAACTTCTTCAAGCCTGGATGGGACTACAATGGCATTTCATCATTTGATTCCAATCCCTTTGTGAAAACAGAAAAAAATAGCAATTTTTAGATAGCGGAAGGCTATATTCCATTTTCAAGTGAAAATATTAATGATGTATTTGCAGTCCAACAGAAGCTCCAATTTCTAAGAGGCAAGATGGCAGAAGAGTAGTGGACCTCATTTCATCTGGTCCCTTGAATTTACCTAGATAACTGTCAAATCATTCTGAACACTTATGAATTCAACCTGAGATGTAAGGAAAGAATTGCTGGAATTCTACAAATAGAAAAGCAATCACTTTTTGCAAGTAAGAGGTGCAGAGAGGTGAATCTGAGGGGATATATCAGAAGATAAATGGTGGGAGGGGCAGTCTGTAAGCGGACTACTGGAAATTGGTAATAGCCCCAGAGCACAAGATTGGAACTTTTAGAAGTCTGCTGCAGTGAGAGACATTCCTGCCTGAAAGGTGCTCAGGTGGAGAAGTGGCGCAGAATCCTAGGAGGAACAGTGTGGTCTCAGGATCCCCAAGGTCACAGAAAGAACGGGGGTGCCTGAGCCGGAAGAGTTCCCAAGCATTGGATCAGGGAAACCAGCTATGGTCAGCAAGCCCAGGAGGGAGTTCTCAGCTCAGTTTGCCATAAACCACAAACCCCAGCAGAATCAGGCAACAGCTATCCATGCAGGGGCCCTGCAAAGGGATGAAACGTGGTGACCCTCAACCCTCCTCTGGGAGGATCAGAACAGGCATGCACTGCAAGAGTCTGCAGAGTTTAGCAAACACAAGAGTGAAAACTTCTTTTCCCTGAAGAGAGAAGGCCAGGAACTTTGCATGAAGCAATTAAAGGAACTTTGAGCTCCAGGAACTTTGAGCTCCAGGGCTGGAGATTGGGTGCGGCCATTTTTATTTCCATCCTCTAAAGAGAAGTGGAAAGCCTTCAGGGAGCAAAAGCCACATAGAGCAACCTGGCCTGCTGGCAAGGGTCTTGCAACTCCCAGGCAAAGACACCTGAGAATCAGCACAGCAGGCCCCTCCCTCAGAAGAATAGCTGGAACAGCAGGCAAATACGAACTTCATGGAGCACACAGAACTTCAAAACTCCAGTGCTAGGGGAAAACAGTATATAGAATTTGAGGTTTTTTTCCTCAGGATTCTTTTATCTTTCAGTTTAAAGTTTTCCTCTTCTTTCTTTCTTTTTCTCCTTTTCAACTAGTTTCTTATTTTATCAACTCTTTGTTTTTAAGCCTTTTTTAACTTACATTTTTACGTTTACATTTTATAGATATAGTCTTTATTTTTTACTTCCTTTCACTGTATTCAATTTTATTTTTGTATATATATGTTTTCTTTCTTTACAATTTTGGTATTTAGTGTCTTCTAACAAACAGACCAAAATACACCCAGGACCAAGTGGCTCATCATGTTTTGTCCACAGTGGAGATTATATTTTCTCTCCCCTCCCCCTCTTTTTTTTTTTTCTTCTCTGTTTTGGTTTCTGACCTCTTCGGATTTGTCTAGTGTTTATTTCACTTGGGTCATGGTTGATATTGTTTGATTTTTCTCTCTTGTTCACCCATTCTTCTCTGGGAAAATGACTAGAAGGAGAAATTCACAACAAAAGAAAGAGCCAGAGGTAATACTCTCTGCCACAGATCTAGTTGATATGGATATAAGTAAAATGTCAGAGCTGGAATTCAGAATAATGATTATAACGTTACTAACTGGGTTGAAAAAAGCATAAGAGACACTACAGAATCTCTTAGTGTAGAAATAAAATTTAATGAGGCCAAAATTAAAAATGCTTTAACAGAGATACAGTCTAAAATAGATGCTCTAGGAGCTGGGTAAATAATACAGAAGAGAGAGTGAGTGACATAGAAGACAAGATGATGGAGAGGAAGGAAGCTGAGGAAAAGAGAGAAAAACAACTAATGGACCACGAGGGGAGGCTTTGAGAAAGCAGCAATACCATGAAGCAAAACAATATTACAGGGGCGCCTGGGTGGCACAGCATTTGAGCGTCTGCCTTCGGCTCGGCATGATCCCAGTGTTATGGGATCGAGCCCCACATCAGGCTCCTCTGCTATGAGCCTGCTTCTTCCTCTCCCACTCCCCCTGCTTGTGTTTCTTCTCTCGCTGGCTGTCTCTACCTCTGTCGAATAAATAAATAAAATCTTAAAAAAAAAAATATTAGAATTACTGGGATCCCAGAGGAAGAAGAAAGCGAGGCAAATCATTGAGGAGAACTTCCCTAATCTGGGGAAGGAAACAGGCAATCAAGTCCAGGAGGTAGAGAGAACCCTCCTCAAAATCAATAAAAATAGCTCAACACCCTGACATGTAATAGTGAAGCTTGCAAATTTCAGAGATAAAGAGAAAATCCTGAAAACAGCTCAAGAAAAGTGGTTCTTAACCAACAGGGGTAGGGCCATTAGACTGGCAGCAGACCTATCCACAGAGACTTAGCAGGCCAGAAAGGGCCGGCATGATATATTCAGGGTACTAAGTGAGAAAAAGATGCATCCAAGAATACTTTATCCAGCAAGGCTATCATTCAGAATGGAAGGAGAGATAAAGAGCTTACAGGACAGACAGAAACTAAAAGAATCTGTGATCACTAAATCAGCCCTGGAGAGATATTAAAGGGGATCCTGTAAATAAAGAGAGACCAAAAGTAACATAATCTAGAAAGAAGCAGAGACAGTCTACAGAACAGGGACTTTATAGGTAATAAAATGACACTAACTTCTTATCTTTCAGTAGTTACTCTGAATATAAATGGGCTAAATGATTCAATCAAAAGAGACAGGGTATCAGATTGGATAAAAAGGCAAGACCCATCAATATGCTATCTACAGGAGACTCATTTTAGACCTAAGGATACCTCCAGATTGAAAGTGAGGGGGTGGAGAACAATTTATCATGCTAATGGACATCAAAAGAAAGCTGGAGTAGCAATACTCATATCAAACAAATTAGTTTTTAAACCAAAGACTGTAGTAAGGGATGAAGAGGGACACTTTATCATATGTAAGGGGCCTATCTGACAAAAAGATCTAACAACTATAAATATTTATACTCTTAACTTGGGAGCAGCCAGTTGTGTAAGCCAATTAATAACAAAATTTAAAAAATGCATTGAAAATAATATAATAATAGTAGGAGACTTCAACACCCCACTCAGAGCAATGGACAGATCATCTCAGCAGAATGCCAACAAGGAAAGAAGGGCTTTGAATGACACGCTGGACAACATGGACTTCACAGATATATAGAGAGCATTCCATCCTAAAACAACAGAGTATACATTCTTCTTGAGTACATGGAACATTCTCCAGAATAGATCACATACTGGGTCACACATCAGGTCTCAACTAGTACCAAAACATTGGGATTATTCCCACATATTTTCAGACCACAATGCTTTGAAACTTGAAGTCAATCACAAGAGGAAATTTGGAAGGAACTCAAACACTTGGAGGTTAAAGAGCATCCTACTAAAGAATGGATGGGTCAACCAGGAAATTAAAGAAGAATTTAAAAAATTCATGGAAACAAATGAAAATGAAAATACAACTGTTCAAAATCTTTGGGATACAACCAAGGTGGTCCTAAGAGGGAAGTATATACCAATAAAAGCTTTTCTCAAAAAGTTAGAAAAGTCTCAAATACACAACCTAAACTTACTCATAAAGTTGCTGGAAAAATAACAGCAAATAAAGCCTAAACCAAGCAGGAGAAGAGAAATAATAAAGATTAGAGGAGGAATCAATGAAATAGAAACCAAAAGAACAGTAGAACAGATCAATGAAACTAGAAGCTGGTTCTTTGAAAGAATTAATAATATTGACAAACCTGTAGGCATATTTATCAAAAAGAAAGAGAAAGGACTAAAATTAATAAAATCATGAATGAAAGAGGAGAGATCACGACCAATACCAAGGAAATAAAAACAATTGTAAGAACATATTATGAACAACTATATGCCAACAAATTAAGCAATCTGGTAGAAATGGATGCATTCCTGGAAACTTATAAACTACCAAAACTGAAAACCTGAACTGACCATGACCAACAAGGTAATTGAAGCAGTTATCAAAAATCTCCCGACAATCAAGAGTCCAGGGCTGTATGGCTTTCCAGAGGAATTCAACCAAACATTTAAAGAATTAATACCTATTCTTCTGAAGATGTTTCAAAAAATAGAAAGGGGAGGAAAACTTCCAAACTCATTCTATGAGTCCAGTATTACCTTGATCCCCAAACCAGGCAAAGACCCCATCAAAAATAATTACAGACCAATATCCCTGATGAATATGGATGCCAAAATTCTCAAGATCCTAGTTGATAGGATCCAACAGTACATTAAAAGGATATTTACCACGACCAAGTGGAATTTATTCCCGGGCTGCAAGCATGGTTCAACATTCACAAATCAATCAATGTGATACATCACATTAATTAAAGAAAGGACAAGAACCATATGATCATTTCAATTGATGCAGGAAAAGCATTTGGTAAAATGCAGCACCCTTTTTTGATTAAAACTCTCCATAGTGTAGGGATAGAGGGAACATACCTCAATATCATAAAAGCCATTATGAAAAGTCCACAGCAAATATCACTCTCAATGGGGAATAACTGAGAACTTTCCCCTTAAGGTCAGGAACACGACAGGAGTGCCCACTCGCACCACTTTTGTTCAACATAGTACTAAAAGTTCCGGCCCCAGCAATCAGACAACAAAAAAGAAATAAACGGCATTCAATTTGGCAAAGAAGAAGTCAAACTCTCACTCTTCAGGGATGACATTATACTTTATTTGGAAAACCCAAAAGACTCAACCCCAAAATTACTAGAACTCATACAGGAATTCATCAAAGTGGCAGGATATAAAACCGAAGCACAGAAATCAGTTGTGTTTCTATACACTAACAATGAGACAGAAGAATGAGATATTTCAAATAATGAATCATGGAACACTACGTCAAAAACTAAGGATATACTGTATAGTGACTAACATAACAATAAAAAATTATTTTAAAAATAAATTTTAAAAGAGAGGAATGAGAAATTAAAGAATTGATCCCATTTATAATTACACTAAAACCCACAAGATAGCTCGGAAAAAACCTAACTGAAGAGGTAAAGGATCTGTACTCCAAAAACTACAGAAAACTTATGAAAGAAATTGAGGAATACACAAAGAAATGGAAAAACCTTCCATTCTCATGGATTGGAAGAATAAATATTGTTAAAAAGTCTGTGCTACCCAAAACGATATACACATTCAATGCAATCCCTATCAAAATACCATCAACTTTTTTCACAGAGCTGGAACAACAATCCTAAAATTTGTATGGACCCAGAAAAGACCCCAAATAGCCAGAGGAATGTTGAAAAAAAAACAAAACAAAAAACAAAAAACAAAGCTGGTGGCATCACAATTCTAGACTTCAAGCTATATTACAAAGCTGTGATCATCAAGACAGTATGGTACTGGCACAAAAAACAGACATATAGATTAATGGAACAGAGTAGAGAAACCAGAAATGGATCCTCAACTCTATGGTCAACTAATCTTCAACAATGCAGAAAAGCATATCCAATGGAAAAATGACAGTCTCTTCAATAAATGGTGCTGGGAAAATTGGACAGCCACATGTAGAAGAATGAGACTGAACCATTTTCTTAAACCATACACAAAGATAAACTCAAAATGGATGAAAGCCCTAAATGTGAGACAGGAATCCATCAAAATTCTGGAGAACACAGACAGAAACTCTTTGACCTCAGCTGCAGCTATGTCTTGCTGGACACCTCTCCAAAGGCAAGGGAGAAAAAAAAGTAAAAATGAACTATTGGGACATTATCAAGATACAAAGCTTCTTTTTTTTAAAAGATTTTATTTATTTATTTGACAGAGAGAGAGACAGGCAGTGAGAAAGGGAGCACAAGCAGGGAAAGTGGGAGAGGAAGAAGCAGGCTCCCAGCGGAGGAGCCTGATGTGGGGCTTGATCCCAGAATGCCAGGATCATGCCCTGAGCCAAAGGCAGATGCTTAACAACTGCACCACCCAGATGCCCTAAGATTCAAGCTTCTGCATGGCAAAGGAAACAGTCAGCAAAACTAAAAGGCAACCTATGGAATGGAAGAAGATATTTACAAATGACATATCAGATGAAGGGCCTGTATCCAAGACCTATAAGGATCTTATGACACTGAAAAAACAAAGAATCCAGTGAAGAAATGGGCAGAAGATGTGAACAGACATTTCTCCAAAGAACACAGACAAATGGCCAACAGACATGTGAAAAATTGCTCCACATCCCTTGGCATCAGGGAAATACAAGTCAAAACCACAATGAGATACCACCTCATACCAGTCCAAATGGCCAAAATTAACAAGACAGGAAACAATAAATCTTGGCAAGGATGTGGAGAAAGTGGAACCTCTTACCCTTTTGGTGGAAATGCAAGCTGGTACAACCACTTTGGAAAACAGTATGGAGGTTCCGCAAGAAGTTAAAAAATAGAGCTACCCTATGACCCAGAAATTACACTACTAGGAATTTACCCCAAAGATACAAATATAGTGATTCAGAGGGGCACCTGCGCCCTAGTGTTCATAGCAGTAATGTCTGCAATAGCCAAACTGTGGAAAGAGGTGAGATGTCCATCAACAGATGAATGGATGAAGAATATGTGTTATATATACACAATGGAATATTACTCAGCCATCAGAAAGGATGAAAACTTATCATTTACATCGATGTGGATGGAACTGGTGGGTATTATGCTAAGTGAAATAAGTCAATCAGAGAAAGACTATCACCATATGGTTTCACTCACATGTGGAATATAAGAAATAGCACAGAGGATCTTAGGAGAAGAGAAGGAAAACTGAATGGGAAGTCATCAGAGAGGGAGACAAACCATGAGAGACTCTTAACTATAGGAAACAAACTGAGGGTTACTGGAGGGGAAACGGGTGGAGGGATGAGGTAATTGAATGATAGGCATTAAGGAGGGCACGTGATGTGATGAGCACTGGGTGTTATATGCAACTGATGGATTGTTGAACACTGCATCTGAACCTAAGTGTGTACTCTATGTTGGCTAATTGAATTTAAATTAAAAAAATTCCAATTTCCCTAAAAAGCAATGAAATACTCTTTAAACACCTATATAAAAACCCAAAATGGCTTTCTGCATATCGTACTGGTTATGAATTATAATTTTCTTCCCCACTGCAAAGAATACATGCTATGATGTAAAGAATAGAGAGATAAAATATAAAAGATAATAAAGATACTATCTAAAATTGGGCTCAGTTTTGCAATAGGTTTGGTAGGTTTGAAGATATGGATATCACAAATTTTGAGGTGTTAAACTTTCTAGGAAAGGGAAGGGGATTGAAAAACATAATGCAACAAATGTAACATCTGGTGTATGAGCCTATCAGTCAGCTCACTGTGTAACAAACCATCCTAAAATCTAGTGGGTTTTTATTATTCCTCATTTGGATTGGTTGGACAAGTTGCTGATTTAGAATGACTAGGGTAGGACTGGGTAGTCAATGATGGAATTACTCACTCGTCAGGGTGTTGACTTGACCTGAGCTGGGGCCATGAGCATGTCTGGGCATTTGTCTGATTTCCAGAAGATTGTCACATTCATTTAGTGTTTACAGGGTTCCCAAGAGCAGCAAGACGGGCCAGCCCCAACACTCAAGACTTCCCAAGTTTCTGCTGCTGTCACATTTGCTATTAAGTCACTTGGACAAGGCCACGGACGAAGTAAAAATAATTCTTATAGCTGTTTTCACAAATAACTTACCACAGTACAAGACACACTTTCACCCTTCACCTACCTCTTTAAAGTTTTGCTAATGTGCACATAAAGATCCAATATAGCAGATTTTCCACTTGATAGTAAATTTGGATAATAATGTTTGTGAACTGTTATAGTGAATATTGAGTCAGTGAGAGTTTGGGTAGCAAGGGTAGGTGAATTTTCAAATGGAAAACCTGAAAGTGGCAGACTGTTTAAGAACAAATGTTATGAACACCTTTGGATAACTTTGTGTTGTACTTCTGACAGTTTCAACTGACATTTTGCCCCAGATGAGATATTTGAGCAGCCCTTAATTGGCATGGGTCTGTGATTACCATTTTATAAAGAGAACTTCCAGTGACTTCATTTATTAATGTATTTATCCATCAGTACCAGGTGTGGTGCTAATATGCTCGGGACCTAAAGAAGAGAGCCTCTGCTCCCTGGGAGTGTGTCTCCTGCAAACCCAATCTCTAAGTCCCTGTCCTTTATTAATCATTTTTCCATTTGACCCTCTTCTATGGTAAAGGAAAGGGAAAAGTGTTAGAAAGTAATTTTCTGAGTTTTAGAAGTTACAAATTGATATCATTAAGAAGCATAATTTTTCTTCTGTTTTGTCAAAGTGTTCCACATGCTGCAATAATTCATAGCCTATTTAGGAATCATTAAACTCTCCAATTATTAAAACAAATTATGAACATAGGCTCTCCACAAGCATGATGTTTTAAACTGAGGGATTCTGCACATTTATCACGTGTTACATTTATTAGTATTTTAAACACATTAATTTCACAGCTACTTATGAATTATATAAAACATTTATTTGTAAGAATAATTTTTTCTTCCACAGAAAAGAGAAATGATTAATAACATTACAAAGGAAGTTTAAGAAACATAAAAATATTTCCCTGTGGGTGGGAAGTGTTTCTTCAACATTTAGTCAAATGTAGACACAATAAAGCATCTACCCCATGCCCCACACACACCATCTGCATTATACCCTCTTGAGTGAGAGTTTGTGGCAGGGCTTCAGAATAAAGAGCACATCCCTCCAAGCTCTGCTGTCCCCAAGCCCAGAGTATCATGGTGTGCTCTTTTCCCTTGTAAGTATGTAATATTGGGGGTGGGGACAGGAATCCATGCCTCACTCTGCAAGCTGCAGCCTCATAGATGGTTTCTAATTACAGTGAGGCCCCCTTATCTGTGGTTTCACTTCCTGCAGTTTCACTAGTCCTTAGTCAACCTCAGTCCAAAATCAGATGACTCTCCTGATCTATCATCAGGTCAGTAGTAGCTTAATGCTATGTCCCAATGCTTATGTCATTCATCGCACCTCATCTCATCACATAGGCATTTTATCATCTCACGTCATCACAAGAAGAAGGATGACTACAGTACAATAAGATATTTTGAGAAAGAGACCACATTCATGTAATTGTTTTATAATATATTTGTTATAATTGTTCTCTTAACCTCTTACTATGTCTAATTATTAAATTAAACTTTATCATAGGTATACATGTATGGGAAAAAAACATAGTATATATAGGGTTCGGTACTATTCATAGTATCAGGCATCCACTGGGGTCTGGGAACATATACCTTTGAGGATGATGGGGGGAGGTGACTGTATTTCATGTAGAACTCAAACATATAAAGATCTTTCCAGTGGCAGGAAATAGAACATGTATAGAAGTCATTCTGTCTCATCTTTATTGCAAACTTAAGACAGAAATGAGTGAGATGGAAAATTACTTTCAACAGTGAAAGTCTAATGTAAGAAGGGATATGGAAATATAAAATGTTAGAATTTTATAGAAGGGTCTTTGTGCTTAATCTATACCAACCACCCCATTTTATAGATGAGAAAACTGAGGCTGAGGAAGGTAACCTCGTGTGGTTTCAAACAGGGTGAGCAAGGAGGGAACTTCTAAACTGGGAGTCTTCCTTTCACATTGCCAGTGGTTTCTACCACTAACAACTAGATTTCAAATGCTCTCAGCCATCTCCAGGGAAGCAGGTTTTGACTGTGTAGTTTAGAACAATTGGTACTTAGCAGCTGTGTGACTTGATGAGAATTACTTAATCTCTTACGTCTCAGTTTACCCCCTGAAAGGAAGAGTTATTATAGTCTCTGTTTCAGTAATCAGAGCCTGGAGGGTACAGAAGCATCTGCACCTCATAGGAGTGACTTTGGGTAATGTTCTCTACATCTTGCTATATAATTTACTGATTTCAAATCTGCATTTCAAAATATTTTATCGTGAAGGTGTATAATCTGTGTCTTAATGGGAATGGGTAGCAGAGACAATAGGAGATGAGGGGCAAAGAGGAGGGCCCTATCTTCAGGACACTTTTTGTTTTGCCATTTTTACATGTAAAAACAAACCCTTGAAAAGTTTTACTTGGGTCCCAAAATTCAAAGTAATTTTGACCCATGGAGTAACTGGTAAAATTCTTCAAGTTTTCTGAGTTTCAGCATTCCTAATATATGAAATTTTAAAAAATCTGATAATTTTAGGCTCTTTCCAAAATATACTTGGGACTTTATAGAGAATATTCTTTATCTGGTATCATTGATCACATTGGTGGGCCTTGGCCCTGCTTGGAGGAACATTTTCATCCTTTTCTCCTCATTCTCTCATCCAATGAACCAGTGTTAAAGAAAAGAAGGAAGTAACATGTATGAATATCTATGGGTGCCACACTGGTCATTCTCATATGCTGAATTTTATTTAAAATATCGAGTGTGTTTCCTGTGCAACTATAGCCTGTTACACAGTCAGCAATCATCATTGTGAGGCTAAAACCCTGCCATCAAGGAGGTTAAGGTGCCTACCCACATCATCCAGTCTATTCTGTCTGGCAGAATTGTTATTGTCTCATCCAGTATGCTTTTGAACTTGCTTGGTGTCTCTTGCTCCATTTATCTGTGTGGCTTACTCCTGCACCTCACCTAGGTTTTGGTTCTAAGTCACCTTCTCAATAAGGAAGGCATCACCTCCTTGCTGCATCCCACTCCCCTTTCCACCTCTTCCAAGGTACAGTTAGTACTGGCTAGGGAGTGCTCCTCTTACAAGCTGCTCTGGGTAATTTTGCATCCACAATATGTGTCCAGCATGAATCAACAGAGGCTGTGCTCTCAGAGCCTGTAAAGGGGGTGTGCTCTTCAAACACCATCCCCAAAATGCTCACCCCACTCTATTCACATTTCACTTCATCACAAATAAGATGGCCAGACATAGCCCCAACAGGGGGAAAGGGAAATGCAATTCTACCACCTGCACACTGGGAGGGCTGCTGCAGTATTTGGTGAATAGGACCAATGACCTCCATAATCTGTATCTAGCTGCCAAATATTGTCTCTCTCTTACATCAGGGGAGATACATCCTACCCTTTTCAAATGAGGCAACCCAAAAGGCCCATCCAGTCCCAGCCCCAAGTTCAAGGTTATGTGTATGTGTGCTGGCATCCACATTAATTCACATGGTTTTCCTTGGTCCATTGACTTCTTTTTTTATATAATAATATTTTTTATTATATTATGTTAGTCACCATACAGTACTTCCCTAGTTTTTGATGTAAAGCTCCATGATTCATTACTTGCGTATAATACCCAGTGCACCATGCAATACATGCCCTAGCATTATCTCCTCCAGTCCAAGGAAACAGTCAAAAAAAAAACAAAAAACAAAAAACAAAAAACAAAAACTAAGAGGCAGCCCATGGAATGGGAGAAGATATTTGCAAATGACACTACAGATAAAAGACTGGTATCCAAGATCTACAAAGAACTGGTCCATTGACTTCTAAACAAAAAGAAAAGCTATTTGACCTATCCCCACATATACAGTTATATCTAGTGTGATGGAGAAGAGCCAGGTTAATCACAATCAACCCACAGTTTGCAGCAATTCTGAGACCCCACTGGACAGATCCTGAGTGGGCTCTGTTACCTGGGAAGAAAGCATCTTCTTTGATTAAATTTTGATTCTGCTCCCAGGGTAGGACTCCAAAAGACACTTCTCCTTGGTTCTTGACTCCATTGTTTGAGAGTTTATTCTTTTTCCACTAACTGCTTTGGTTATGGGCATTGGAAAAGAAGACCCCATTAAGGTCTACTCAGTTTTCCAGGCTGCAGTCTTCCCTTTATAGATAGGTATACAAAAGTACATCTTAGTTTCAAATACAGATGTCTCTTCCGAACTTGATGGTCCTTTGGCAGTAGAACTCTCTAAAACCTAGCCAGCTTCTTACCTATTAAAGAGAGTTTCAAATGTGCATAACCACATTCACAGATCTTTTGTCAACACAATTCTAATGTCCACTAAGTGTCTTTGCTTTTGCATGCCAATGCCTCTCCCACCCTTTTGCTTTCAAATGGACTCTTCTTACTTACTCTTTTTCTTAAATTAAGTACAGGTGCCTTGGCTGTATCAGCCTTCAGTGGAAGAGTTATACCTTTGTCTCTTATCCTGAAGCCACATTTATACAATTAAAGATTTTACAGGGTGACAACTTAATCCACTTAAGGATTTTTATCAGTAGGTCTGATTATTTCTGCAAAGCTGAGTTTCAATAGGCTTTTAACTCTCAAGGCATTTCTTGATATGATTTACTGTTGGGGATAAGGAACAGTTGCCTGTTCTAACCCTACAAGAAAATGTGTTTGCTTTATCTTTCTTTTCTCTTTCATAACTGCTTTCCGACTGGCCAATTACCTTCTGAG
Organism: Ailuropoda melanoleuca; assembly: GCF_002007445.2. Taxonomy (NCBI): domain Eukaryota; kingdom Metazoa; phylum Chordata; class Mammalia; order Carnivora; family Ursidae; genus Ailuropoda; species Ailuropoda melanoleuca. The sequence goes on from NC_048226.1 coordinate 25,622,190, forward strand.
ATAATTTCTTTTTTATGTTAGCTTACCAAGCACAGTCAATAGCAGCCAACACATTCTAATTAATGTTACTTTCCCAACCTTTACCCAAAGAGCTACGAACTCATTAGACATACTCTGCTTTATTGCAGATGTCAACTTTGCCAAATATTTCACCCATGTGTGACATAAGCCACCTTGCTTCCAGTCCTAAGCCAACACTACGTGTTATAGATTTGTTTCAGCATTCTTTTTTAATACACTGATTTTCTTTTATTTTTTATTGAGATAAAATTGACATTTAACATAGTATTTGTTTCAGATATACAAATAATGGTTTGATTTACATATATGTTGCAAAATGGTCACCACAATAAGTCTAGTTAGAAATATTTTTTCTTGGGGCTCTTGGGTGGCACAGCAGTTAAGCGTCTGCCTTCGGCTCAGGGCGTGATCCTGGCATTATGGGATCGAGCCCCACATCAGGCTCCTCTGCTATGAGCCTGCTTCTTCCTCTCCCACTCCCCCTGCTTGTGTTCCCTCTCTCACTGGCTGTCTCTCTTTCTGTCAAATAAATAAATAAAATCTTAAAAAAAAAGAAATATTTTTTCTTGTGGTGAGAGCTTTTAAGATCTACTCTTAGTGACTTTTGATTATGCAATAGAGTAGTGTCAACTATAGTCACAATGCTGTACATTACATCCCTGGGACTTATTCATCTTATAACAGGAAGTTTGTACCTTTTGATTCCCCTCACCCCTTCTCCCACGTCTCAGTCTCCACCCCTGGAATCCATCAATCTGTTCTCTGTATCTATGACTTCAGTTTTTTTGTTTTGTTTTGTTTGTTTTGTTTTAGTTTCCACATATAAGTGAGATCGTAGGTATTTGTCTTTCTTTATCTGACTTGTTTTACTTGTTTCAGTACTATTTGAAACCCATTTTTATTTATTTATTTTAAAGATTTATTGATTTTTATAGAGAGAGAGTGCACACGCATGAGTGGGGGAAGGGGCAGAGGGACAGGGAGAAAATCCCAAGCAGACTCCTCACTTGCTCAGAGCCCAATGTGGGACTCTATCTCAGGACCCTGAGATCATGACCTGAGCTGAAAACAAGAGTAGGTCACTTAACTGACTGAGCCACCCAGGTGCCCCAAAACCCATTTTAAAATTAGTCAGTATATAACAGGAAATAACACACAGGCATGTGCCCCCACACACACACACACAAACTTCCTCTTCGTTTCTCTCTCTCTGTACAATTCCAAGTTTAGAGTCTGTAAACGAGAGACATGTGCAAAGCTCTGGAAGGAGATGATGAGACAGAGGCTATTATTCCCCAGAGGCATGTTTAGGCAGATACATGGACAGACAGGAGGACCTGCACTGGGGCCCTTCTGGATGTTGAGATTTCGTTCAACTCTGGAAGCTCCCACAATAACCTGCCCCCAGCTACTGCTTCCCTGGTGTTTGCTCCCCCAGCTGCTCAAATACTTAAGCAACACTCAGATTCCCTGTACATAATTCTTTCCACATTAAAAACTTGGATACTTTTTGTTCTAGCTGGAATCCTAACTGATACACTGGCCTCATTTTTCTGGTTGCTATGTGTGTGACCATCACATTTGCTGTGTGTTTTCACCTTAACTGTATGTTTAATTCCCAGACTAAAATAAACTCCATGAAGGGAGGGAGTTCTCTTGTCAGCGCAGTGCTGGGTCTTCAGTGGTTTGCAGGGCATGGCATACTCAGTGCAGCAAAGAGATGAAGAACGAATGGATTAGTTAATAAAAAGCATGATCTGGTCAGTTGAATTAACTACCTCTGAAAGGTTCTTTAACTGGAAATTCGGTGCGAAGAATAAATGTGGTATTTGTTGAGAATTACTGGACCCACACTCTTTAAGAGTAATTCATTATTATATCTAATATGTAAATGAAACTGAAAGATATAAAAACCTCTAACAGTCTGCTTTAGATCCTCTTTACTATGGGCCTAATTGATGATAATCCTTTAAACTGTGTTTAGGGGAAGGGCCTCTGAGGTGGTTCAGTCTTGGGACATTTCTTTAGGTATCATGGTGAAATTAGTCCTAGTCCACATCTAATGATTGCAGCAAAGCCTTACTCTGTGCTGGGAATACCAAAATGTTTCCAATTACAGAGGTCCTGTGAGCCTCACTGGCCTTCTGTGGAATCAGAAGGTGTCTTGGCTTGGGTGTCTGTCACCTTTATAGTTCTTTGTTGTTGCTGGTTTCTTTTCTTTTCTTTCTTTCTTTTTTTTTTTTTTTTTTGATTTGGGTTGTGTGGTTCGATAAGGCTTTTAAGTGAAAATGACAATTATTATATAAGCTAATACTGTATGGATCTATGCCAGACACTAAGGGTTTTTCATTTAATCATTTCCTTTCTTCTTTATAACCCACTTAGGAGGTGGGCACTCCACCCATTTTACAGATTAGAATGAGGCTTCAATAGGTCATATTACCTGTTAAAGCTTGGCCTTGTGAATAAGGGGGGTCTGATTCTGTGCTTTGAATTATAGTCTACTACCACTTGACCCCTTATCACACTTCATGTGTATATTAAAATTTAAGACTTAGAGAATCTTTTGTATATATGTTATCACATTATTGACTAATAATACTATTTATCATTTGTTAAAATGTTTAGCATGTTGAGCCAGGCACTATACTAAGCACTAACAGAAAGGGACTTGGGGGACAGGGGTGTAAACATGGAGGAAAACTGAGGTTTTGACAAAGAAAACAAAGCATACAGAAAATCCATTAATACAACTACTTTGCCTCTCCTTTTGCTCTGTTTCAGGAATACCAAATTGACATATTTTTTGCTCAGACTTGGACAGACAGCCGCCTTCGATTCAACAGTACAATGAAAATACTCACTCTGAACAGCAACATGGTGGGATTAATATGGATTCCAGATACAATCTTCCGCAATTCTAAAACTGCAGAGGCTCACTGGATCACCACCCCCAATCAGCTCCTCAGAATTTGGAATGACGGGAAAATCCTTTACACTTTAAGGTGAGACATTGATGGATTTTTAATCACTGATGGGCTGATAATTCAGATCATCGTAGAGATGGGACCCTATTTTCATTGCTGCATTCTATCACTTCTCATGTTCGACATGCTACAGCCTCCCGAAAAAGTTTGTCCTAATGCTACTATGTGTGGAAATAAAGGCATACAAATCATCTGCAATGAATATAAACTCATTCCTCCATTAGAATCCATTTCTGCTTAAGTGGAATGCAGAATTATCTTTAATATAAATAACCCATGGCTCCACTCAGCTAGGAAAATAAAGATGTCTTGGTGTATTAATTGACAAATGTAATCATAGCCAAATTTAAGACCACAGGAAAAAAAGAGCATGGAGGGCATTCCCCAATGCATCCTTAATGGAAGTGACAGCTACAGTGTAATGAGTCTTCCTGGGGGCCAGGCAGTCCCTACAAAGCTGGGCAAAGTAAGAGAAACTGTACTTTAAAGAAGTGAACTGACTTGCCTGTCCAAAGTCACCACTGGGAGCTAGTGTTATCAGAGTTTGAACCTGTGTCTATATCTCTCAGAACTCTTTCTACTAAGATGGCCCAAGCCTAACTGAATGCCCAGTTGTAACATACCACAGGGATGCCCTGCACCTTGGCCAGTCTTTCTGTTTGTCTGGCATTAGGATCAGGACAGTACCCTCCAGAACTGTCATCCTCACTGCCTGTCATCTCTTAGGAGCGCTATATGTGCTCACTGTCTTCTAACACTTTCTCTCACCACCTTTGCAGCACAATGGCTCCTATGTCTCCTGCTCCTGTTTTTGTGCAGCCTTTTCTCCTTCTATTCTTTCTGCCTCAGAACTTCCTCATTACTTCACTCACTTTCCTCTCTCTTGCTGGCTTAGTTCATCCATTCCCACATCTATGCTGAGGCTTCCCATATGCCTACCTCCAACCCAGAACTTCCCTTCTGAACTCCACATGCTTGGAACCACCTGCCTATGGGATGTCTCCTCCTGAGGGTCTAAAAGGAATTGCAAATTCAGCATGCCTCAGGAGAAAGTGACTTGTCTAATTCTTCTGACCCATGTATCTTCCTGGCTCAGTGAAGCCCAAGACCAGCCCCTGGGTACTTCTCCTTTCCCACTCCAACATTTAGTACATGAGCTCTTAATTGCAGGTGAATTGTGGCCATGCAGAGAAGTCTCTAACTAAGAATGGTAAACAAGTATCCACAGCACAAATAGAAGTACAGATTAAAATAAAAAGAATTGGAAGATTAGAGAATTTCAACTTTCAGGAAAATAATTTTGGCAGGTGGGGAACAACAACAACATATCCACAGCAGGGAACTCTGCTGATGGATTACATTTAGAGAGCTGGAGTCTGTAACAGGTGTTTCCACATCAGTCTTAAAGGAGCATGGATAAGACTCTGAAGTGAAGGTGAGCCTCAGCAAGCCAGAATTGGGACACAGCCTATCCTGGGATCCTTCATAAGAACTCTGGTCCCAGAGCTGTCTGTTCTGGAAGGATGCAGTGCACACACTTGTATAGCCACCACCTGCCTAGTCTAATGAGAGAGTTGTCCAAATATGAAGTCCCTTCTACAAGTGGATTAGTTTGGCATTATACCTATTTAAACAAATACACCAGTTTCAACAGGGTAGAGGGTTTTAATTCAATCAGACAGATTGAAGACAAAGACATATAAAATAACAGTTATTTTTATTAGTCTCTTCTCTGACTTGGCTTATATTTCTAGACATAGTTTGGAATTTTACTAACTGAAATTCTTTCTGCTACCAATAGTTAAAAACAGAACAAAATAACACAGAAGCCACTAAACGGTAGCCCTGAATGGCACCACCACCAAGAATGAGTTAAGTGCACTGCTCTCACCCTCCAATTGTGGTAAAGGGACTGATCCTTATCTTTGACCTGGGACTTTTCTGGGTTGCTCCTGGCTGACCTCAAGAGTGACCCTTGGCTCTCCTGCAGGCTCACTATAAATGCAGAATGCCAGCTGCAGCTGCACAACTTCCCCATGGATGAACACTCCTGCCCGCTGATTTTCTCCAGCTGTGAGTACCAACTTGGGGTACAAATGCTGTGTAAAGGAATGTCTATTGTCTATTGATTTATGGCAGATGGTCATGAGATTGATTATAGCATCACTGTGCAACAGAAAAAATGGATAATGGTTTTGGTACTAGACACATGGGTGTTTTCACTCTATTGTTTGGAGTATGTTACAGAATAGGTAGCTTTGAAAAAGCTGTGAGAAACTTGACCATTACTTACAATAATGAAAGATTCAGAAATTGGTGAACAGTTGACTTACGAAAGACCTTTATGCTAATGATCTGTGCGTATTATTCGGAAGTATACAAAATTCATTTGGGATATTTTTAGGTTTAATATATTAAAATAAGGTGTTTTGTCTTCTGAATAGAAAGATAAAATATTTTATTTAAATATATTTCTATTTGTCTTATTGCAGTATCGTAGGATGAAATTTTTCAGTATTTTATTTCCTAATATTTTACATATGATTAATATTAGCTAACAAGTAATCATTCACAAATTCTTCAAGACAATATCTAGTGCATACAAGAATACATATAAAAGGAAATATCAAATTTATGTGTTTATTTATAAATTAACTTTTTAAGTAAAGCTCAATATGGAAATGTATCTGTAGAATTTAGGTAGTTCCTTTTAAATATATTGATCACAAGTAGTTAAGTGTGACTCATAAGAATTTAACTTTATTGGCTTTCTATAAAATTGCATATGGAGCTTGACAAACAAATGTGATGAAATCTCAGGCAGAGGTTTTGTGGCTTCCCTCACTGGACGTTATAGTGAAAAGACAAAAAAGAAATGAGAGATGAACACACTTTACAGTTCATTTTAGGTACAGGAAAAGACAAGGTAGAAAGCAAAATTTCATTGATATCCTAGATTGGGTAAAAATATTCTTTTGTAGAGATTAGTTTAATTAGTTGAATCCCAATTTAAAATAATATTTCCCCCCAAACCATTACATTTGTTGATAACACAAATTTTTAATGCCTAGCAAGTAGATGGCTAATGTCTGTGAATGTCTGGTAAACTTGCCTGTAGATTCATTTAGGCCGGCTGTTCTCTATTTATTTAATTACTTTAAAAGTTATGGAACCGTTCAAATAGTCTATTTCTTCGTAAGTCAGTTTGGTAGAGATGTATGTAATTTTCCTAGTGATTTGTCCACTTCGTTATTTATTAGTGTTCTCAGTGAACCCAATTTAGATATGTAGATCCTTCCAATGCTCTGTTATGTTATTCATCTAATTCCTTTATAACTTCAATGTTTGTTTTTCATTATTAGACATCCTATATTTTTTTGCTTTTTTCTAATTCTTTATGCAATTTGACAGCATCTTATTTCTTCACATGAAATTTTAAATTTCATCTTCCATTTATTTAAGTTCCCAAAATTTTCTGATATCTTTGTGGGAGCGATTTTCAGACTTCGTTGTTTTGTTTTACTCGGTTCCATGGTAATTCATTTACTTTTCTGTTCAATAAGTAATTTGTTCATTTGAGCTCATGTTTCTTGGAATTTTTTTCTGTAGGTTTTCTTTGAGGCTTACATTTAAAACAGGTCATTCTAAAGAGGTTTTGCTCTGACTCTGCCTGGTACCTCTATAACTTTAAAGTTTAAGCCTGGATTTCTAAGCTACATAGTTGGTGTGAGTTCTAGCTATATGTCTGTGATTTCAGGCTGTGATTTTACATTCTTAGGAAGGACTTTTTTGCTTTTCTGTTGCTCCCAGAACTGAATCAGGACAGGGAATCTATTTTTACAGAGAGTTTCTCCTGAGTCCACAAGCTGAGGTTATCTCCTTTCCCAAGTGTCCACCAACAGATGCATGCATAAGCAAAAAGTGGGAGAAAGGATAAAAGATCATGATTCTACTATATACTGTCTATATGAGACATAATTTAGATTCAAAGACAAATTATTTGGAAATGAAAGGATGAAATAAGATAATTAATGCAAATAGTGGCCAAAAAAGAGTTGGATTGATTATAGTAATACAGGACAAAATATATTAAAGAAAATTGTTATTAGAGACAAAGAAACATGTTTTATAATGATAAAATGTGTCAGCACAAGAAATTCACAATAATAATAAACGTGCATGCATCTAATAATAGAACTTTAAAATACATAAAGCAAAAATTGACAGATTTGAAGGGAAAAACAGATGATTCAGCAATAATAGATACTTTAATAGCCCATTTTCAAAAATGGATAGAAAGACTATAAGTAGAGGGTCTAGCAGGGAAACAGAAGACTGGAACAGTACTTTAAAGCAACCAGATCTAATAGATATCTATAGAACAGTCCACTGAACAACAACAGATTACACATTGTTAAATGTATATGAGGCTTTCTGCAAGATAAGCCACATATTAGGTAGTGAAACAAGTCAATAAATTTAAAAGGATTGAATTAAGATTGCAGGATACAAGATCAATATACAAACAACATTTGCATTTCTATACACTAGAAATTAAAACCTTGAAAAGGATAGTAAGAAAATTACATTTACAAAAGTATCAAAAAGAATATAATACTTAAGAATGAATTTAACAAAATAAGTGCAAGGCTTGTGTATTGAAAAATACACAAAAATATTGTTGAAGGAAAGGAAAGAAAATCTAAACAAATGGAAAGGCATTCTATGTTCATGAACTGTTACTTAATATTTTTAAAGTGGCAGTGGTTTCCAAAATAATCTGTAGATTCAGTGCAATACTTATCAAAACCTCAGCTGGCTCTTTTTCCTTGAAATTGACAAATTGATTCTAAAATGTATGGGGAAATTAAAGAAATCTAGAATAGCCAAAACAATCTTGAAAGAAGAACAAATTTAGAGAGCTCACACTTCTAATCTCAAAACTTACTACTAAGCTACAATTAACAAGACTGTGGGTGTGGTCCTGCTATAATGATGGATATACAGATATACTCAAATGCCCATCAACTGATGAACAGATAAAATTTAATACACTCATACAATAGAATATACCTTCACCTTAAGAAGATTAGGAAAACAGACAACTCTCCCATGCAGAAGAATTCCAATAATTTATATAGGTATTCCACCCTCATGGAGGTGGAATGTAACGCCTTACCCCTTAAGTCAAGGGTGAGCATAGAGACTTCCTTCCAAGAAGTTTATCATGGAAAGGGATAAAATGAGCTATTTTATAGTGGAGAAAAATGACAAACACTACTTCAGCCAGCTGATTAAGGTCAATATCAACAGTTATAAGTCATATTGATAATATGTACCCTTGATATGATGTGATGATAATGTCACTTTACCCTCATGGTCTCCCTCCTAAAAATCCATAACCCCCATATAATCATATGTAGATACATTCTACAAAGTCCCAATGTAGGTGCATTCTACAAAAACCTGAGCAGTACTGTTCAGAACTGTCAATGCCATTGAAAGCAAAGAATGTCTGTGAAACTATCATAGCCAATGTGGTATCTTGGATGGCATCCCCAAATAGAAAAAGAGCATTAGGGACAACCTGATGAAATCTGAAAAAAGAATAACAATAATGTATCAATATTGGCTCATTAACTGTGGCAAATGTACATATTAATGTAAGATATTAATGGTAGGGAAACTGGGTGTAGTATATTGGGAACTCCATGTAGTATCTTTGTAATTTTTCCATAAATTTGGACCTACTTTAAATTTCAGCAAAAGAAACAGTAGACAAAACCAAAAGACAACCTACAGAATGGGAGAAGATATTTGCAAATGTCTTATCAGATAAAGGGGTAGTATGCAAAATCTTTAAAAAAAATTATCAAACTCAACATCCCCACCCCCCCAAAATCTTATCTTTAAAAAGAAAGAAATATGAGTAATCATACCGAGCTGGTATTACAGGACCCATTCCTAAATAAAATTGGTCCAAGTTGCTGATAATTTAATATTTTAACAGATAAAGTGAAATAAAAATGTAAAAAATGATAAATCAAGATCCCATGCCATTTCTTTCACTTCAGCGAAACAAACTTCTGAATTATTGGAAATTTCTGGAAACCCTGGGCCAGAAGTTCCAGCTTAGAGATCTCAGTGGCAAACAATCTGGTACAGTGGTTCTTACATATTTTGGGCTCACATACAACTATGAGAATCTGAACAAACCTGTGGTCCTTTATTCACACACGTGGATAATTTCACATTGTATTTTGCAACTATCAGCTATATAATTTGTAGTCCAGAGTTTAAAAACTCCTCATCTAATCCATCTTGCTCATGTGTAGATGAGGAAACAGGAACAGATGCTGTCACTGTCCTAGGTTAAGGGATTAGAAATGGGATCCTCTGACTTCTGGAAAGTGCTTTTTCCACTGTATCCAACCAGTTACTATTCACTCTACCTCAAAAATGTCCCTGAACTTATTCACTGCTGTTTCCACCATTGGGTTTTCTGCTCCCACTTTAATATTTCAAACTCATTATATACATATATCCTGGCATTGGCTTACTAAAATATATATCTGTCTAAATCAATACTGTAATTCTAACCATTCAAAAGTTCTTTCCCCTGGTGATTAGTATCAAGCTTAAATGCTTTACCATAACCTACAAGATTCCTTCCTCCCTCTCTAACTTCATTTCTTTTCACTCTCTGTTTTGAAAGTGCATGTTTTACTATTCCTTTTATGAATGTTCATATCATTTTCACTCAAAATACTGCACAACACCAAACTACATCTTTTACATTTTCATTTTACCGAACTATAAACTAAAGGCATCCTCAATAGCTTGTGTATAGGTCAATTCAAACACAAAGACTTAGTATCTATGGATTTTACTCACAGAATTTTAATTGCATGTTCCAAACCAAAAATAGTTTATTCTACAGTTTTTGGTTATATGATTTAATGATATTTCACCTGCAGGACAACACATATGAAAGGGGTAAAATATAGTCATTGTGAGTAGAATGGAGGCCTCTAAAGAGGATCATAATCATCATGACAATAGGCTCATCCTCCGTATTCCTTTATGGTTACTTGATGAGGATGGATGTTTGCTAGCTCTTCTAACACTCCATGAGCTCCTCATCCAGGAGAGTAGCTATGTGTTTGGTAAGAAATGGCATCTGGTGGCTAATGTCAGTTGTGCTTCACTTTCTCAATTTCATGAGACGTTTCTGTGAAGGAAGGAGGATACACTAACCTGTTGTGTTTTTCTTAGGAATTTGATTATCTACTCAATAACAGTACCTCACATGTACCAAAGTAAACTTCAAGTCCACTCCTCCATTTTCTGTGAGCTCCTGATTGCTGATATGTTCAGCTTCCTTCTGATGTTGAGATCTAATACTTCTTCCCATATCTCTTTTAATATCTGAAACTGTTACTCTGTCACATTAGGAAGGATATTGCTTTCTATTCCTGATCTGTGGATTATTTTTAAGTTGTTCTTATGAAGATAAATTGAAAAGATATATTAGGACCCACAGAAATAGTTATCTTTGATCATCTTTCAATATTATTTTCCCCGTGTAGTCTGGTATGTCAGAAATTTCTGTTTCTATTTTTCCTTATCAAGTGCTCCTAACTCCAAGAAACTTGTGTTCTTTTTTGTTGTTGTTTTGTTTTTTTACAAGTTTGAAATAACTTTTATTTTTATTTTTTTAAATTTTTTAAAAGATTTTCTTTATTTATTTGACAGGGAGAGAGAGTGCACAAGCAGGGGGGAGCAGCAGGCAAAGGTGTGAGAGGAGAAGCAGGCTCCTGCTAAGCAGAAAGCCCTACATGGGGCTCAGTCCCAGGACCCCTGGGATCATGACCTGAGCCGAAGGCAGATGCTTAACTGACTGAGCCACCCAGGCACACCATAACGTTTATTTCTAAATATAGAATCATAAGAAGTTGCAAAAGTAGCACAGAGATTCATATTTTGCTTCCCCTGATGGTGACCAATTAATGATTACAGTGCATTATTGAAGCCAAGAAATTGATTGACACAGTATTATCAACTACACCGCAGATTTCCTAAGTCTTTGCATGTACTCATTTTTTTTTTTAATTTATTATGACTATACGAATGTTAAGATTTACTCTTAGCCCTTCCTTGCTCTGCACCATCCTCTCCTATACCATAGGATAGGGGTTTCAAATACAATGAACAAAGAAAAATGAAACAACTACAACAGCAAACCAAACCAAACCAAAACAAAACAGAGCCACACTGAGAATTTCAGTGAATGATTCTGGTTACTATATGTATTTTTTTTCCTCTTAAGTATACAGCAAGAAACATGACTACATGCTTGACTAGTAAATAGCAGCCAACATTTAATTTCAGGCTCCAACATACAACAGGTCATGGCGGAGATTATGGCAGAGTACATAAATTTCCTATGAGAGAACCACTTTCAATGTTGGCCAGATCTTACTCTGATGGAACACAGGAAGGACTTTGCCAGGTATTTTTATTTTTCAAACAGGAGATCTGAATTTTTATATGAAATTCTCCAATATTTTTAGAAGTTGACAATAAATTCATTTAAAATTAAATGTATCATTAAAACATTTCGGATGTTAAAACTCTACTGACCAAATAAAATATATCCATGAGCTGGATATGCAATGGCACAATCTCTGTATTCTTTTTTTCCTCTGTTTTACATTTCTTTTAAGCTGTGTAACTGTTTTCTCTGAGTAGCATCGTGGTCTCTTCATTTTCCAAAGTGTTTATTTTCAATTAACACTCCTTTTTCTTCTTTTATTATACTATCTAACAGAAATATAATGCAAACCAAGGGTGTAATTGTAAATTTTCTAGGAGTCACATCTTTTTTTTAAGTGGGCTTCATGTTCAGTGTGGAGCCCAATGTGGGTCTTGAAATCATGACCCTAAGATCAAGACTGAAGCTGAGATCAAGAGTTGGACACAACCAACTGAACCACCCAGAAACCCCTCTAGGACTCACATTTTAAAAAGTTAAAAGAAACATGAAATTAAATATAATAATATTTTATTTAACAAAATTTATCAAAAATATCATCATTTAAACATGTAATCAATATGAAAAATAGATGTTTTAATAAATTAGTATGTGATAGTTTCATAGTGTCTTCAATATACAATGTGTATTTTAAGCTAGCCTCACTTTTTAGTTTGGAGTAGTCACATTTCAAATACTCAGTAGTTTACCTACAGCTCATGGCTAACTGCTGTTGGAAAGCACAGTCTTAGACTCTCCCAGAGGTTTTCAAACCAGCTATTCATCTCCTTTAAAACTGTGTGTTTTGCTTAACATCAATAATGTTCTTAATTCCTCTTTCTTATTTTGCTGCCTGTTTAGGTAATTTACGTAAATACCTAGGTGTAAATTTAACCAAAGATTTGTATTTTGAAAACTATAAGACATTAATGAAATAAATTGAAGAAGGCAAAAATAAATGGAAAAATATTCCATGCTCATGGACTGAAAGAATCACTATTGTTAAAATGTCCATACTAGGAGGGAGTTAAGATGGCAGAGGAGTAGGGGACCCCTTTTTCAGCTGGTCCCAGACCAGCTGAACATCCTCGGAATCAGCCTTAGACCCAGGAAGATACATCTGGATCTCTATAAATGAACATCTCCAGCAATGAGTATTGAGGTACGAAACGGGGAGCCATGAAACCGCGCACAGATATCAGAAGACAAACGGAAGGAGGAGGGAGTCACCGTGTTCTGGTTCCGGGATGCAGTAGCCACCTGCACGGGGGAGCAGGCGAACTCACAGACCGGCACCCCCGAGAGATCAGACTGAGACTGTGAGCCGGGGAATGTGCGCCACCAGATTGAAATGGAGCTCCAGTGTACTCACTGGAACCAGACAGACTGGGAGCTCCGGAGGGCACAGGGGCAGCTGGCGGCTGGTGGCTGGTGGTGTTAGAAACACAAAGGACAGAGACGCACCGGCCCTGGAAGTGAGGGCTGGGATGCTGGGTGTGGGGCGCACATCCTGGGATGCTGCAGGGTTGAGCAGCACCAACAGAAACAGAGTTAAAGTGGACAGGTCATGAGTGGAGAACGGCCCACAATCCCTCTGTTCTGAGACTGGCAAACCACCAGGGAAAGGCACCAGAGAACAAAAGCCTGGAAATACCGGATCACAGTGTGCCCACCCCCATCCCCCTCGCAGGGGACACAGAGACTCTACCCAAAAAGGGTTGCCTGAGTATCAGCGTGGCATGCCCCTCCCCCAGAAGGCAGGCTGAAAAATCAAGAAGCCCACATCCCTAAGATCCCTATAAAACAAGGGCAACGGCCTGGGTCCTGGTCAATAATTTGGGCTCTGGACAACCCTACAACCTCTCCTCATCAGAATGACGAGAAGGAGAAATTCCCCCCAGCCAAGAAAAGACAATGAGTCTGTGGCCTCTGCCACAGAACTAATGGATATGGATGTAACCAAATTATCAGAAATGGAATTCAGAGTAACAATGGTCAAGATGCTGTTTAGACTTGAAAAAAGTATTAATGAAAATGTTAGAGAATATAGAATCTCTAAGGAAGGAAATGAGAGCAAATCTGGCAGAAATTAAAAATTCTATGAGCCAAAAGCAGTCAAAACCAGAGGCTCTGACGGCCAAGGTGAATGAGGCAGAAGAACATATCAGGGAATTGGAGGATGGGTTAGTAGAAGAGAAAGCTAAAATAGAATCTGGACTTAAAAAAATCCATGCTTAAGAATGTAGGTTATGGGAAATTACTGACTCAATGAAACGTTCCAATGTGAGAATCATCGGCATCCCTGAGGGGGTGTAGAAAAACAGAGGTCTAGAAGAGATATTTCAACAAATTGTAGCTGAAACTTCCCTAATCTAGCAAAGGAAACAAACATTCAGGTCCAAGAAGCAGAGAGGACCCCTCCCAAGCTCAACCACGACAAACCTATTCCACGTCACGTCATAGTGCATTCGCAAATATTAGATCCAAGGATACAGTATTGAAAGCGGCCAGGGCAAAGAAATTTCTCACATACCAAGGCAAAGGGTATCAGAAATACGTCAGACCTGTCTACACAGACCTGGAATAAGAGAAAGGGTTGGGGGGGGGGCATTTTTAAAGCTCTTTCAGAGAAAAACATGCAGCCAAGGATCCTTTATCCAGCAAGGCTGTCATTCAGAAATAATGGAGAAATAAAGACCTTCCAGAATCTCCAGTAACTGACCAATTTCGTAACCACAAAACCAGCCCTACAGGAGATATTAAGGGGGGTTCTATAAAGGTAAAAACCCCCAAGAGTGACACAGAACAGAAAGTCACAACCGATACAAAGACTTTACTGGCAACATGGCATCATTAAAATCATATCAATCAATATTCAGTCCCAATGTAAATGGCCTAAATGCCCCCATAAAATGCCACAGGGTTTCAGATTGGATAAAAAGACATGACCCATCCATTTGCTGTCTAAAAGAGACTCATTTTGAACCTAAAGATACATTCAGACTGAAAGTAAAGGGATGGAATACCATCTTTCACGCAAATGGACCTCAAAAGAAAGCTGGGGTAGCAATTCTCATAACAGATTGGATTTTAAATTAAGGACTATAGTTAGAGACACAGAAGGGCACAATATTATTCTTAAAGGATGTATCCAACAAGTGGATATGACAATTATAAATATATATGCCCCCAACAGGGGAGCAGCAAGATACACAAGCCAACTCTTAACAAGAATAAAAAGACATATAGATAAAAATACATTAATAGTAGGGGACCTCAACACTCCACTATCAGAAATAGACAGAACGCCCATGCAAAAAAATTGACAAAGAAACAAGGGCTTTGAATGCCATACTCGACGAGTGGGACCTCATAGATATATATAGAACACTACACCCCAGAACCAAAGAATACTCATTCTGTTCTAATGCCCATGGAACATTCTCAAGAATAGACCATGTTCTGGGGCACAAAACAGGTCTCAACTGATAACAAAAGACTGAAATTATTCCCTGCATATTCTCAGACCACAACGCTTTGAAATTGGAACTCAACCACAAGGAAAAATTTGGAAGAAACTCAAACACTTGGAGACTAAGAATCATCCTGCTCAGGAATGATTCAATAAACCAGGAAATCAAAAATCAATTTAAACAATTTATGGAGACCAACGAGAATGAAAACACAACGGTCCAAAACCTATGGGATACTGCAAAGGCAGTCCTAAGGGGGAAATACATAGCCATCCAAGCCCCACCCAAAAGAATAGAAAAATCTAAAATGCAGTTTTTATATTCTCACCTCAAGAAGCTGGAACAGTAACAGGGGGACAGACCTAATTCATGCACAAGGAAGCAGTTGACCAAGATTAGAGGACACATCAATGAATTAGAAACCAGGAGTACAATAGAGCAGATCAACAGAACTAGAAGCTTGTTTTTGAGAGAATCAATAAAATTGACAAACCACTGGCAAGACTTATCCAAAAGAATAGAGAAAGGACCCAAATTAATAAAATTATGAATGAAAAAGGAGAGGTCACAACTAATACCAATGAAATTGGAAGGATTATTAGAAACTTTTGTCAACAGCTTTATGCCAATAAATTAAGCAATCTGGAAGAGATGGAGGCCTTCCTGGAAACCTATAAACTACCAAGACTGAAACAGGAAGAAATTAATTTTTTTAAACAGGCCAAATAATTGTGAAGAGATTGAGTCAGTGATAAACAACCTTCCAAAAAACAAAATTGCAGGGCCGGACGGTTTTCCTGGGGAATTCTACCAAACATTCAAAGAAGAAATAATACCTATTCTTCTGAAGCTATTTCAAAAAATAGAAACAGAAGAAAAACTACCAAACTCATTCCATGAGGCCAATATTACCTTCATCCCCAAACCAGGCAAAGACCCCATCAGAAAGGAGTATTACAGACCGATTTCCCTAATGAATATGGATGCCAAAATCCTCAACAAGATCCTGGCTAATAGAATCCAACAGTAAATTAAAAGGATTATCCATCATGACCAAGTAGAATTCATCCCTGGGATGCAAGGGTGGTTCAACATTCGCAAATCTATCAGTGTCTTAGATTTTACCCAGAAAGAAAAATTCAAAAATTAGGGGGGCCTGGGTGGCACAGTGGTTAAGTGTCTGCCTTCGGCTCAGGGCATGATCCCGGAGTTATGGGATCGAGCCCCACATCAGGCTCTTCTGCTATAAGCCTGCATCTTCCTCTCCCACTTCCCCTGCTTGTGTTCCCTCTCTCGCTGGCTGTCTCTATCTCTGTTGAATAAATAAATAAAATCTTTTTTAAAAAAATCATATGATTCTCTCAATAGATACAGAAAAAGCATTTGACAAAATACAAAATCCTTTCCTGATTAAAACCCTTCAGATTGTAGGGATGGAGGGTACATTCCTCAATCTCATAAAAACCATCTATGAAAAGCCTACAACAAATATCATTCTCAATGGGGAAAAGCTGGAAGCCTTTCCCTTAAGATCAGGAACACAACAAAGATGCCCACTCTCACCACTACTATTCAACATAGTACTAGAAGTCCTTGCAGCAGCAATCAGACAACAAAAAAGGGATAAAAGGTATCCAAATCGGCAAAGAAGTCAAAATGTCTCTCTTCGCAGATGACATGATACTCTATATGGAAAACCCAAAAGAATCCACGCCCAAACTATTAGAAATTATAGAGCAATTCAGTAATGTGGCGGGATACAAAATCAATGCTCAGAAATCAGTTGCATTTCTATACACGAATAATGGGACTGAANTGACAAGGCAAGAAACAATTGCTGGAGAGGATGAGGAGAAAGAGGATCCCTCCTACATTGTTGGTGGGAATGCAAGTTGGTACAGCCACTCTGGAAAACAGTGTGGAGGTCCCTTAAAAAGTTAAAAATTGAGCTACCCTATGACCCAGCCATTGCTCTACTTGGTATTTACCCCAAAGATACAGACGTAGTGAAGAGAAGGGCCATATGCACCCCAATGTTCATAGCAGCATTGTCCACTATAGCTAAATCGTGGAAGGAGCCGAGATGCCCTAACAGATGACTGGATTAAGAAGATGTGGTCCATATACACAATGGAATATTACTCAGCTATCAAAAAGAATGATTTCTCAACATTTGCTGCAACATGAATGGCACTGGAGGAGATAATGCTAAGTGAAATAAGTCATGCAGAGAAAGAATTATTATATGATTTCTCTCATCTATGGAACATAAGTACTAGGAAGATTGGTAGGAGAAGAAAGGGATAAAGAAAGGGGGGTAATCAGAAGGGGGAATGAAGCATGAGAGACTATGGACTCTGAGAAACAAACTGAGAGCTTCAGAGGGGAGGGGGTTGGGGGAATGGGATAGACTGATGACGGGTAGTAAAGAGGGCACGTATTGCATGGTGCAGTGATTGTTATACGCAACAAATGAATCATTGAACTTTACATCAGAAGCCAGGGATGTACTGTATTGTGACTAACATTATATAATAAAAAAATTAAAAAATAGAAATAAAATGTCCATACTACTCAAAGCAAAGATTCAGTGCAATCTCTATCAAAATTCCAAAGGCTTTTGGAAAAAACAGACACAGGTCAATGGAACAGAATCGAAAGCCCATAAGTAAACCCATGCATATAAGCTCAATTAATCAATGACAAAGGAGCCAAAAATATACAATGAGGGAAGTCTCTTCAATAAATGGTGCTGAGAAAACTGGACAGCCATAAGCACACACACAAAAAATGAAAGTTGACCATTTACATGTACACAAAAATTAACTCAAAATTGATTGAAGACTTACATATAAGACCTGAAACCATAAAACTCTTAGAAGAAAACATAAGCTGTAAGTTCCCTGACATAGGTCTTGGTAATGATATTTTGAATCTGACACCAAAACTCAAACTAACAAAAACAAAAATAAATAACTGGGGCCGCATCATATTAAAAGGCTTTTGCACAGCAAAGGGAACCAAATAAGATGAAAAAGCAACTTACTGAATGTGATATTTGCAAATCATATATATGGTAAAGGACTAATATCCAAAATATATAAAGAACTCATATAATTTAATAGCAAAAAAAGACAGTTTGATTAAAAAATTTCCTTTAGTAATTCCACCAGGCATCCCTTCTATTTTCCTCTTAATACATACCTTCCATGATGAGATACAAAAAAATCAAAGGGCAATGAAAACCAGTTCTGGCTGATCAAATTCCCCAGTTCTGTGGCTATGAAGCTAAATTCATTGCTACTGAATTTGATTCGGACACTGGTTCGCATCCCTTCATGGCCATAAGATCCCTGAGGAATGTTAACTTAGAAAAAGATTCTAAAGGCATCCAGGAGGTTCATGCTCCAAGTTAGGTCTCAGAACCTAGAGGGAGAGCACCATCTGCATCTCATGGTCAGTTGAATTGTATCCTTTCAAGGCAGGAAGGCAGGCTGAGCAGGACTGGAAGACTTCACTTAGCCTCATGACTGTCAGACTCTAGCAACATCTGATTGGCTGTGCAGATGTACAAACAAACAGGAAAGACTTATTTTTAGGAGTCACTAATACCTTCTTTTTTCCTATGTGTGCAGCAGCCAGAGTACAGCCAAAAGTATTTTATTCTAAGCCTTTGTTGACGTGACCTGGAGAGGGAACTAAGTACTCTTGGCTTATCCAAATGCTTTTATAACCAGTGTGTGTCTTAAAATAAGCTGAGTCAAAATTGCTTGCTTCCTGAATGCTGCCCAAATGCATTAATGAGGTAGGCCTTCTGCCAGGTAGAGCATCCTGGCAGGTGGGGCTGTCTCCCATCCCTTTTGCTTTGGCAGGAAAGGAATCACGCAGCTCCTTGAAAGTTCTTTTTCTCTGTTGGAGGAATTAATCACCAAATAGCAGATGGTATGAAATGCCAGCAGTTGTCCTGTGTCCACTGAAGCAAAAGCTCAGGTGTGAGACTTCCAAAAAGAAACCCATCATCCAAGGGGAGAGTGGTAGTTAATTTTATGTGTCAATTTGACTATGCTGTGGGTTGCTTGGATAACTGGTAAAACATTATTTCTGTGTGTGTCTCTGAGGGTGTCTCCAGAAGAGAGACTAACATTTAACTGGTACACTAAAAAAGATTACCCTCATCAATGCTGGTGGGCATCATACAATCCACTGAAAGTTCAAATAGAACAACAAGGCAGAGAAATATGAAACTTGCTATCTTAGTGGGGCTAGGACATCCATCTTCTCCTGCCCTCAGACATTGCTCCTTCTGGTTCTGAGGCCTTCAGACTCAGACTGGGACTTAAATGACTTAGCCCCCAATTGTCAGGCCTATGGACTCAGACTTACATAGGCATACCTCATTTTATTTCCCTTCACTTATTGTGTTTCACAGCTATTGTGTTTTTTTTTTTTTTTCACAAATAGAAGGTTTTTGGCAACCCTGCATTGAACAAGTCTATCCATGCCATTTTTACCAACAGCATTTGGTCATTGCCTGTCTCTGTGAGTATTTTCATAATTCTCAAAATATTTCAAAATTTTCATTATTATTGTATTTGTTATGGTGCTCCGTGCTCAGCGATTATGATTCACTGGAAGCTCAGATGATGGTAGCATTTGTTAGCAATAAAGTATTTTAAATTAAGTTATGTACATTGAGTTTTTTTGGACATAATACTACTGCACACTTCATAAAGTGCAGTTAGTATAAATACTGGGAAACCAAAAAACTCATCTGACTAGCTTTATCATGATACTCACTTTATTGCAGTGATCTGGAACTGAATCTGCAATTTCTCCAATGTATCCCTTCACCACCAGCTTTTCTGAGTCTTCAACTTACAGATAACAGATCATGGGACTTCTTGGCCTCTATAACTGCCTGAACCAATTCCTGTAATAAGTCTTCTCTTACGCCTATGCCTATCTGTATCTGTCTATCCTATTGGTTCTTGCTTCTTTGGAGAACCCTGACTGATACTAAGAGGAAGTTCCCACCTTCCCATCCTACCAAATATATGGATTCCAAGGTCTCAAATGCTCCAGCATCTCCTTGAATCTACTTAATTTGGATGCAGCTAGAGTGAGCTCTGTAGCATGTCTGGGAGACACAACTGAGTCCAACAGCCTAAACCTTTCAGTGAGAATCAAGATAGCACCCTGGCAACCAGGTTTCCCATCAAGGACCACACCAGGCAGGCCTGTGTGGTGGGTGAGGCAGACTTTGCCACCTTCTCTTTGCCAGCCCCATACTCCTCAGGTGCTTACCCCACACTTGCCAGACAGCTAGATTTCCCACATGTTCCTGGATCTCTGGCCTCTGCAGTTCTGTTCTGTCCCTGCCTTCCCAATTGCTGTAGACACGCATACCTTGGGGAGGGGTGGGAGGGTTAAACAGCAGATGGTTATGACTGGGCATGGTACAATGATGGTGATGGTATCCACAACAGAAAGAACAGGGTTTTGGGATTTCCTCCATGAAACTGTCACCCTCAATGTGGTGGAAATTCATTAAAAGTGGTAAACTACTGCTACACATGTTTGCTGTTGCTCCACTGTCCAGTCTTGAATATGGGTTATTTTTAGTCTAGCTTTAGGTAAAGCAAGATGTTCAAAGAGGTTAAGGACCTGATCATGGCAGAACAAAGAATGCTTCACTGCAAGAGAAGAGTTGTGACTTTGAAGGCTGTGCTCTTTTTTTTTTCTTTTTTCCTTCTTTTTTTTTCTTTCATAATGACATTCTGCCACTTTTATTTTTTTAAATCACTTTATTGAGGTATGATTGACATGTAAAAAGCTGTACATATTTAATGTGTACAACTCAATAAGTTTGGGAGTAAACATGTACCCATGAAATCATCACCAAATCAAGGCCATAAATATATCCATAAATATATCCATCATATCCCTTTACTATTATTTTTAAAGATTTGTATTTATTTATTTGACAGAGAGAGAAACAGACAGCTAGAGAGGGAACATGAGCAGGGGGAGTGGGAGAGGAAGAAGCAGGCTCCCAGTGGAAGAGTCCGACGTGGGGCTCGATCCCAAAACTCCGAGATCACACCCTGAGCTGAAGGCAGTCACTTAACGAATGAGCCACCCAGGCACCCCTATTTTTTTTCATTTTTTTTGAAAACCACGCTTAACATAAGATCTACCCTCTTAGCAGATTTTATGTAGATAGTAAAGTATTGTTAGTTATAGGCACCATGCTGTAGAGTGGATCTCCAGAAGTTATTTATCTTGCATAACTGAAACTTTGTGCCCTTTGACCATTACCTCCTTATTTCCCCCTCCTTTCAGCCTCTGGAAACCATCTTTCTACTCTCTGCTATGTGTTTGACTATTTTTTTTAAGATTTTATTTATTTATTTGACAGAGAGAGAGGCAGCGAGAGAGGGAACACAAGCAGGGGGAGTGGGAGAGGAAGAAGCAGACTTCCTGCTGAGCAGGGAGCCCTATGCAGGGCTCGATCCCAGAATGCTGGGATCATGACCTGAGCCGAAGGCAGACACTTAACGACTAAGCCACCCAGGCGCCCCCTTGTTTGACTATTTTAGGTTCCACACATAAGTGAGATCACACACTCTTTGTCTTTCTGTGTCTGGTTTATTTCACCTAGGACAATGCCCTCAAGAACCATCCATGTTGTCATAAATGGCAGGATTTCTTGCTTTTTTAAGACTGAATAACATTCCGTGTGTGTGTGTGTGTGTATCACAACTACTTTATTCATCCATTGATGGACACTTAAGTTGTTTCCATGTCTTAGATGTTATGAATAATGTTAAAATGAGCATAAGTGTGCAGATCTCTTTGAGATCCTGATTTCATTTCCTTTGAAATCCAGAAGTGGAATTGCTGGATTGTAAGGTAGTTTTATTCTTAATTTTCTGAGAAACCTCTGTAATGTTTTCCATAGAGGTAGAACTGGTTGACATTCCCACCAACAGGGCAAAGGGGTTCCCTTTTCTCCACATCCTAGCCTAATACTGTTTTCTTTTTGATAATAGCCATTCTGATAGCTGTGAGGTGACATATCATTGTCTTTTTGATTTGCATTTCCCTGATGATTAGTGATACTGAGCATTTTTCATGTACCTGTTGGCCATCTCTATGTCTTCTTTGAAAAAATGTCTACTCAGGTTCTTTGACCATTTTTTAATCACATTATTTTTTCCCCTACTGAGTTGTGTAAGCTCTTTTTATATTTTGGATATTAACCTCTTATCACATATATGGTTTGCTAATATTTTCTCCCATTTTGTAGATTGGTTTCCATTTTGTCAATTGTTTCCTTTGCTTTACAGAAGCTCTTTGTTTCATGTGGTCCCACTGTAGCCAACGCAATTACAGTGAATCCCTGGAGATATATTGCCTTTTTCCCAAATGACCTACAACAGATGGAGAGAGGGAGGATGATACAGTGGTAGGAAGGTCAAGGAGGTGCCAGAGAATGTGATCTTTTAACATCCCGCAGATCCTATCATATAGCAGCAAGACCACTTCTCTTGATCTAAAGTGTTTGCAGCAAATGGTCTGTGGGTGTGCCTGTATTCATGCTGGATCACATGGAGAAGAGTGTGATTTGTGACTCTTGCACTGAAATATACACAGGGGCCATCTGCCCATTCCAAACACTGCGTGCCTATAAAAAAGCAAAGTGGAAAAGGGGTGAGATCTCTTCCCACTTTCATCACTTACACTGTTTAGGTGTTTTCATATTGTCTAACCCTTCTGAACCTTAGTTTTCTCATCTATGAAATCAGAATAATAATGCCTACCTCATCTGTCACTGAAGATTAAATAAGTGACTGTGCATACAATGGGAGCCACTGCCCAGGGCTCCCCTAAAAGTCAGGAGGGAGTCATCTGATCCTTATTACTATGAAGAACCCTGTGGTAATAGAGTATTGGGAGCAGATTTCGTGAGGGATGGGTCAAGGACATGAAGCAAGGCTTTCTGGTCTGGAATCCCAGCTGCCTGCTCACTCACTATAGAACATCAAGGAACTTCCCTTACCTCTTTAAACCCCTTTATTCTTTTTTATTTATTAAGTTTTTGCTTTAATACAGTGTTATATTAGTTTCAGGGGCACAATATAGTGATTCAACAATTCCATATATTACCTAGTGCTTATCAGGACAAGTGTACTCCTTAATCCCCATCACCTATTTAACCCATCTCCCCCTCCTCCTCCCCTCTGGTAAAGATCAGTTTGTTCTCCATAGTTAAGAGTCTATTTCTTTGTTTCTCTCTCTCTTTTTTTTTTCTTTGCTTGTTTGTTTTGTTTCTTAAATTCCACATATGAGTGAAATTATATGGTATTTGTCTTTCTCTGACTGATGTATTTTGCTTAGTATTATACTGTCTAGCTCCATCCATGCCATTACAAATGGCAAGATTTTATATACTACCCAAAGCAATCTACAGATTTAATAAAATCCCTATCAAAATTCCAATAGCATTTTTTATAGAACCGGAACAAACAATCCTAAAATTTGTGTGGAACCACAAAAGACCTTGAATAGCCAAAGCAATCTTGAAAAAGAAAAATAAAACTGGAGGTATCACAATCCCAGATATCAAGATATACTACAAAGCTGTGATAATCAAAACAGAATGGTAATGGCACAAATACATCAATAGATCAGAATAAACCTAGAAATAAACCCATAATTATATGGTCAATTAATCTTCAACAGAGGAAGAAAGAAAGAATACGCAATGGGGAAAAAAACAGTACCTTCAATAAATGGTTTTGGGAAAACTGGTTAGCTACATGCAAAAGAATGAAACTGGAAAACTTTCTTACATCATACACAAAACTAAATTCAAAATGGATTAAAGGCCTAAGTGTGAGACCATAAAAATCCTAGAAGAGAACACAATCAGTAATTTCTCTGATCAGCAGTAGTAACATTTCTCTAAACCTCTTTAATCCTCCCTCCTCCCACCTGTAAGGTGAGAATAGCAGCAAGTTACTAAATGATGGAAAGGGACTAGAGGCACTCTGTTTAGAGATTTCTAGTTGGTTTAGTCAAGGATGTCAATATCAATGGGATTGGGATGGCAGAAACAAGTGTGAGAGATGTTTGCACATTTTCCCTCTTTCTGTTGATTTCCCAATGATGTGCAACTATAGTAGACACACTCTGCACAGGGAAGTCTTTCTAGGGAAAAGAAAAAAGCCAAACCCTCACTAGTTATTAGCTTTTCCTAATGGGCTTGACTTCTCCTAGTCAGAAGAATCTACCCAACAATGCACACATTTCTGTATAGGATTGTCTGCAGACACCAAGCTCTGTGACTGTGTTAAAAATGAAGCCAGCAATATAATAGCCAGTTTCCTTTCACCAGACCATATCAATGACATGCTCACTGGACTGGGTCTTGTCTGTGAGGTGTAATTTAAGGTTTAAGAAAATCAAGGAGGTCCCTTAAAAAGTTAAAAATTGAGCTACCCTATGATCCAGTCATTGCACTACTGGGTATTTACCCCAAAGATACAAGACATAGTGAAGAGAAGGGCCATATGCCCCCCAGTGTTCATAGCAGCATTGTCTACAATAGCTAAATTGTGGAAGGAGCCGAGATGCCCTTCAACAGATGACTGGATTAAGAACATGTGGTCCATATATACAATGGAATATTACTCAGCCATCAGAAAGAACGATTGCACAACATTTGCAGTAACATGGATGGAACTGGAGGAGATTATGCTAAGTGAAATAAGTCAAGCAGAGAAAGACACTTATCATATGGTTTCACTCATTTATGGAACGTAAGAAATAGGAAGATCGGTAGGAGAAGGAAGGGAAGAATGAAGGGGGGGTAAACAGAAGGGGGAATGAACCATGAGAGACTGTGTACTCTGGGAAACAAACTGAGGGATTCAGAGGGGAGGAGAGTGGGGGACTGGAATAGGCTGGTGATGGGTATTAAGGAGGGCACGTACTGCATGGTGCACTGGGTGTTATATGCAAATAACGAATCATGGAACATTACATCAGAAACTAAGGATATACTGTATGGTGAGTAGCATAACATAATAAAAAATTATTATTAAAAAGAAGAAAATCAAGGTTTCAATCTGAGAATACAAAGAAAGTACATTTTTGGTAGCTGATGGAAAGTCTTATCAGTGTCAGTACTAGTCCAGCTTTCTGTATTCTGGTGGGGGTCAAAAGCACCCCCAGTGATTTATGGTACAACTTCATCGAACTACCATATCATGGGGAAAGCACCAGCAGGCTGACCACTCTGCCAACCAAGACCTCCACCCCCATCCTTGGCCATTACCTCCACATCAGCACCAATACCATAGACAGCTGATGTGAGCACCATGGCATCAAGAGCATGCAGCTGATTCTGCCCAAGTGCACAGCCATAGCACAAACTGATTTGAAGGAGCCGCTGAAAGTTGTTGGTGTTGCCAAGATGCTCCATCCATCAAAAGCAAATTCTGCAAAAATAACAAGGTCAGAAAACCTTCATGTTTCTTACATCTTGCAGGAAGCAAAAGCTGATGTCAACAAAGATGGAACCAAGGCTTCAGCAGCAACAACTGGGAATCTAATCACAAGGTCATTACTTCCTTTGTTTATTGTAGACAGATTTTTTTTTTTAATGTTTTGTCCAACATTATCCCACAAGTGTTGTCTTACTCTTGGGGCAAACAAAACCTGGAGAGTACACAAAAGAAACCAGGCAAAGCAGAGACTGCTTGGCTGTGAAGAAAGGACTGCTTCCCTACATTTTTATGTATTTTTGTATTTTATGTATGTTTACATATTTTTGTACAGTATTTTCTTTTTTAAAATGAATTCTTAGGAACAGAAGCTCAAAGATGCAAACATTTCTGCTCTGGAAAACAGGACAGGACAGCTGGAACACTGTAATGCAGAAATGAAGAGGAAGACTTCAAAATGCTTAAGTGATGCCTTAAACTAATGAACAGTTACCTATGTCAACAATCCACTTGAGTATTTACCCTCCAGTTCAGGATTTTTGTTTCTATTTCTATATTTGGCTTTCCAGAAGAAATTTAATCAGTGTGGTGGGGGCAGGAGAGACATTTAATAGTTGTTTCCATTTTTTATAGAAAAAAAGTTATTTGCCTTTAAAATTTTTCCCCTAACAAAATCTTGATTGTAAGCACTATGTGAGGGAATAGAAACAGTGAAATATCTATTTTCTTTGTGTGTTCTTGTTGTTTTATCTAATACATATATTCTCTAAAATAAAGTTTTAAAAACTTTCTTGAACTTTAAAATTATGGTATGAGCCATGCTGAGTATCAGGGAAGCCCTGGCCTCTTCCCTGCTCAGACCTACTCACAGGCTGGGGTAGAGGGATTGTGGCTTAATGTTAAGCACGGACCTCCATGCTGGAACATGGGAATCCTGAGTTTACCCTTAACACCTATGTAGGTGGACTTAGTATGTGCCAGGCACTGTTCTGAGCTTTTACAATTATCACCCCATTTGATCCTTACAGTGACCCTGGGAGGC
This sequence comes from Ailuropoda melanoleuca, assembly GCF_002007445.2. Taxonomy (NCBI): domain Eukaryota; kingdom Metazoa; phylum Chordata; class Mammalia; order Carnivora; family Ursidae; genus Ailuropoda; species Ailuropoda melanoleuca. The sequence continues at coordinate 25,648,757 of NC_048226.1, forward strand.
CCTGTGTTTCCCAATGACTTTCACAGCTATGGAAATCCAGCAAGAGCAATGAGGTCATCTACTACATCACCAGGGGTTTGAATCAAGCCCAATAGCTATTGAGTTTGTGCTCTTGATTATTATTATTATCACTATTATTTTTATTGTTATTGGTAGAGGACAAGATATGAGATGTATTTTGCTTCAGTGTGGCTTTTCCCCAGTAAACCATTTAAGGCACACACACACACACACACACACACACACACACACACACACAGAGTACTTTTTATCTTTGACACTTATGTCAACTTGTAACCATATTGGAACTAGAGAAATTATTAGGGAAATGTCACTGCTGCTACAGTGATGAATGAAATGTCTGAGAATGTTGGCTGATTTTCAGAGTTTTGAGAGGCAATGCTCCATTCTCCCAAGGCAATTAATTTGGAAGAGGAATAAATGCCAGTTAGTAAATCTCAGTGTCAGTGTGTCTGGGTCCTGCTGCTGCTGAGTTACAGCAAAGTGTACATCCAGTTCTCTCTCTGGGCTGATGCCACACCCAGCACCAAGCTGTGGCCAGAGAGCAGTGACAGGTCCTCTTTTGTGCATGTGTTTCCTGTCAGTGTGCAGGGAAGCACATTTTGAACCCCATTCCCACCTGCCAACACCCTTTTTACAGATGAGAAAACTGAGTCTTACATAAATAATAAAAATTCAGGTTCAAGGTCATACAGCTAGTGTATGGTTGATAAAGTCAACTCTTGCTTCCCCAAATCTAAGCTTTTCTCTACCAGACCAGCCTTTACCTGGGCGGTTATCAGCTAAATAGAACCAATGTCAAGGCAAATGATCCATGTTGGGCATTCTAGAAATGTATTCTCTACCACTTTCACCCATACTCTGAACACTACCTCCTCAGTGGATGATTGAAAGACATGAACCTGCATGCAGGACATGACACAGCTACTGCCTCCATTTCCCCAAACATTCCAGACAGAAAAAGAACTTGGAAATGTAAATCTCAGGGGATTCCTGGGAAAGGATGCATTTTTCAAAGGAGAACATGTCACATTCTTTATCAAAGCATTGTGGAAGTCATTTGTAAACAGCTTGTTAAATGATAGTAGGAATACTTGGAGCTTCCCTTCCCCTTCTCTTTGCCTTTGTTCCTCTGAGTGAACCAAAAGAGGGAGTCTGCCTTCTAGATCTTGATTCAGAGGATTCTGTCTGTATCAGATGAGCTATGGACAGAAAGCAGCACTCTTCACTCACCTGCTTTTTCCCTGTGGCAGGGCTCTTAGCAAGCTTCACACTGTTTCCTACTCTGCTTAGGGGTTAAAGTGCATCTCAGCAAGGGTGTGTAGACAGTTCTAGGATTATTGAGCCATGCCAAGGTGGGTGCACTCAGTGAGCAACAGCAAAATATAGTGAACTGTGAACACAGAACTTCTACAAAAAATATTTTGAATTCCCTGCCTGTCTACTATAAAACTTGTCTTTTTCTCCTTTAAATTTTCCTGCCCTTTCAACTGTCCAATGATAGTTTGCATGGTGCCACTAACTTATCTGACCTTCGTAGATAAATATGAGAAAGGAGGAGAAATATGGATTAAGAGCTTGGCTTTTTCATTATTTAGGAAAAGCTGCTGTGCTTTATCTCACTTGTCCACTGATATACCTGTGTAATTGGTGTAAGAAGATCATGGAGTGGAAAAGACCCTGTGGTCTTCAGTTATGACTGAAAGAATGTCTGGGGAAAATGTTCTGTTGTCACTTTAACAGCATGAAAAGATGAAAATAGGAAATGTGTAAACCAAGTAACTTCCCTTGCTGGACCAATGAAGCCAGAATGTAATTGGGAGGAAAGACTATCAATGCATTTTGGTTATAAACTGCTCTTTCTGTATACTTAGTCATTATTAAAAAACAAACAAACAAACAAATGAGCTTTTTGAGTTTTGGAGGTTAGGGATCATGTTTTCTGTGAGCTACTAAATACCTGTTCACAGTAGGTGCTTAATATATATTTATTCTGTGTAGGTAGCTGGCTAAGGTCAACTATTTATATTAGCAACTCAAGGTGATGCAGCCCATGTAATGCCTCATTTGGAGGATACTATTGGCCTAAGTAGGTTGTGAGCTCATTAATGAGAACATATGCTGCTCTTATTAAAGAATATTGCCCATCAACAAATTTTAAAATCACATCTCAAACAAGAAGAAACATGGGAAATCTCTGTAATTTTGGCTCAGTTTTGCTGTGAAGCTAAAACTGTTCCAAAAAGTAAAATCTATTAAAACAAACAAACAAACAAACAAACAAACAAAAGACCTAAGGCTGAGAGAGAGAATCCAAAGAAGAAGCAAACCGGAAGCAGGTCTTCTTCTAAGGATTTACACCAGGACCTTGTTGGAGCAGGTGTGGTGGCAGCTCACCAGATGGTGGAAAATTCTCTGGGCTGACCGGGGCCAGAGCTGGTTTATGGTTGGCAAGCAAGCAGGAGGCACCTGGTCAGAGTCCAAATGGGTAAAAAAACTTGGCTGGTGTTTTCAAGCAGGAAACAACCCTGTGGGTATAGGTGATGAAGCCTGATTGGAAGGCCCAGAGAGGAAGTCAGGGGTTCAGGAGCTGCCCAATGGCTGTGTGATGTGAGGCCTGAGGTATGTGGTATCTGTGTCAGATGCTTCTTGACAAGGGGGGTGCAGGTAGACCCAGGCACATGGATGGATTTGTGGAGGAGGATAAGGCATGAGGAACTGGTCACTGAATAGTTAGCACAAAAGCTGGGGTGTACAGTGTCTCTACTGAGATAAGCAGGCAAGAAATGGGGCTACAAATTCACAAAGGGACAGCATCCTCTGAGTGTACACTGTATAGCAGCAGAAGAAAAAGCCAAGAGAGGCACACTTAAACTAGGAAAAGAAGTCCTATCCTTTTTCAGTTTCTCTCCTATGTCCTCTACTGTCAACACTTAAACACTGTACCAGCTGTAAAGGAGAATTGCCGACAGGGGTCCATGTCTGTCATCATAGAGCAGGAAGTAAAGAGTGAATTTACAGCTGAAAGGCAATGCATTTATAAGTGCAAATAACTTTCAAATGCATATTATTTTAAATACATCTTGAATTTATGTATTAATTTCCTTTCCTCTATACTGTGATTCTTTAAACTTTCACTAACACTCAGATTTAAAATCTGTTCTCTACTGATTCAACTAAATGATCTACCAAAACAGGAAATCTGAATCATTCTTCTTCTTTAAAATTTTTCAAAAATTACTCATTCATAAGTAAATTTAAAATTTATTTATCTAGAAAAGAGAAAGGAAGAAAGGAAGAAAAGAAAGAAGAGAAAGAAAGAAAAGAAAGAAAGAAAGAAAGAAAGAAAGAAAGAAAGAAAGAAAGAAAGAAAGAAAGAAAAGGAAGAAAGAAAAGGGAGGGGGGAGGAAGGAAGGGAGGAAGGAAGGAAGGAAGGAAGAAAGGAAGGAAGGAAGGAAGGAAGGAAAAAAGATAGAGATAGAGACAAAGACAAAGAGAGGGAGAGAGAGAGTTGACAGTGGAAGAGCACTCTTCATCAATTTTCATTATTTGGGAACACAGCCAAAACAATGCTATTATTCTTAACGTGAGCATGAACAGAGGACTTGGGTAAAATTTAAGTACCAGGTGAACTACATTCTATACATTTAAACACATTTCCTTTCTTTGGGTGACCCAGAAGTGGAGAAAATCAGACAACTCTATGCATTTTCATGTTTTATTGCAACCAGGGAGAGGTTGTAGAATTGAAGATGATGTACACCTTTTGAGCTTGAATAAAAAAGAAAATAGTTATGGTGAAAGGGAGTGCTTTGCTTCAGGGCTCTATAAATATGTTTGACACGTAGCTTATATCAAGTGGTGTATTTCCTGAGAACTTAGAGGGTGCTAGGATCTCAAGTCATCATCTTATGAAGTATGTGATCTGTACTGAGAGAACCAGGAGTGAGGGGCATCATGTCTGTTCTCAACTTGTTAGGCTTATTTGTTTTTTAAGCTTTTATTTAAATTCCTGTTAGTTAATATACAGTGTAATAATAGTTTCAGGTGTGCAATATAGTGATTCAACACTTCCATACAACATCCAGTGCTCATCACAAGTGCATTCCTTAATCCCACCACTAAGTTAACCCATCCCTCACCCACTGTCCCTCTATAGTTGAGAGTCTGTTTCTTGGTTTGCCTCTATCTTTTACTTTTTTCTCCCTTTGCTCATTTGTTTCTTAAATTCCACATATGAATGAGATCATATGATATTTGTCTTTCTCTGACTGACTTATTTCAGTTACCGTAATACTCTCTAGCTCCATCCATATCATTGCAAATAGCAAGATTTGATTCTGTTTTATGGCTGAGTAATATTCCACTGTTTGTATATATATATATATATACCACATTTTCTTTATCCATTCATCAGTCAATGGACACTTGGGCTGTTTCCATCGTTTGACTATTGTAGATAATGCTGCTATAAACATCAAGGTACATGTATCCCTTTGAATTAGTATTTTAGTATTATTTGAGTAAAGACCTAGTAGTGCAATTGCTGGATTATAGGGTAGTTTCTATTTTTAACTTTTTAAGGAACCTCTATACTTTTTTCCAGAGTGGCTGTACCAGTTCTCATTCCCAACAACAGTGCAAGAGAGTTCCCCTTTCTCCACATCCTCCCAAACACCTGTTGTTTCTCTGTTATTGATTTTAGCCGTTCTGACCCCTGTAAGGTGTCATCCTGTAAGGTGACATCTCATTGTACTTTTGATTTGCAATTTCCTGATGATGAGTGATGTTGAACATCTTTCACGTGTCTGTTGAAAATCTCTGTCTCTTCTTTGGAAAAATGTCTATTCATGTCTTCTGCCCATTTTTAAATTAGATTGTTTTTTGGGTGTTGAGTTTTCAAAGTTCTTTATATATTTTGGATACTATTAACTGGCTATGTCATTTGCAAATATCTTCTCCCATTCCACAGGTTGCCTTTTAGTTTTGTTGGTTGTTTCCTTTGCTGTGCAGAAGCCTTTTATTTTGATGAAGTACCAATAGTTTATTTTTGCTTTTGTTTCCCTTGCCTCAGGACACACATCTAGAAAGAAGTTGTTATGGCTAATGTCAAATAGGTTACTGCAAGTGTTCTCCTCTAAGATTTTTATGGTTAGGTCTTTTATTTTTTAAAGATTTTTTTAAATTTATTTGACAGAGAGACAGCCAGCGAGAGAGGAAACACAAGCAGGGGGAGTGGGAGAGGAAGAAGCAGGCTCATAGTGGAGGAGCCTGATATGGGGCTCGATCCCATAATGCCAGGATCATGCCCTGAGCCGAAGGCAGATGCCCAACCGCTGTGCCACCCAGGTGCCCCTATGGTTTTAGGTCTTTAATCCCTTTTGAATTTATTTGTGTGTATGGTATACAAAAGTGGCCCAGTTTCATTCTTTTAAATGTAGCTGTTGGAGACGTTCTTTTTCCCATTGGATATTCTTTCCTGTTTTGTCAAAAATTAATTGACCATATAATTGTGGGTTCATTTTTGGGTTTTCTTTTTTTTTTAAGATTTTATTTATTTATTTGAGAGAGAGAGAATGAGTGGGAAGAGGGACAGAGGGAGAGGGACAAGCACGTTCCCCATTGAGCTGGGAGCCTGACACACGGCTTGATCACAGGACCTCAAGATCATGACCTGAGCTGAAGTCAGATGCTTAACCCACTGAGCCACCAAGGCACTCCAGGTTCTGTGTTTTGTATTCTGTTCTACTTATCTAGGTCTATTTTTCTGCCGGTACCATGCTGTTTTGATTACTACAGCTTTGTAATATAACTTGAAGTCCAGAATTGTGATGTCTTTTCCTTTGCTTTTTCAAGATTGTTTTGACTATTCAAGGTCTTTTGTGGTTCCCTGCATATTTCAGGATTGTTTGTTCCAGTTCTGTGAAAAATGCTGTTGGATTTTTGATAGGGATTTCCTTGTAGATTGCTTTGGGTAGTATATAAAATCTTGCCATTTGCAATGGAATGGATGGAGCTAGAGTACCATGCTAAGTGAAATATGTGAAAAAATGCTGTTGGTATTTTGTTAGGGATTGCATTGAATCTACAGATTGCTTTGGATAGTATTGACATTTTAATAATATCTGTTCTTTCAATCCAAGAGCATGGAATGTCTTTCTATTTCTTTAGGTCATCTTCAATTTCCTTCACAGTGCTTATAGTTTTCAGAGTACAGATTTTTTACCTCTTTGATTAGGCTTATTCCTAAGTATGTTATTGTTTTTGGTGCAATTGTAAATGGGACTGATTCCTTAATTTATCTTTCTGTGGCTTTATTATTGGTGTATAAAAATCTACATATCTCTGTACATTGATTTTTTTATCCTGCAACTTAACTGAATTCATGTATCAGTTCTAGCAGTTTTGGGGGGAGTCTTTTGGGTTTTCTATATATAGTATCATGTCATCTGCGAATAGTGAAAGTTTTGCTTCTGCCTTGTTGATTTGGATGCCTTTTCTTTCTTTTTATTTTCTGATTGCTGTTGTGGATAAGGCTTACACTACTATGTTGAATAAAATTGGTGAGAGGAGATATCCGTGTCTTGTTCCTAACCTTGGGGAAAAATTCTTAGTTTTTCCCTATTAAGGATGATATTAGATGTGGGTTTTTCATATATGGTCTTTATTATGTTGAGGTATGTTCCCTCTAAACCTACTTTCCTACTTTATTGAGGGTTTTGATCATGAATGGATGCATGGATGCTATGCTTTGTCAAATGCTGTTTCTGCATTTACTGAAATGATCATATGGTCCTTATAATTACTTTAATGATTGTGATGTATCACACTGATTAATTTGTGAATATTGAACCACCTTTGCAACGCAGAGATAATTCCACTTGATCATGGAGAATGATCTTTTTAAATGTATTGTTGGATTTAATTTGCTAGTATTTTTTTGAGAAGTTTTGCATCTATGTTCATCAGATATATTGGCCAATAGTCCCCTTATTTTCTGGTTTTGGTATCAGGGTAGTTCTGACTTTGTAGAATGAATTTGGGTTTTCCTTCCTTTTTTTTTACTTGGAATAGGTATTTAACTCTTCTTCAAATGTTTGGTAGAATTCACCTGGAAGCCATCTGATCCTGGACTTTCATTTGTTGGGAGTTTTTTTATTACTGATACTATTTCTTTGCTGGTCTGCTCAAGTTTTCTATTTCTTCCTGTTTTAGTTTTGGTAATTTATATGTTTCTAGGAATTTTCCTCTTCTTCCAGTTTGCCCAATTTGTTGGCATAACAGGTTTTCATGATATTCTTTTGTGAGTTTTTCTGTGGTGTTATTTATTATTTCTCCTCTCTCATTTTTAATTTTATTTATTTGGGTCCTTTCTCTTTTCCTTTTGTTAAGTCTGGTTAGAGGTTTATAAATGTTATTATTTAAAAAAAAACAAAACAAAAAACAATAACAGAAAAAACAGCTCCTGATTTCATTTATCTGTTTTATTGGGGTTTTTTGTTTGTTTGTTTCTATGTCATTAATTTCTACTCTACTGTTTATGATATCCTTCTTTCTGGTGGCTTTAGGCTTCATTTGTTTTTCTTTCTCTAGCTCCTTTAGGTGTAAGGTTATGTTGTTAATTTGAAATTTTTCTTGCTTTTTGACTGCATCCTAAAAGTTTTGGACTGTTTTCATTTTCATTTGTTTACATGTATTTTTAAAATTTCTTCTTTGATTTCCTGGTTGACCCATTCATTATTTGGTAGCATGCTATTTAACCTCCATGTATTTGTTGTCTCTCCAGATTTTTTCTTGTGGTTGACTTCAAGTTTCACAGCATTGTGGTGAAAAAGATGGATGGTATAACTTCAATCTTCTTGCATTTGTTAAGGCCTGTTTTGTGGCCTAATATATGCTCTGTTCTGAAGAATGTTCCATGTGTACTTGAAAAGAATGTGTATTCTGCTATTTTAGGATAGAATATTATGAATACATCTATTAAGTCCGCCTGGACCAGTGTGTCACTCAAAGCCATTATATCCTCGTTGATTTTCTGTTTAGATGATTTGTCCATTGATATAAGTGGGGTGTTAAAGTCCCCTACTATTATCATATTATTATTGATTAGTTTCATTTACTATTGATTAGTCATTAGTTGTTTTATATATTTGGGTTGTCCCACGTTGAGTGCATAAATATCTACAGTTGTTACATCTTCTTGTTGGATTGTCCCATTTATTATTATATAGTGCCCTCTTTTTCTATTGTTACAGTCTTTGCTTTAAAATCTAGTTTGTCTAATATATGTTTTTCTACTCCAGCTTTCTTTTGACATCCATTTGCATGATAAATGTTTTTCCATTTCCTCACTTTCAATCTACGGGTGTCTTTAGGTCTAAAATGAGTCTCTTGTAGGCAATATATAGACGGGTCTTTTTTTAATCCATCTGACATCCTATGTCTTTTGATTGGAGAGTTTAATCCATTCACATGCACATTAATTATTATTAGATATGTATTTATTACCATTTTATAGCCTGTTTTGTGGTTGTTTCTGGAGATTTTCTCTGATCCTCCCTTGTCTTTCTTTCATATTTTGTTAATTTTCTTTAGTGATATATTTGGATTTCTTTCTCTTTTTTCTTTGCATGTTTATTAATAGTATTTGATATACAGTTACCATTAGGTTTGTATATAACCTCTTCTGCAAATAGCAGTCTATATTAAGTTGATGGTCATTTAAGTTTGAACCTATTCTTTTCTCCTCTTCTCCTCATGCTTTAGGTATATGTTATTTTATTTTGTATCCTTTTTATGAGTTCCTTGACTGATTTTTTACAGAAATATTCATTTTTACTGCTTTTGTGTTTCCTGCCTTTATACTGTCACTTTTGATCTTTCCTTTCCACCCAGAGTCCCATGTAATATTTCTTGCAGGGTTGATTTAGTGGTCACAAACTCTTATTTATTTATTTATTATTATTATTATTATTATTATTTTGTCTGGGAAACTCTTTTCTCTCCTATTCTGAACAATAGCCTTGCTGGATCAAGTATTCTTGGGTGCAGATTTTTCCTATTCAGCACTTTGAATATATCATGCCACTCCCTTTTGGATTGCTATGTTTCTGTTGAGAAATATCCAGCTAGCCTTATGTGTTTTCCCTCATAAGTTAAGGACTTCTATTTTCTTGTTGTTTTAAAGATTTTTTCTTTATCACTATATTTTGCAAATTTAATTAAAATATGTCTCAGCGTTGCTTGTTTTTGTTGATTTTGATGGGAGTTCTCTGTGCCTCCTGGATCTGGGTGTCTGTTTCCTTCCCCAGATTAGTGACATTTTCAGCTATTATTTCTTCCAATAAATTTTGTGCCTACTTTTTTTTTCTCTCTTCTTCTGAGACACCTGTAATACTAATGTTATTATGTTTGATGGTCACTGAGTATCCTAAGGTTATTCCATTTTGCATAATTCTTATTTCTATCTTTTGTTCAGCTTCATTGCTTTCCATTATTTTGTCTTCTAGGTCATTAATTCATTCATCTGCTTCTTCTAGCCTGCTGTTCATTGCATCAAGCATGTTTCTGGTTTTGTTTATTACACTCTTTGTCATTGATTCTTTTTTAACTCTTTTGTCTCTGTGGTAAGGGTCTTACTGATGTCTTCCATTCTTTTCTCAAGTCTAATGTGTATCCTTATGATTCTTGCTTTAACTTCTCTATCAGGCATGTTATTTATATCTGTTTGGCTTAGGTCTCTGTCTGTGACCTTATCTTGTTCTTTCATTTGGCATAAATTCCTTTGTAGTCTCATTTCTCATTTTGGCTAAGTCTTTGCCTTCTTCTATGTGTTAGAAAAGCCAGTTTTATCTCCTCCTGAATGTAATGGCCTTATGAAGAAGAGATCTTGCAATACCTAGGGCCTGGCACTTCAGGGAGCACACAGCCTCCAGTTTGTGTTGTGTGTACTTTGCTGTTGTGTTCTATCCTTCAGGCCAGTCATCTGCAGAGGTTCTTCTTGTCTGCTGTGGGCAGTGTTTTGTCCCTGGCTTGAATGTGGTGAGTTTTAACTAGGTGTGTTCTGGTTTGCTTGTGAAATGAGACCTGTCACCACCTCCACTGGAACTGAGCCGTGCAAAACTCTCTGAAGACATGGTGTAGGCAGGACTTTATACTTGTCTTTTGGGGGAAGGTGCCACCACAATGGAACTGAGGCAAACATGACTGAGAAGGGCAGTTCCACCAGAGCACAGAGGGGTGGGACTTAGTGTAAACAAGTTAGTCAGCCAGTGTCCAGGTTATTCTGTTTCCTGCAGGTGGCTCTGTGTTTAATCTGAGGGGCAGGAAGGGAAATGGCACCAGCAAGCTACTTTGTTCCCTGAGAGATGTCTCCATGAGCACTGCCTTTCAGAGATACCTGAGAAAAGCAAATAATCTCCTCACTGTGTACCCTGGGTGCTCTTGAGATCAATGTTTCACACTGTATGTCCCTGGATTATTTGCCTGCTTTCTCTCCAAGAGCAGTGCAGTGTCCTCCAGATTCTATCTCAGCCAAGCCTGCCGACCTTTAAAACTCCAGGCTTTAAGCTTGCAAGAACTGATGAAATTCAGTCTTTCTCATTCTCCAAGCCAATGGCTATGGGGAAACATTCTCCTTTTGTGTACCTCTGTGTACTCTTCTCTCTCTTGCCCTTCTCTGCAACCATGGCTCCCTCCCCTCCACAGCAGCCAGGAATCCTTTTCTCCCTGAAGCTACATCTCCACACTTCCTACCTTCTTTAATGTGTGTTCTTCTCTACTTTTAGTTGTGGAGTTTGTTCTGTCAGTCTTCAGGTGGATTTCTGGGGGTATTTATGATGATTTGATAGTTATCTAGTTGTATTCATGGGATGAGGTGAGCCTAAGGTCCTCCTACTCTGCTGCCATCTTCCTCTCAACTTGTTAGGCTTATTCTGCATTAACACACATTCTCATGCTTGTATGCTTGGAATAAAAGAGACATTGGGTCAGACTCTGTTTTAGGTGAGGAATTTCATTATCAGTCTTAATACCTCAGTAATGTGAAGTGATGAATGTTTTTGGTTGTTGTTGCTTGTTTTATTATAGGTCTGATGCAGACTATGAATTCCAATGCAAATATGCTTTGCTATTCAATAGTATCTTTCAGAGCTCATCCCATTACTAGTCTTTCTAAAGAATTTTCATTAAAGAAGTCTCATAGTGAAAAGTTAATATTGGACAGAAATGAATATTGGAAACATTCTCTTAATTTAGCTGAATTAAACTTTTGAAAGGCAATGTAATTTTTATGATGAAATTATTTTGATCATTTTACCAAATTCTGTAAACATTTAAGATATTTTAAGTCAGACTGGTGCTTTCTTTGATCATAAGTTTATGAACTAATTGTAAAATTACCAGTTGATAAAACAGTGTTTTTTATTTAGATTTGAGTCTTTTCTGCCATTTAATAGCTGTGTAAATTCCTGCATTTGCTGAGATAGGGATGTTGAAGTATCTTAAGAGATTTGTATACTTCTCTTTTCAGTTCTTTCCATTTTACCTCATGTATTTTGATATTATCTTATTAGTTACATACACATCTAGAATTGCTTTGTCTTCCTGTAGAATTAAAAACTCTATCATTGTATAATGTAACTTTTTACCCCTGATTATCGTTCTTATTCTGATGTCAACTTTGTCTGAAACTAAAATAACTATTCTTTCTTTTGATTAATGTTAGCAAATCTTTCTCCATCCCTTTAATATTAATCTGAGTCTTTCTGCTTGAAGTGGGTTTCATATAGACAACATAAAGACAACTCTTATTTTAATTCATCCTGACAATCTCTGTTTTTTACTTGAGATATTTAGAGCATTTTGATTTAAAATGATCATTAATATAACTGGATTAATATCTACTATGTTTATAATTGTTTTTGTTTCATTACATTTGTTCTTTGATTCCCCTCTCCCTTTTTCTCCCTTCTTTGGTTTAACTGAGCATTTCATGTGATTCCATTTAATTCTTAGCATATCAGTTATATTATTTTAAAAAATGAGAGTTGCCTTGAGGTTTGCAATTTGCATTCTGAACAACTGTAAATCTAATTTCAAATAATGGGACATTACTTCACGTGTGGTGCAGATTCCTGATTAGAGAATTTGCTTTTTTTTTTTCTGTCCTTTGTGATATTATTGTTTTTTATTTCACTTATCCATATGTTATAATCACATTGTTACTATTTTAAACAGCATATTTCCATCAATGAAAAGTTAGTACAAGATTTTATTTTCTCTTTATTTTTCCCTAATACTCCTTTATTTATGTAGATCTGAATTTCTGACATCATTTTTCTTCTGTCTGATTAACATTTCTTGAAGGACAAGGCTATTGTTGACAAATTTCCTTAGCTTGTGTTTGTATGAGAAAGTGTTTTTCCTTCACTTTTGAAGGATAATTTATCTGGAATTGAATTCTAGGTTATGTTTTATTCTTTCTTTCAACATTACAAATATTTCACTCCAGTTTCTTCCCTGAATTTTTTTGAAGACTTTATTGTTAGGTTTCTAGCAAAATTAAGAGGAAGTTACAGAGATTTTCCTTATACACCCACCTTACACACACATAGCCTCCCTTATTACCAATGTCCCCCACTAGAGTGTACATTTGTCATAATTTATGAGCCCACATTAACATGTAATTATCACCCAAAGTCCATAGTTTACATTTGGGTTCATTCTTGGTGCTGTACATTCTGTGGGTTTGGAAAAATGTATAAACACATGTATTCACAGTATAGTGTCACACAGAGTACTTTCACTGCCCTAAAACTCCTCTGTGCTCTGCCAGTTCATCCCTGTACCCTGTGCCCATCCCTTGGCAACCACTGATTTTTCTACTCTCTCCATAGTTGTGCCTTTTCCAGAAAGTCATATAGTTGAAATCACAGTATATGTCCTTTTCAGATTGGCTTTTTTCACTTAATAATGTGCATGTAATGTTCATCCATGTCTTTTTATGGCTTGATAACTCATTACTTTTTAGTGCTCATTAATATTTCATTGTTTGGTTGTACCATAGTTTGTTTATCCATTAACCCACTGAAGAATATCTTGGTTGCTTCCAAACATCTATGTGCAGCTTTTAGTGTGAACATAAGTTTTCAATTACAATGGACAAATTACAAGGTGTGTGATTGGTGGATTGTATGGTTGGAGTATGTTTAGTTTTGTAAGAAGCTGCCAAACTGTCTTCCAAAGTGGCCCTACCGGCATGGTTTCTGACATGCACACTGGAATTTTTGTCCTTGTTTCCCTAATGCTAGGATTTATAAGCCCTCTTACCACCTGCTACCATACTCACGTCTTTTTTCTCCCCAAAATTTACCGTTTGTCTTTCGTTTTTTGCAGTTTGAGTATGATATGTCTAGATGATGGAGTTTTTGTTCATTGTTGTATTTTTTAAAAAACTGCTTCATGTTCTCTGAACTTTCTGGATGTATGGTTTGATGTCTGTCAATCTTGGAAAATTCTTAGCCCTTATTGTATTACTTTATATATTTCTTCTCCTCCTTTCTTTCTCTTCCTTTTAGTATTTTAAATCTTTTTTTTTAGATGTTATTTATTTATTCATCAGAGAGAGAGAGAAAGAGAGCACAAGCAGGGGGAGCAGCAGGCAGAGGGAGAAGCAGGCTCCCTGCTGAGCAAGGAGATTAATGCGAGACTTGATCCAGTACTCCAGGATCATGATCCAAGCCACAGGCAGATGTTTAACTGACTGAGCCACTCAGGGGTCCCCTTTCCTTTTAGTATGTTAATAAAACAGATGTATATTATATAACTATATATATTATATCTATATATTTTGCATGTATTGTATATATTTAATAATATATATGTATATATGTGTATATTTATTTTTTTAAGTAGGCTCACACCCAGCATGGCGCCCAACCCAGGGCTCAAACTCATGACTCTGAGATCCAGACCTGAGCTGATATCAAGAGTCAGATGCTTAATAGACAGAGCCACCCAGATGCCCCATTAATTATGCATATATTAAACATTTTGTAATTGCTCTACAGTTCTTGGATGGCCCCTCTTTTTTTCCCCATTTCTTTCCATTTGTTGTGGAAGTTTCCATTGACTGATCTTCATTATTGCCTTGATTATGTCAAGTCTACTGAGGAATTCATGATAGTCTTTATTTCTGTTACAGTGTTTTTGGTTTAAAATATTTCTTTTTTTAAAGTTTTATTTATTTATTTTATTTTTTAATAGTTATTTTTTATCATATTATGTTAGTAACCATAGTACATCTCTAGTTTTTGATGTTAAGTTCCATGATTCATTACTTGAGTATAACACCCAGTGCAACATGCAATACGTGCCCTCCTTAATACCCATTACCAGCCTATCCCAATTGCCCCATCCCCCTCTCCTCTGAAGCCCTCAGTTTGTTTCCCAGGGTCCATAGTCTGTCATGGTTCATTCCCCCTTCTGTTTACCCCCCTTTCTTCTTTCCTTTCTTCTACCGATCTTCTTACTTCTTATGTTCCATAAATGAGTGAAACCATATGATAATTGTCTGGAGGAGATAATGCTAAGTGAAGTAAGTCAAGCAGAGAAAGACAATTATTTATTTTAGAGAGAGCATGCATGTGAGCGAGGGGTGGGAGGGGCAGAGGGAAAGAATCTTCAAGCAGACTCCTCACTGAGTGCAGAGCCTGAGGTCATGGGACTCGATCATGAAATCATGACCTGAGCTGAAAGCAAGAGTCAGATGCTCAACCAACTGAGCCACACAGGAACCTCTATACACATTTCCTTTTAATTTTTTCTTAGTGTTTTCAGGTTTCTGCTTATATAACTCAACAGTTCTGTATTTTTTCTATTAGAACCTTTAACATATTAATCGTAGTTAATTTAAATTTCTTATCTGATTATTCCAACATTTGTGTCATCTGTGAGTATAGTTCTATTGATGGCTTTGTCTCTCCAGAGCTTTTGTTGCCTTTTGGCCTGTCTTCTAATTTTTTTTTAAGATTTTATTTATTTATTCAACAGAGACAGAGACAGCCAGCGAAAGAGGGAACACAAGCAGGGGAGTGGGAGAGGAAGAAGCAGGCTCATGGCGGAAGAGCCTGATGTGGGGCTCGATCCCATAATGCTGGGATCACGCCCTGAGCCAAAGGCAGACGCTTAACCGCTGTGACATCCAGGTGCCCCTAATTTTTTTTTTGAAGCCGGACAAGTTGTATTGGTTAGTAAATACCAGGAATTAGGCCTTTAATGTTAGAATTTACATTAATACGGTGAGGAACTGGGCTGTGTGTCACATTTGCTGGAGCTGTAGGTACCAAAGGCTAAAAATCCCTCCAGGGTCCTTGTTGAGTGATTTGGGTGGCCAGGGGTACCTCCTCAGAGAGAGTATGCATCTTGCAACTCTCTCAGCTCTAATCCACTGTTCTCACACTGGAGCCCTGTTGGTTTATCATGAGGTATTGGGGAGGGGGAACTCTCTCTAATTTTATAATTGCATCTCAGACTTTAAGTAAGCCTAAGTTTTTGGCTATGACTTTCTCAAACATTTCTCCAGTGGTATAAGATGTTTTCTTCCTTACCCCTACTCACCTCCTTGGCTACAGTATCCTTATCTGACATCCTTGAAGCCTTAGTTCCTGTTGACTGTGCCTCACCACCTTAGGTGAAATAGGAAGGCAGGGGCCTGAAGTGCCAGGAATGCCTTTCTCCATCTGAGATAAAGTTCCAGTAAAGACTTTTACCCTCTCCAGTAGGTCTTTGTTATATAGAGAAGGCTCCAGGTGTATTTTATAATGATTAATCTTCTGATTCCAGAGAAAAAGAGAGATCTTTCTTGGATCTTCACTTTGAGAACCTTACAGGGTTCCTGAAGGTTAAGCCCATGAAAATGCTGGGGGACCCCTGAGGTTGTTGCCCCAAGAAGTTTTTCAGTCTCATTCTTGTTCACACTGAACTCCAACAACCATCAGAATTATTATGTGAGCGTTCCTACCAGCTTATTGCTTCAGTGATTTCTCAAGATAAATAGACCATTGCTTTGATTCTATGTTCATGTGTTTCTCCATATTTCTGAGCAATGATTTACCTTGTGACCTCAGTTCTTGGATGGGTCTTAAAAAAGTCATTGACTTTCAGTTAGTCCAAGCTTTTCTCATTATAAGGCCAGTTATGACTCTTTTCAGCCTGGAGCTGAGTCCAGAATTGTCTTCATAGGCTATTTCAGTTATAGCTAATGGTTAAGAGTCAGGAATTTTCAAAGAAAGATGTCCTTGAAAATGGAAACAAAAGATTGCAGAGTTAAATAAATGTCAGACACTCCTTTCATCAGTAAGAATTTATTGAGCAGTTACTGTGAATGAGATACTGTTTAGACTGCTTTATTTATGTAATAATTAATTAATTAACTTAACCCCTTCAAAACCCCAGTGTGATACATACCATTGTTGTTTTCACTTTTTAGATGAGGACCAAGGTGCTCAAGTAACTTGCTCAGGTTCCAAGAGTCAAGATTCTAAAAGAAGTCTGCAGATCTCATTCTCTTAACCACTGTACTTTGCCTCTCTCCAGCTATTATGTGTAGATAATATACTAACACATAATAATGCAAATAGTAATAAGGAAAGTAAAATTTCCTCTGACATTTTAGAAGGCAGGAAATTACTCCTGTCATGGGAAATCAGGAAAGAGTTGGCATTTTCAGTTATTAAAGTTAGGATTTAACAGACAGTTATGATGACAGGAGTTGTGAGAGGGAAAAAAAATGGTGGACAGACCCAGAGATTCATAAACAGTGTACAGTGAAAAAGAAAGATAGAGAGAAGCCTAGAAGAGAATGTCAGCCTGGGAGATCTCAACTGTTTCCTGACAACAACAAGAAAGAGAGCTTTTGAATTAAGAAATGACAGGATCACTTGCATGTTTGAAAAAGATCAATGTGTAACAGGGAGAGCTGGAGAAGTAAGGAACAGTGACAGACCAGTTTGAGAGTTGTTAGACAGTTGTATAGTGAGGGTGGAAAGGGGGAGAAAGGGCCAGAGGGGACAAAAACGACTGAGTTGAGAATGTGCATTTAAGGGAGACAAAAAAAAATGACTCTAGTGTTTGAAGTTTCTGTGATTAGAGAATGATGAAATAGATTGCTAATGAGCAAATAATATATACAAAATAACATTTATGAAATTGGAGCCCTTAGAGGAGAACTCCTCAAACACTCCTCTGGCTTTCTGGGTGGTTATAATGAGTTGGGCTGGAACCTAAAATGAAGGGTGATCTTTTCAGTAGCCAGAGACAAAAGAAAAATGATGTCTCCCATAACTATCACTCGGGAGAGCGATTATGTCATTTTTTCAGAAGAGATACACTTCTACTTAAGTTTAAAGTCTAAAGAGAGTTTATTTAACTCCAATATAGGGAACAATAGAAATGGCAAAAGAGTGGCGTCCTCAGCTTCCACTCACACTGTTGAGATCAAACGCCTTTGCAATCTTCCAGCATTAAAAACATGCTGACAAGACACTGTATCTGCCTTTCTGTCCTTGCAAACCCCTCTCATAGTGCTTCTTTATTGTTTGGCTGGAATAACAGAACCTTGCCTGCTTCGTGAGCCTTGTATAAAGTTTTCCACAGTTCACAGTTTGTGAGGTTGTCACCAAATAAAATGGAGGGATGCTTAGACCTTGTGCTTTAGGGTAAACATGCATTTTAGAGGAATGGTTGTGCTGCAATTTTTCTTCCAGAAACATGTGGTTTTTGGCTCCCCATTGAATTGCAGGCCATGCTTATTATTTTGCTCATACCTGATTGCATCCTTCCCTGCCCTATTTTATTTCTTTAGTGACAATAACAAAAACACTTCTTATCAGTACTTATTTTTGGCAACTTAAACCAGAACCAAAAGGTAATTGTGTTGGATTGTGATTCTCCCCTGTGTACACACAATAAACTTTATTTGAAGAAATTACCACACTTGTCACACATTTCGTCCTTCCTAATCACTTTCCCAATCATCTTTTTAGCCTTCAGGACTTCTCTCCATGTACATCAGAGACATTTAGAAGTTCAAGCTTGAAGGTGTCTTACAAGTAATCTCATCCAAGACTTTCACTCCATTCATGAGGAGCCAGGCCCAGAGAGCTTACCCGTGCTTCTCATCACGCGCAGCTGGTCCTAGTAGATCCATGATGGGAAGCCACATTTTCTGATTCTGGCCCAGTAATCTTTTTATTACTCAATTTTGGGAGGAATTATAGGAAGAAAAATCCAACATCAATTCAACAACTTAAAACTGTCTTTTTTGAAAATGGATAAGCTATCAATGCATAAAAATAGAAATATTGAATATAGATCAATACAAAGATATGCAAGGGATGATTGAAGGGAGTGCAGTATAGTTCCAGGTAGCACAGATAAGAGAGGGTACCGATTGTTTGCCAAATGAATTATAGAAATTCTGTTTCTCCATATGTTTGAAGAGTCAGGGTGGAGCTGGATCAGAAATGGGAGACAAACTGGGATGACGGGCCGGCACAGGGAGGAGAGGCAAACTCCGGAAGCCCTGGCAGGAGGGGAAAGATACCCCAGACTTGGCAGACAAACAAGGTTGACCTGTCATCAGATGAGACAGAAGACGTGGGCTGTGTGTCTGTTGGAGGTTACAGGTTTTCCACAGGAGACTGTTTGTCCACTGGACATTCTTTTGCAGCTAAAATACACAGGTTTAGACAGGTCAGGTATTCTTTCTTGTGAGTGTTTTGTTTTTGTTTTTGTTTTTTGTCTCACATAGCTTTAAGACTGTGTAGCAGGTAGGGACTCTGCCAAACCACTCAGCCATTTAATCTCCATCTCACTGTCACTCTTCACCTCGTAAATCAGGGCAGATAGCGAGAGAAAGAGGACCAAGGGAGAGCATGTTCAGCTCTCTACATGTCAAAGGGGGTGGGGTGGGGAGGAGATTTGTCAGCTTTTCTTTTTCATTTTCCTAAACTAGAAAAAATGACCCAGGAAATCCCACAAGCCATAAATCCAAGGTGAACAGAGCAAGTTGATAGCCTTCAAATTAAGACTAAAAAATATTGAAGTATGGAATTCTAAGAATGAAAAATTGAGAGACAGTGAGCACATTTTGGGTCAGGAACTGTCCAAAGTTATTACTCAATGTCCTGTAAGGCAGGTGCTCACATCACCCATGCTACTGAGGGGGAAGGAGACTGCAGGAGCAACTTGCTTGAGGCCATAGGCCATACATCATGGTCAGGGACTGACTCAGCCCTTAAACCCTATAGTTGAGCTTGAGAGTCAATGCTGAACGATGTTCTCACTGTCTTCCCCATGCCCCATACTTGACACAGAAGCAGGGGGTGACATGGTGGAAGTCATAGGGCCCAATAATTGGCCTGGGGATAGTGGCAGCTAACTCACAGGATTGTGACATGCCCAAGATAGGCCCCAGCATGTGGTCATTTGGTTAAAAACTGATACCTTATTTTATCTGTATTACTCAATTTTGCTATTGTTGACAAAGAGGCATTGAAAGGGGATGGGTATTCTGATAGTTGGATATCCATCACGTATTTCAAGTGTAACACCTACAAACCACCCCAAACATGTCCCTTTCTGTTCTTTTCTCTGTTCATTAAAAGAAAACTCTGTCTTTGCAGACTTCAGAGTTATCCTGGACATCTCTCTCTCCCCCTCACATGTACTCACCGCATTCTCTGAGGGTTTATGTACACTCTCAGTGTCTTGTAGTTTCCACCTGGCTCAGTGGCAGTTTCTCCATGTGGGGGCTGGTGGATGCCTCTCGCCACCACCTGGGCATTTATACGTCATCTCATTAGAGCAGCCAGACTGGTCAGATATATCTTTGCAATTGTTTTCTACCTTACTCAGAATAAAGAAAGACCAAGTCCTTACCATGTTCCCAAGGCTTCTCCACCTCCCACACAGACACAGTTACTCCTCCAGGGGCTCAGTCGCACTGGACACCTGTGTTCTGCACATGCCAGGCATGCCTGCCTGCAAATCCTGCATCAGCTTTTCTCTCAGACCAGAAGCCTCTTTTCATACACCTATACATAGTTTTCTTGCGCTTTTTCCAGGTCTTGGTGTAAAGTTCACCGTATTCAAGAAACCTTCTGAGATTTGTCTGTGTATAACAGTACCACACCCCACCCTTGGGTTCTGTTTTATTTTCTTTGAGACATAATGCATGTTTTGTTCCTGTGTTCGTTCACTGCCTTTCCCACCCCAGTGAGCACCACCAGCACACCAGTTTTCTCCATTCTCTCTGGCACCTCTAGCCCCTGAGGGCAGTGCCTGGCACTGTAAGGGCTCACAGTGCTTTTGAAAGAAGGGAGGAAGAAAGGGTTGATGAGGTAGTGGGCTAATTCCAAAGTCAGATCACTTTGGCTCAAATCTAAGCTTGGACTGATAAGCTGGATGACCTTGGGCAATTACTGTATCTTTCTAAACCTTAGTTTCATAGTCTGAAAAATTATGGTAATAATAAGAGGATGAAGTTAGGTAACACTTATAGAATGGTGCGCCTCACTCTTGGTGACAAGGAACCTGACAACAGGTGCAAGTTATCATTTCTGCATTTATTCACCATGGGATTAAAGCAAGTCCCTGCTCACCTCCTTCTCAGAAGAGCAAGATGGAATTCAGTGCAGTACCATCATTACCATAACCTCGAATCTTTTCTAATCAACAAAAGTATATTCTTCTTCAGTTATTTTGACTACAATGAATAAATATGTCTTGGGTCATACCTCACTTTGAGACGGAAGCATAATGATAGCTCCCACCCCCACCAGGAGCTGTCTAAGGATGGGTGGTGCTGCCTGTGTGTGGATGGGAGCCTCGAAGGCTCAGCACTTGTCAGGGGCCTGAGGAAGGGCAAGAGCACTTAGCTGCACAGGGAAGCATCAAGAGGAGACATTAAAATGCTAATATACTTTCTCATATTTTGTGTCTTACAGTAACAGTATGTCCCAAACAGAGAAGCTACTGTAAGAATTTAATGTTTGTTAAAGTTCACTTCAAGGTTCTGTTACATTGGTGACTGTTTCAAATGTGTTTAAAGCATGATTCAATTTCCACAATCTTGATATCTACCACAGCTTTGTGGAAGACTCTCATTAGATAAGTGCTCCCAGAAGTCAGTGGCTACACCTGCTATATTCAGCACCACGTGTCTTGCACACAGCCTGGGTGATGCACAACCCATATTATTGAGTTTTTGAGTGGACTTTTGCTGTTCAGTAGTGTTCATACCCAGGACTTATACATCATGTGAATTCTTGTTGCAGTCAAAACACTTTTAAGAAGGAAAGAGCACTGTCAATAATTCTGGGATGGCAACAGGACCAAATTGTGTTGTGCCAGAAAAGCCCAGGGTGTTCAGGGTTTCACTTCAACAGGAAAAGTTTTTATCTCCACTAGCTTCCATCATGAGCTATGTTTTTCTCCTACTCTCTCTATGTCTCAAAATCTGTCTATATGGGAGCTGCTTAGTGATCCCCAGCCCTTAACCTGGTGGGGAGTCTGTCTCCTATGTGTAAATAAACTGACCATGAGAATAGAGAGAATAAGAGTGTACACCTGTACAACTCAACAACAAAAGGACAAATAGGCTTATTAAAGATGGGGAAAAGGTTTGAATAGGTTTTTTTCCAAAGAAGAAATGCAAATGACCAATCCGTTCATGAAAAGATGCTCAATAACCCAAGTCATGAAGGAAATGCAAATCAAAACCACAATGAGGTGCTACGTCAGCCTACTAGGATGGCTGTAACACACAGATATCATAGTAAGTCTTGGTGATGATATGGAGAAATTAGAACCCTGCATTGCTGGTGGAAATGTAAAATGATGCATCTGCTTTGGAAAAAAGGTTGTCAGTGCCTCAAACAGTTAGACATAAAGTTACCATATGATTCATCATTTCCATTCCTAGGTATATAGCCAAGAGAAATGAAAATATACATTCACACTTATATAAAACTTGCTCATGAAGGTTCATAGCAGCATTATCCATGATAAACAAAAAGTGAAAAAATACAAATGTCCACCAACTGATGAATGGATAAAAAAGGTGTGATATATCCACACAATAGAATATTACTCAGCAATTAGAAGAAATGAAGTCCTAAGGTATGCTACAATATGGATTAACATTGAAAATACTTTACTAAATGAAAAGAAAAGCAGACACAAAAGGACCAATATTTGTATGATTCCACTTACATAAAATATCTAGACTAGACAAATTTAAAAAGACAAATTATATTAGTGGATGCCAGGGACTGGTTCTAGGGAGGAATGAGGAATAAGAGCTAAAAGGCATAGGTTAGGCTTTCTTGTTGGAGGGAGGACATGTTCTGTAATCAGATATTGGTAATTAATTGATTTGTAACCAATTTGTGAATATACTAGAAACAACTGAATTGTCCACTTTTAAAGGGCAAACTTAATGGTATGTCATTTATAGCTAGATAAAGCTATTAAAAAAGAACATAGATGATTTAGAAAGTGTATTTACCATAATGAATTTTATACAATAAGTTATATTTTACCCTTGATTTCTGTGACAATTCAAATACAAAAGTTTCTATCTAGGGAGTGGGGAGGATTTGATGGGGCATGCAATGGAGGCATGAGATCTCAATGTTCAGCCAAAGTTGACTTCCCGGCAACTTTGTGATTCTCACCTTCCAATCAGAGACTCCAGAAATAAATCTAGCACTGTGCTTCAACATTATTTATTCCTTTGATGCTTATTGAAGACCCACTATGAGGCAGGATGTGAAAGGAGCTGCTATTGCCCTCTCTATTACTCTTGTCTTCAAATTTTTTTTGATGTCTACATATGGACTCACATTGCACAGGAAAATCATGTTGACAAAACTTGTCACACAAGAAAGCTTAGAACATCATATGTTCATTAACTGAAGGATCCTAATTCTTAGACCTTATCTTAGGGAAATAAAGGATCATTGCTATGGAAAAATGTGTCCATCTTGGCATTTCTCAAATTAGTTAATAGTTTAACCAATCCAAATATTAAATATCTGAGATAAGTTAAATAGATCCTAGAGTGTCCTTACAAGAACAGGCTGCATACTTTGAACATGGTGCTAAGGACTTGCATAGAAAGAATTTCCTAACATAATGTTGATTGATAAATGCAGTTAGATCACAGCAGGAATTCTATAACACCATGGATTTATTTGATCTATACAGATAAGGGTAAAAGCAAGTATAGTACAATGTTAATTGAAGAATCTACACGGATGTAGGGGTGTTTATTATAAAAGCCCTGTAGCGTTTTTGTGCATTTGAAATTTTTGTAACATTATAAAGATAAATTATCTTCAAGAGTGGGGCATTTATCAGTTTTGTTTTTGTTTTTGTTTTTACTGGGATTCCACAGGGAGGTACTCCAATGCAGAAATTACCCTTGCAATCTAAAGGTCCTTCATTGTGATTAACTCCCCTCCTCTCATTCTGTCTTCCCTAATACTGAGCTGAGACTAGTCCTTCATGTTCATTCTTCCCATTCTACCTCTGAAACTATTCCTAGTGAATAACTTGAATTGGCATTGAGTCTCAGTGACTACAAGAGCAGCCATGACTTATAAATGTGTGAATTGACTTAGCATAAAATGCAAAACCCCCAGTTCATGTGCCCACTAATACAGCAAAAATGCTTTCAGTATTCTGCAAAAGTCATAAAAATTATTGAAGGCCTAAAAAACTTTTATCGATGTGCATTATCTCCATCAATATTTATCATATTAGAGATTAAAACTGAGTCATTTTAATATATACATTTATTAATTTATTTGAAAATAATTAAAAGCCTGCATAAATAATCTACTTCTATAAAAGCAACTATATTATCCAAAACAAAAGAATTTATCAAGAATTTAGTGATCTTCTTTAACAATTTTGCAAATCTGTATAATATCTGGCTTAATGAAAGCTAGATGATTTTGATATCTCCCTCTGCATTCAATATTTTGTGATAGATAATTTTGATTGAAGAAAATCCAGCCTGAGACAGATTTGTAGCTAAAAAATGGATGAGTATTTTATTAGACCTTTCAGGTAATCATGGATATTCTTCTTTGATATCACATAAACTTCAACAAGGAATAATTTCTTAGAATTTAATTGCAATGTGAAACTTGATACTGTATAATGAACTGTTCATACTGTTACATTGCAGTCTATTGGTCTGTCTTGTAATTTAAATATACCTTTTACCCATGAATGATTTCGCAACATTATGCACTGGTCCTTTAAAAAATATTGGTTCGCAAATTCATGTAGATCATCCAAATGTTGACACAATATTACAAAGATCACACTTGTTAATGTTCTCACCAATCTCATTAGAACAGTATTTAAGTATTGGGAAGCTATCAAACTCATGATGGTGAATACAAGTTTTCCAAAATTTAATGTGAGTTTGAAATCTGAAATTTTAGTATTGTCAACAAAAACTTTCAATTGTTTTCCTAGAAGTGACAGACTCCCTTCTTTCATTTTTAAAAAAAAATATCTACCAAAAACTCAAGTCTGAAAGTAACCATAATTTGCCTGCTTGTCATTTTTACAAGTAGCATTCTATTTCATGAGAAGAGCTGTGCTCTTTAGCACCTTGGGTGTAAGGCTGGTTGTAGGTGAATATTGTAAATTCATTTTAAATCCTTTCTGGGAACTGCTCTATTGGAGACAGTATCCTTCCTAGCTTTAGGAAATTTTATTCCAATGCAAATAATACTATGTAGAGATAGGAAAAGAAGTGTATAGAGAAGGGCTGGTGACTGGTAGCAAAGGAATCAGTAAATCCAGCTGTGAGAGAAGAACGACGCACCCTCAGTGTACCTCCCCAGTGGGAAGCTGTGCCCTAAGCTAACAGATCTGTCTGAAGCCCTTTATTCTGTTATTCCTTCAGGGTTCCAAAACGATCCAAAAAGAAAACCTGTCAGAGCACAGGACATGTGATCAATGAGACACTGGATGAACATATAAGAATGTAAATAGAAAGTATTGCATAAAGAATAACTTATTCCCGATTCAAATGCATATATCAAGAGCCTACTATGGGTGAAATGTACAATCAAGAAGCAAGGATTCTTGTTTTAATTTTTTTCTGGAAGCACACAGAAACCTAGGAGACTCTGGTTACTGTGTGAGCTGGGAAGCTAGTTGGTTTGCACGTCTTGAAGCTCCTTGAAGGACTAGCCTCAGCTCCAGTTCACAGAGTTAAGCAGTCAGAGTGCCGCTTTTGGGGGCATTTGGTCAGAAGTTCTGACTCCTACCCTGGGCTGTACTTAGGGAGGGCAGACAGGTTCTTAGATCAAGAGCCGCAGTGACACCCTCTGGTGGCCGTAAGGCACTGCAGGCTTCTTTTATAGACCGAAGTTTGGAGGGAAAGCGGTGGAGAAGCATCACTGGGCAGGTCAGCTTGGCACCCCTCCTCCCATCCAGGATGTCCCTGAGGTTTCCTGGCCATATGCCAATTCCACTTCAGGATGGTGCCCCAAACATCATGAGCTGGACTCATTTGCTCAGTGGAGACAACTGTCTATTGTCTCTTTGGTCCTTCAGTTCCCTCAGTAAGGAGCTGTTTAAAGTGTTATGCAATAATAATAAAATATATTGGTTTTTATTGTTCTACCTCGTTTTCAGCCTTTTCTTTTGCAAGATTTTCAATTTTAATCAGATTTTAATGTTTTCCACAGTGGCCTATAATTAAAACTAAATTTAATGAGAGGAGATAGATTCATTTAGTTATTTTATTTTTTAATTTTTTAAAGATTATTTGAGAGAGAGAGTGTGTGTGAGCTGGGGGAGGGGCAGTGGGAGAGGAAGAGGGAGAGAATCTCAAGCAGACTCCCTGCTTGTGTGGAGCCAAGCATGGGGCTTGATCCCAGGACCCTGAGATCATGACCTGAGCTGAAATCAAGAGTTGGGCACTTAAGTAAGCCACCAAAGCGCCCCAGTTATTTTGTTTTTGCAAGTAATCAAATCAAATACAAAGCAAAAGCTAGGATAAACAATGCAATTCTTTATGGGCCAGGATATTATAAACTCTGGTTTGAAGCTGAGGAAACAAACATTTGTGATCTATCCCCACGGTTAAAAGTATAAAAATATAAAATGAAAGGGAAAGTATCTGTATAAGCATTCCTATCTATTTTTTTGTGACCTTTTCTATGAAGTCATTATGGACAAGTGACATGTTGCAATTTCTGAGGGTTTAATAGATAATTTCTGTTATTTCCATGCATGTTTATCTTAAACTTCCATCTAGATTTTTCCTTTCTTTAAGACAGATTTGAAGCAGAGGCTTATGTAAGCCAGGGAAGTCATGCCAAGATTATCTGAACATCTTTATAAAACCTTCAAGTTCTCTGATTTAGGTCTGATATAAATATTTTTATATGTGTCCTCCTTCTCTTCCTCCTCCTCCTCTTCCTCCTTCATAAGCTTGTCTTCTTTGTTCTTCAATTTACCACCCAGTTTTTTGCTATGGACCACACATTGGGCTCTGTACTAGGGCCTAGGGAGAGAGGGAACCTGCTTCCCTGCCTCTGGGAGTCAGGACCCAGAGCAGTACCAGACCATGATGCAGTGTCAAAAGTGCTATGCAAGGAGAGCAAATACTTAAGGGCTCACCAGATACTTTTAACTTAACCAGAGGAGGTGATAGCTGGTATGGCAACAAAAACAGCTGTGGCAGGACAGGCCGATTATTCAGTGACTAGCACGGTGAAGGAGTGGAAAAGACTTAGATCCAAACCCTGTGCTTTTCCTCAGGCCGACTCACTGGGAGCCCTTTCCTGCCTGCAGAGTGCTATTCAAAGAATGTACAGAAGGGAGGGCTTGAGAAACATATCTAATGGAACATGGTCTTACCTTGTATGAGAAAGCCCAAGTGAGAAAGAACTAGCATTCTCTTGTCCGGATGTTTAACTGCTCTGGACCCAGAGCCCTGTAAGTCAGTTGGAAGATATTTTACCTGGAAAACATTTTCCTCAGAATGTCTGCTTGTTTTAATGAGAATGTACCAAAAGGAGATTTTATTAACATGACACACCAGTGGTGAGTAATTCCTAATAGACAAACCATCATAGTCTAGGCGTGTGACCTGGATAAGGACCTCCCAGTCTGCCTGTTGGTGTGTCCAGTGGTTGGAAATGCTCTTCCTCCATGCTCACTTTTCACGCACAACTACTACATAAGCCCTGCAAACCCCTTTCTGCCAAACCAGACTCCCCTGCTGCAAAGATGACCCCTGAGAAATTCAAAGGTTGCCACTGTGATGCTAAACTCCCATCTGCTTCTGGGATGAGGATCCCAAGTTTCTTTGGCTTCCAGAGGAATATGTGGGATGCTCCCTCATCTGTGTGAAATGGCACCCTTGATGCTTCCAGATGGTGCTGTGTAGCCATGAGTCAGGAAACTATGGAGCTGAGCTCATGCATTCAGGGCTGAAGTCCACTTCTTAGCAGTGTGACCTTGGGCAATTCATTCTGGAATTGACTTAAAGTCTTTGTCGCTGTAACTGGGAAAGAGAGATCATCAATAGATTATCTCAACAGTACCATGCAAGAGTGAAATCATCACTTATCTAAATGCCTAAGCATTGTGCCTGGCAATGAGTGAGCCCTCAGTACCTGTGATCCATTATGACTGCAGCCTCTCCCAGGCTGAATGGGGGCACAGGAGGGCAGAGCCTTCTTCTCATTGACTAGGTTCCCAGGGCTCTGAAGGAGTATGTTCACGTGGCATGTTTAGCTAGTAAGTTCAGCAAAACACCTGGGCTGGTGGTGTGATCTAGCACGGCACTTTCAGTGCTTCCACAGTGAACCTCAATTTCTCCTGGGTCAGCCCATTTCTGGATTTTGAGTGCTGAAGTCTGCTTATCTAAATGGTACCCCAGAGGTTGGAAAAGGCCAATGCAGTGTCTTAGGTAGGATTCTGAATTAACTTGTTCCCAGAATGATGCTAATGAACTAAGACTAGGGACTGGATCAGTGCTTTCTCTGAACATTATCCTATTCCAGAGGTAAGGGTGGAGGGAATAGCATTATTTTCCTAGGTAAACTTCCATGATTGAATTGAACCTGGTTTCAGCCTCATGAACATCCCTGGCAAAAGACAGGAGACCTGTCCTCTCACTGGAGGACCCAGAGGGAATTCTTCCAAGATTGGGCCCAAGTACACCAACCTTTAATGAGGGTGAGTGGTCAACAGACTGTGAAGATAAGTGGGCAGGTGATTCTTCTGGGCTTATGTGTTCTGATAAAAATGTCACACACTTTTTGTTACACTCCTGAATCTGGCCTTCAGTTAGAGACAGGCTAACAGAAGTGTATGTGTCAGGGGCGCCTAGGTGGCTCAGTCGGTTGAACACCTGACTCGGTTTTGTCTCAGGTCATGATCTCAGGGTCACGATCCCAGGATCATGAGATTGAGCCTCATGTCAAGCCCCACATCAGGCTCTGTGCTCAATGGGGAGTCTGCTTGATATTCACTCTCTCTCTCCCTCTGCCCCTCCTTCTGTCTCTTTAAAAATAAATAAATAAATATTTTTTTTAAAAAAGGAAGAGTATGGGCCAATTAAATCAAATTACATTTCCCATTCAATCTGTAATTTCAACATTTCTGAAATGATTATTATCCCATATCTTTAAATATTAGGACTTATTTAACTGACTGATTTCACTAGCCCCTTTGACGATAATTCAATAACAACCTCATTTAATTTACTCTGAGAAAAGTTCATGTTACAAAATTAATATACACATGTATATTTTGCAGACACTCACACTCAACACTGTTTTTCTGTCTCCCAATTCACTGTATTTAATTATGATGACCACAAATGTTAATTATACAAAATGATTTTCTATTTGCTCCCATGTACTTAGTGTTAGATTGGATATTTTTCCAAGTTATTGAATGTCTTTCAAGAGCTCAAACTGGCTTGATTAAATGTATATACAGAATATTAAAAGCACACATGCAAAAGTGGCAAAATGACACCTTCTACTATCATCTTTATGGTTTGTTCTTTATATGGTGGTTTCACTCCAATGACAGAAGTTAGGTTAAAATGTAAAATCTAGATTAGTAGATTCCACCAAGAGGGAATTTTGCACATGGCAAGTGCCCCAGCAGGATTCATCTGTGAGGCTCAGACATAAAATTAAAGATGGTGTTGTAGTTTGAGTCAGTGTGTGAATATCTTCTTTAGAAGAATCCAGAATCAAAATTAAAAAATATATATAGTGACCTTATAATTCTGCAACAGTAGAGATTTTCAAGGGACTGTTTTTTAGCTAAGAAAGTAGTAAGAACTGATTAATGACTATTTCAATCATTAACTTTTTTGGTTTTTACTTTTCAGTATATGTTAAGAGCCCTTTGATGTAGCGTTTATATTCAGTATATTAAAACATGAAAAATAGATACAAGTGAATAGCATTTACATTCAGTATATTTAAACATGAAAAATAGACACAACTGAAAATGTCTCCCATTTTTGTGATTTTTCCGTGTAACAGGAAATGGAAGTTTCACCAAAAAGACGTTGCTTGTATACCTTGACATTCGGTTGGGATGCCTTTTACTTAACGCTAATATCATTCTCTGCTCTAGGTTATAGTCACTGCTTCCAACTAGTTAGGGCTTACCAATCCATCTCAGATGTTAGAGCCAGATATCAGTATTTCAAATGAGCATCTCTGCACACAATGGTACAACTGAAGTGTTGAAACTGCCAAAAGCAACCCTTTGTTCTTCAGTATTTCAAGGGACTAGAAAGTACATAAGAATAAAACAAGTATTATATTGATAAAGAAGAGCTTATGAAAATAATGATATTGTATATTGCTATGAATTTTAGAAAGATTTACAATAAGTCCAGTTTTAAGAGCTTATAAACTGGTACACAGTTCATTAACAATTTGTATCCTTCTCATTCTTTTGTAATCTTTCTGGCCACCCCAAAAGCCATCTCTGTTTGAGGGAAGAAGACCCTACATCTCCATTTTTCAGACTCCCTCACAGACATTGCCCAGACACATTTCCATCTAGCAAAAAGCTCTATCTCTTCCTTCCTGCAAGATGAAATCAGCAAGAGTGCCCTGAATGTCTCATGATATAACTTTGATATGATTTCTATATATTAAGAAGTGGAAAATATGGAGGAAGGGTTGTCCCATTCACCAGTAAGTCCTACCAATAAGATTCTAGGTCTAGCTGGGCACAAGATTTCACTCAAATCTTAAACCTAGAGGACAAAGAAAATGAATTCCCAGTGTTTGCCACTGGGAGCTCTAGAGCTGTGACAGTCCTTCAGAAGAGTCCAAAGTTGGAGCAGTCAGGCCAAGTCTCTTTATCTCCATATCAGTGGCAGGTCATTAGCCATAGGTGTTCCAAGGAGGAGGTAAACCTTGGGCATGGCAGTCCCCCTGTGGGTGATTGCCAGGGAAAGATGCAGCTATGAGCTGACTTTCTCAGCAGCTGAAGGTCAGGCATACCTACCTGAAGAGACAATCTGGGATGGAGCAGCAGATTATCTACTATGGAAGCTGAGTGAAAGGATGTGAAAGACATGGGAGGATTCACTCATTCAACACATACTTATTAAGTACTGATCACACACTCATGAAGGTTCTTGGCTTCGGGAAAACAGGTGAGTATGACTAACCCAGCACCTGACCTCATGATCACAGGACCCCAGGGAAGAGAGACAGACCATCAGCAATCAGGCAAGCACATAAGAAAATTGATAAGTGCTATGAAGTAGATAATGACTGCTGTGGAAATGTATAAGGCTTGGTAAAACTTCTTTGAAGTGGTATCAAACGAACTGAACTAAAAGTATAAAAGAACTTCCTCTGTGAAGACCTGGGGATGAGCATTCAGATATAGGGCTGGAAAAGATAGAGCAAATTGTCAGGTCATTGAATCCAAGCCCTTTGTCACAGTGGTTGGGTAACTTTAAGAAAGCTAGTTATGTCCAAGAGGGAAAAAAACAAAAACAAACAAACAAACAAAAAAAAAAACCCCACAAAAAACAACCAGGTTAAACTGATGAATTTAGAGTCTTACTAAGTGTTAGTATGTCTCTGAGTGCCACCATATAGTTTGTTTTATTTAGATAGGTATGTGAGAGTAGGATGGGCACTCTTAAGTCTTGCTCCTCTGCTCCCAGAGCCTGTGCCAATTTGTCTACATAGGCTAATCTATAAAGCAAGCTTGGGATAGGAGGGCCATTCTTCTTTATGGCTGCTGGTGATGAAGCAGATGGTCTGACCAGAGGAGCCAGCCGGGCCAAAGATCGCCCAAGATGGCCAGCATTGTTATTCACAGAGGGTCCTCACTGGGGATGCCAGAGCCTCCCTCTGGATGCTTTAGGAAGGACTGCAAATATGGGGCACCTGAGTGGTTCACTCAGTTAAATGCCTGCCTTTGGTTCAGGTCATGTCCCAGGGTACTGGGATATGCTCCCTGCCCACTTTTCCCTTTCCCTCTGCCACTACCCTGCTTGCGCTACCCCCCCCCATCAAATAAATAAATAAAAGTTTTAAAAAAAAAAAAAAGGACCGCAATCACTTTTGATGCCTATTAGGATGGTACTTTGAAGGAGCTATAGAATAAGAGCAGAGACACCCAAACTAGAAAAGTAGGTTATTGGGGGGGGGGTGCGCCTGCGTGGCCCAGTTGGTTAAGCATCTGACTCTTGGTTTTGGCTCATGTCATGATCTCAGGGTCATGGGATTGAATTGCAAGTTGGGCTCTGTACTCAGCATGGAGTCTGCTTGAGATTCTTTCCCCCTCTGGTCTCCCGCTGCTCATGCTCTTTCTCTCTCTCTTTCTTTCTAAAATGAATAAACAAAATCTTTAAAAAAAAAAAAGAAGTAGGTTATAGGACCTACTCTAGGGACATTAGGACAGACAAAAGCAGACTAGGTTTGCAGACCTGATGTCTGTCATCACTAAAGCAACGATATAACAAGAGAAGCCAGGTTTTCTTTCTGGAGTTTGTTCACGGCTGAGAGTAATGAGGGATTGGAAACTTGGACTAGTGTTAGTCCAAGCATTTTTCTGTCCAATGAGAGTTTCTGCACTGATCCCAGGACCCTGGGATCATGATTTGAGCCAAAGGCAGACACTTAACTGACAGAGCCACCCAGGGCACCTGGAAAAGTATCAGGAAGACAAAAGGAGAATGGAAGCATGTAATGATCTCATTTCCTTCTGCAATCCAAGGACAGAAGGACATAAAGCTCCTTTCAAGTTTAGGTAAAGAACCCAAAGACACCCATAGACACACTAGAATGAGGCATAAATTATTTTTACAGCTTAAATAGGGTACATGTAGTCCTTTAAAACTGGAAAATCACAGAGGAGGAAGAGCCATGGGCCCCATGCAGTGCAGAAGTGGATATGGGTGTGGGCCCCAGGGTATGTGATAAGCCACAGTTGTCCAGCCAACCAGGCTGCAACCGGACCTAGAGTCTGTGATTCCAAGTGTCCAACTCCATGCTCTTATCTTAAATCAGATGTAGAAAGATCTTTGGAGCAGGATAAAAACGTATCCCCTTAGCAAATAATGAATCATGGAACACTACATCAAAAACTAAGGATGTACTGTATGGTGACTAACATAACATAATAAAAACTTATTATTAAAAAAATGTATCCCTTTAAAATTGAGGGTAAGAACAAAAAAGGAAAAAGAAATCTCATTATCTTTTTTTTTTTTTCTGCATGACACTCATCTAAACTTCATGATATGACATCATTCTCATTGATTCTTGTGTGTTGGGGACAGACCATGAACTTGCCTATTAAAAGTATGGCAGTTGTGGTATTAAAGCCATCTTGTTCTGCCTTAACTCTCTGCCTTGGGGTAAATTCTCAGTCTTTCTGGGTTCTTCTCCCAGCCCTGTTCTCCTGGCTAAGATGTGTCTGTGCAATCCTGGGTCTAGGAACCATTCCTTGGAGGACAGTGTCCTCCCAGTGCTGAGGGGAGCCCTGGTCCTCACATATGTCCTTGTGCACAAGGTATTTGCTCATCTGTGCAGCAATGGCCCTTTCCTACCTCATCATAAGGGTCCTCCTGGATCCACGTCTGATCTGCACAATTTGTAAAACCTGTATTCTCTGCCAGAATAGAACCTGGCACCCCTACCCCTACAACTTGAACCTCATTGTTTCTGTGCATCATGTGTATATGCAAACCCACACTTCCAGCTATGTGATTTCTCTACCTCCTATTGCAGGAGCATCATGAGAGGCTCTCTGGTTGGCCACTGGCCATTAACTTCCCTGTGGCTCCACTAACCTCTGATGGTTAGGTGGCAGAATTCCCAAGGAAACTGAGGGATGTCCCCCAGTGTGTTTTTCCAGTCCACTTGTCCTAAGCCTCCTCATGCCCATGGCTTTACTCCTGCCTCCCTCACATGTTGGGGCCTGCTGCTTCAGATTTCTCTACCTATGTGGGTTTTTTTTCCCTTCACCTGGAGGGGAAAAAATGTCACCTCCCTCCTCCAGGCTGGTAGGAATATCTGTGGCATCTTTCTCATTCCCCACTGTTAAAACCTACCTGTCCTACATATTTGTTTAAGTGATCTAGGTGGCAGATACTAGACTTCTTCCTCCTTTTATAAAACAATATAACTCTTAACCTATCCTCATGGACAAAAGAGACAGCAAAAGAAGCCAGCTACCAATAAAAATATGTGGTGCCTAAGGTCAAAGAGTAGTTCCATTATTCCAAACAATTTTGTAAATCTTGGTAAGGGTGGGCAACAAGGATACTATTGTTTTATTACTAAAAGGCGTTTTATATTCCTTTGAGGAGCCAATAAATTTACAGTTTTCTTTTTTACACAGTGCCTTTCCCATTGCATGGAGAGAGAGAAAGAGAGAGCAGGAAAGGGAGGGATGGAGAGAAAATAAGAGAGACCTACAGAGAAGGAGAGGGAGATAAAGTGAGAGAAAGGAAGGGAAAGAATTGGAAAGAAGTTAGACTTTGAAACTACATTTGAAATGCTTCAAACATAGTGGGAGTATCTACAAATTTTATGACAGAATTGAATCATTTTATACACAACATATGTGGCAACTTCTCTAAATTGTATGCAGCTTGTTGATTATTTAAATTTTAGTCAACTAATCATACATTAATTGTAAACCTGCATGTGGCTGTCACTGGTTAACCTTCGTGGGGTATACCAGTTTTCCTTCTTTTTATTAGGCAAAGAAGTCCAAAAATGAGATAAGGAAAGTCAGACAACTGTAATAAGGAATATAGATGGGAAAGTGGAAAGAGATCAGGGTAAATCTCTTAGCTCTCTCTGTCTCTCTCTCTTCTGAGTTCACTGTCCTTTCTCTCTCCTCTCCATCTCATTGGAGTATTTCCAGGTTCAGGACCTCACCACCTCCTAAGACCCCAGCATCGCCAGGTATGGGATAGAAAAAGGACTGATGGGATGGGCCACTTGGCTTAAAGTTTTGGAAAGAGAGACTCTTTCTTCTCTTCATTTAATTTCTTCCACGGTGAAGTACAGTCAGAGCTTAATGACTCAGATTGTAGCGTGAATTTAAGGGAATGGAGATAAGAAGACAATTTGGCCACCTCTCTCCAGGTTTTAAACTCATTCCTAAAGCTTACCATGAGGAAGCCTGATAGTGGTGTGTGGGCCCAAGAGCATGGACACACACACACACACACACACACACACAAAATGCTAGGGTGGTTGGTCAAGAATATTGTGATATGGTAGATTTAGGTATAAGGAATATGAAAAGGACATGGAACTATCCTCACTGTACTACTGTCCCTCTCTGAAAACAATAATATTTGAATCAATTTATTGTATGATACAAATAATTATAATACTACTAACACTAATGGTTATCCTATCTGACATGCATAGTGCTGCTGCCACTTTTCCTGTCATTGTCCTGGTATTGTCTTATTTCACCCTCACAACACGATTTGTGGCCAGGATGCTCCAGTTTTACAGGATGCTGAAGTATGGGGATACGGAATTACTCACCTCAGGTCACACAGGGCTTAGCATGCAGGTTTCGGTATACTCCGAAAATGAGAAGTTGAACACTGTAGAGGGAACAAATCCATCCACTTAGGAGTCTGGGAAGCGTCACAGTAGAGACAATGAATAAATGAGGACTTGACAGATATGTAGGAGTTTTCTGGATGGAAAGGAAATCAAGGAAGTGAAGGAAGGGGAGGGAGGGTGATGGAAAATGAAGGGGAGGAAGAACAGTGACAAAGGCCAACACGATGGAAAGACTTGATACTTGGTGAACTAAGCTCTCTACTGAGAAAGCTCAAAGTTGAAACAGCCCAACACCTTGAAAAGATCTTGGCAAGAGTCAGATAATAAACCATCTGCATTTTCTAAGACTTGACTTTCATTCACCTTTTTTCTTTCATTATTTAAAAAGGTTTTATCCCACCTAGTTGTTTTGCTTTTTAATTGTATTTGATTTTTTTTCTTAGGCATAATACTAAAAATGTACTGAACAACTTTATCTTATCTTGATTATCCAAAGGATTTCTTTCGTTTTTAAAACCTCAGAGGTCATTTTGTCTGACCTCAGGTAGGATTGCACCATAGGTTTGTAGAGAACCGATTATCAAAAAGTTCTAGGTAACTCAAGTGAGCTTAGCAAGATAACCTAATGGTGAATGAGTACAAAAACAAGGAAATAACCAGTCCAGATGTTCTTTATAAGACCTTTCAGTTAATGGACATAAGAAGCATAACTAGGAAAATTGTTCAATCCAAAATCTCTTTTGGGATTGTAGACAATACCAGTATAGGTAGTGCTGCCTCAACACAAAATGATGCAGCTATTCTGTCTAAAAATTGGATGAGATTCTAGGAATTGTTGTTGTTGTTGTTGTATGAAATTAAGGTACATGAGAAAAAAAACTTTCAGATATGGGTATTGACAAAATTTCCTTCTCCTTTCATCATTTGGAGACTGAGAGTGAGATGTTCCCTCTGTCCCCTTACTCTTCAGATAAGCATGTGAGGCCCATCAATTCCATCACGTAAGCATAATAGGTTGGATACTGATTGCAAAATCCTTCAACACATCCTAATCAAGTGAACTTTTAGTTCTTGAAGAACAAAGCCATTCTTTAAAATATGCCTTTAACAGAATTCACCAGCAAATGCATCAAAAAAACATGCTTAAGTGGAACTAAATACTGCTGTAGTCACTTTTCAACTGAGGTCCTTAGTTTTCACATCTGTTAAATCAAATAATTTGCCTGGGTGATTTTGAAGAATCTTTCAGCTTTGACAATGTGAAAGAATTTCAATCTAAAATGGAACTGAAGGATATAAAATAGAAAATCTCACGCATATGCCCTCAGGAAAACAAAAAAGACCGAGAAGCTAATTTCCTGTAAATGATTTACAGAAAACTGACAATGTTGGAATGTTCTTAAGTGATAAGGAGTTGGTCAGGGGTTGCTTCATATCAACCTTAGAAAGTATTGCTTACATTCCATGGGCATGAGCAAAAAATGACCCAGATCAGGTTGGTCTCACAAAATAAACTGAATAATTTTGTCTGTATGACTGGACTTGTTCTGCCTGCTTGGGAAATTTTTGAAGCTAGTCTCTGTTTTTATTTTAACAGACTCTAACCTTTCCCCTCTTTACATTCCCTGCCCATAAATACAGTCTGCCCAAAACCCTCAATGGACTCTCTTGTAGATTGCTATAGTTGGTCCTCCCAAATTGCAATTCATCAAATTGCAATTCAGTTGCAATTGCTATTCCTTCATCTTCTAAACAATTTTGAGTTTGCCTCAGTTTATCTCTTTATTTAGGTTGACAGCAACCATGATGATTATATTAAGCATTTAGCAGAGCCTAGAGGGAAACTAAGGAGAACAGTGCAATGTACAGAGTGCCAGGGAAGAATTACCAACGAGATGGTTACTTAGCCACTTTTCTTGCTCAAACAATAGCCTGGAGTAAATATATTACAGCTTTCCCTCGCTTTGTTTTTGCTCTCAACATCAGACAATTTAAAGTTGCCAGTCTCCTACCTGTTTGGATAATGTCCAGGTTGCTTGGAGAAGTGTTTCTGTCACTCCACTTGGGATCTGAGCAAAAGACTCTCCAGACTCCATTTTGCTTGGTCCAGCAGACTTCAGGCACTGTGATATGGATCTGTTATTGCCCTAGAATCTCAGGAGTCCACTTCAGAAGAGGTGCCAAGTGCCTCCCACTCCTTAGCTGCTTGTTTAAAGCAATTGCATGTTTTTTTTTTCTTCATCAGTTACATTTCAATGATAAAAATGACCAGCAATGGCAAAACGAAGTGGCAGTCTGGCACATTCTCCTGATATATTTAATATAACAAGTATCTGTGTTTCTCATGCATGGAGATGCTACCAGTAGCTACTATAAAGATATTAGTTGTTATTCCAACAGTGGCTAAAAACGGGTGCAGATCCATGTGCACATTATTAACACTGACAAATGTGCTGGTTCTGCACTGCACAGCTGCGATATTCACTGCTCTCCTGTGTTCTTTCTCAATCACCAGGTCAAGATACTGAGAAAAAAACAAACATACAAGTAGTTGTGTCTGATGTTGAGTTTTAAAGTGACACAGGTGCCCTCACTTATTTCTGCAATTATGTGATCACCCTACATTAGCCAGCTTTTATGGCGAGTGCACTAAGTTCCATTGTCTGAAACTCCTAAAAGAATTAGAATATTTTGTGAGAAAAGATATACTATATTAGATCATATACTTTGAATGTGTTTGCCTAAAGGCTAGATTAATGATTAACCATTCTAATGATAGAATACATTAACATTTCCCTGCCTCCCTTTTCCCTCAAATAATATTTTTGGAATGTTTTACAAATATTCTGCAATTTCCAATTGTGAATTAAACACTAATCTCTTTTAGCTTATGTAGGAAGATGAAACTAAATTTATTGAAGAAAGCCCTGATAGTTTTCTACAAAAGAAAGATGATTTAGAAAAAGGAATCTACTCTGTTAGAAGGAAAGCTGACCCTTTTATTAATATATATATATATGTTATATTATAAACATACATATTATTAATATAATACGATATAATATAACGTAAATGTGTATCTATTCTTGTAGTTTGTGGCAATTATGTTGGTGATAGCTAATAACACAAATCACAATACAAGAGTACCGTTTACATTTAATATTAAATGATTTCCAAAATTGTTAATGATTGGGTGCCAGAAGAAAGCTGAAACACAGCTTGTTTCTCTGGACTTTTTTTTTTTTTAAAGATTTTATTTATTTATTTGACAGAGAGAGAGACCGCCAGCGAGAGAGGGGACACAAGCAGGGGGAGTGGGAGAGGAAGAAGCAGGCTCCCAGCAGAGGAGCCTGACTTGGGGCTCGATCCCAAAACGCCAGGATCAAGCCCTGAGCTGAAGGCAGACGCTTAACTACTGAGCCACCCAGGTGCCCCTGTTTCTC
Organism: Ailuropoda melanoleuca; assembly: GCF_002007445.2. Taxonomy (NCBI): domain Eukaryota; kingdom Metazoa; phylum Chordata; class Mammalia; order Carnivora; family Ursidae; genus Ailuropoda; species Ailuropoda melanoleuca. The sequence goes on from NC_048226.1 coordinate 25,687,368, forward strand.
TGGATTTTTTTTTTTAAGATTTTATTTATTTATTTATTTGACAGAGATAGAAACAGCCAGTGAGAGAGGGAACACAAGCACGGGGAGTGGGAGAGGAAGAAGCAGGCTCCTAGCGGAGGAGCCTGATGTGGGACTCGATTCTGGAATGCTGGGATCATGCCCTGAGCTGAAGGCAGATGCTTAACGACTGCGCCAACCAGGCGCCCCTGTTTCTCTGGATTTTAACTCTTTTGTTTATATCCAACAAACCTGTGCATGTGTGAGGAAAAAGAAAAAGAGTTACAAAGACATGAACTATTTCCCTAAATCTCAGTTGCAATAAAGCTCATTACAATGAATTTGTCATCCACAAATATTAATATTTTACTTGAGTATATTTTATAAAAAGCAAATAATACTAAAGTTCTCAAAATATTATATTGATATCCTAAAATAAGAGCATAAAAGTGATAGGAACATGCAGTTTAATAATGTTAATTCATTTTGGTTGCTTAAGAGCAAAGAAAACCGGATCTTTTTTTTTAACAGCAAAAAAGTCTTAGTAAACAGCATTGCAATGGCTTTTAAGCATACACCACTCCGTTTTAATTGTTTTAATTGACTCAGAATATATTTGTATTTTATTAAGTTAATAAAAACCTAAAGTATTGCACAAAATAATATTCAAATATTAACTCAGCTTCAAGCTTATGTCTGTCCACACTTAATAGAATATATGTCATTGTTATTAGGCTTGAATCTTATTTTAGGATACTTTTTAGCTAAAGTAATATCAGAATCTTAAAGTAATATCAGAATCTTTAGCTTTTTAGGTAAAATAATATCAGAATCTTAGGGGCTGATTTTCTGATGATATTTTTATGGGTTTTTTCTCATTTTTATTATTAAAACCTAGTTTGATTAACAACCAAACTTATTATTCTTAAGAACAAGTTCCTTACGTTAGTCTACTTCTTAGGACTTAAGTCCACCACTAAATATAAAAAATTACCATCACTGAGCCTGTTTAAATGGTCCAGCTCAAAACCAGCTTCCCCTTTGAATCCTTCACTGTGTCTCCACACCTGACTGCCCGCCTTCAAGCCCCAGCAGCACTCACTGTATCCAGACCTCTCCCCAGGTCCCAGGCCATTGTACCTTGAATGGTCCTTAACTGTAACTGACAGCTTCTTGTGGGCATCAGCCATACTGTGGTGATCTGATAACTAGGTTTGTGGCCTCATTTGTGGCCTCAAACAAGATATTATCCCATCTGTGTTCAATTTTCTCCACTTACAAAATGCTAGCGTTTAACCTATACCTAACAGTACCTGTATAAGTGACAGGACATAAAGATGTCAAGTAAAATACAGTAGGAGATGGGGTGCCTGGGTGACTCAGTCAGTTAAGTATCTGCCTTCAGCCCAGGTCATGATCTCAGGATTCTGGGATGGAGCCCCATGAGCTCCGGCTCACTGCTCAGCAGGGAGCTCGGTTCTCTCTCTTGCTCGCCCTCTCTCTGCTTGCTGCTCTGCCTGCTTGTGCTCCCTCTCTCTCTCTGTCAAATAAATGAATAAAATCTTAAAAAATAAAATAAAATACAGTAAGAGAAAGATGAGCCATTCTAGCAAGGGCCCAGTCTGGGATATAGAATACAGGGGTTCAAATTCTTTCTTTCCTTTAACTTTTTCAATTTTTTTTCATATTTTTATTTAAATTCTAGTTAGTTAACAGAAGGTGTAATATTGGTTTCAGGAGTAGAATTTGGTGATTCCTCACTTACATATAATATCCAGTGCTCATCATAACAAGTGCCTCCTTAGTACCCTCAAATTCTTGATTGGGAATTTGCAAATCTTTCTAAGTGTCATTGCCTACAAAACGAAGAATTCAAACTATATGCTGCTGAAGCATAATTTTCAAAAAGCTAGAAAGATGACTTTAAAAATATAAAATGAACATGTGTCAAATATTTTAATAAATTCATTAATAAATGAGGAAATCAATAAGATGCCAAATGGCTAAATGAGCATTTGAAGAATGAGGTATTTGTAGGACATATGATTTTTAAAAATGGTAGAAAGATTGCCATGTTAGATATAGAATCATTAAATCTCTTCAGGAAAATAACCCTTAGTGTTTAGGGTTTCTACCAGACAGAAATGATTTGCATCACTACTGGGCAGCGGTCTACAAGTTAACCAGTGGCTTCATTAGGACTAGGGCTTTTAATCAGTGGTCTTAACCGTGTTCACTAAAAGGGCTCTCACAACTCTAGAATGCTATGAATCAGTATTAGTAATATTTAACTATATTAGTTGCAATTCATATTAAAATTTAATTGAAAAATATGAATTTTTCCAGCTCCTAGCATTTACTTTTGGTGTTTATTTTTTTTTTAAGATTTTTTATTTATTTATTCGACAGAGATAGAGACAGCCAGCGAGAGAGGGAACACAAGCAGGGGGAGTGGGAGAGGAAGAAGCAGGCTCATAGCGGAGGAGCCTGATGTGGGGCTCGATCCCATAACGCTGGGATCACGCCCTGAGCCGAAGGCAAACGCTTAACCGCTGTGCCACCCAGGCGCCCCTTGGTGTTTATTTTTGTTAACCCTCAATATTACAGAAAAATAATTTTTCTTTCCTACAAATTTATGATTAAAGCATGGGTAGTTTTACTCATAAACACTTAAAAGATAATTAACACTCAGTAATAGAGAATCTTCATTAGACCCCTCTCCTGGTCACATCAGCTAATTTTAGGTTTTCTCTGAAACACCATCATGTACTAGCTGCAGTCCCAATGTAATATTAATGTGCTACTAATATTTTCATATTTATTTTTGTTATTTATTTTCTATTCTCAGAGGGGATGCTCAAGGCTTCTTTAGATTTCATAAATGGCATTGAAGTTATTTTTGCCAAAAAAGAGTTCAAACTGATATATCCTAGAATGTTTTATTAATATAATTGCAATTTAAAATTTAAGAATCCATTTAATATTTTGTCTGTTTTCAAGTTTGTTCCTTTTACTCATAAACAAATACTTAACCCATACAACCTAGTTGTATGGTCTGTGCATTTTTATTGGCTCAGGGTGGGTTTTCCCAGAAGCAGAACCTGTAGCAAGCACTGCCTGCAAGCTGTATATTTGGGAGGAGACCTCAGGAAAAACTGGTAGCCAATAAAAGGTATGCATAGAGCAGGCTGTGGTCTCCTGGACTAGAACATACCTCAGGACTGTCTCTGCTAGGGGTATGGAAGCTGGGGGCTTATCCTCCAGCTGCATTTATCATTGGCTAAGGTTCTATCACTTGTAGTGGAAGGAAGCCTTCAAGCAGAGTTGCAGGTGCTGCTTTAGGACACCCATATTGGAGCTCTGAATGCCACAGGGGGCCAACACCTTCCACATGGATATATCATTAAAAGTGCCTTGGTTGAACATGGCTCTTTGTAAAGCTTATCTGTGGAGTCTTTGAAACAGTAACTAGTATTGGTTTTTCATGCTTCATTCAACCAAATTTTAGTTGGCTTTTATCCAGTTCTGAAATCATTTTTTTAAGATTTTTGTGCTAGAATAAGGTGTGGAAACTTCAGATAGCAATTAAATGACCATATAATATTAACAGGTGCAAGAAGTTAGAAAAGGGACCATGGAAACAATTTAATTCACCCTCTAACCTTACAGCCAATTGAGTAACTTGCCTCAAAATTGTCAGTTGGTGAGTGGTAACCTTTGTACCACATGTGCTATTTCCTCCTAAAAACAAGCAAACAAACAAAAAACTGTTTTATCTGACATCATGAAGTTAGCATAGGCTCCGTGCACACGTTATGAAGTAGGGAAATTTTCTGGTGTTCTGCTTCTTTTTAAACAACCAACAATCTCTCCCTTAGGAACATTCCCCAAAGTACTTATTCCCTCCTTGGTTCCTTGAATGGGCTACTTGAAGCACAAATATGGAGTAGCTATTTGGCCAGTTTTGTTGGACCATCTGTCAGACATGAGAACTTTGATATCTATCAGAAGTAACCAACAGTGACTAATAGACAGTTAGGTATTTGGCAAGAACAAAGCTACCCAGTGAGAATACACCTTACTAGTGAAGTAAATATTACCGGGGTAGGTGAGGACATTTTTATTTTCACTGTATGATTTAGGTATGGATTCTGTAACATCATAGTCTTGCAGTTAGGTATGTGACCTAATATGTCATGCATGTTTAAAGCATGGTTACTTCTGATCCATGTTTTGGCTCTGTAGCTCATTTGTGTAATGACTTTATCATTGATTTATTGAAGTCATGGTAAATGGTCAGAGTGCTAATGGTTAAGCTAAGGCAGCAATTTCACTTATTTTACGAAAGGAGTGCCATCTCACTGGAAAACTAAGATGAGATCATAAAAATCTCTTGTTTTCTGGAATTGGTCTGTGAAGAAGCCAAGCTAATTGTGAACAGATGGGAGAAGGGGTTATAGGATGCAAAGAAAGAAAATTGGATGAAGTAGATCTTTAATGAATGCCATCCACAGATGTATTAGAAAAGTGTCGTTTGTGTCCCTGTGCGTGTATGTGCATTTATGTGCATGTGTCTGTTCTTTGCTGTCTCTGCTTCTAAAGACCCCCCCTTTCCTAGTCAGAAGAAGTAGGATGAGCCTGAAGAACTAGCACTTCCCAGTCTGCCAAAGCCAAAGGTCATGTCTCCTTTGTTCCCACTCTTTTTTCTGCTTTTCATGGTCTTAACTGAGCAATTTGTATGATTCCATTTTCTCCCCTCAACATACTGATTCTACTTTTTTTTTTGCCTTTTTCAGTGATTGCTCGAGTTTACCATATACATTTACAACAAAGTCAAGTAACACTTTCAAGTAACACTGTATTACTTCACAGCTATTGCAAGTACCTTATAACAGAGCATTCCTAATTCTCTCACTTCCTTCATCCTTTGTAATTTTGTTCTCATTCATTTCCTTTAGCTATAAGTTATAATCACCAAACTGATTACTGTTATTATTTTGAACAAACTGTTATCTGTTGGATCAATTAAGAATAACTGAAGTAAAATACTTTTTTTTACCTCCTTTCCCTAATGTTCTTCCTTGATTTATGTAGATCTGAGTTTCTAACCTATATAATTTGCCCTCTTTATGAAGAATTTCTTTTAATACTGGCAACACATTCCCTCAATTGTTGTTCATATGAGAAAGGCTTTATTGTTCTCCACGTTTGAAGAATAATTTTTCTGGATATATTAATCTAGGTTTTCTTCTTTCAACACTTTAAATAGCTACCTCCATTGTTTTCTTGCTTCCAAGATTTATGAAAAGAAATACAATGTAATTCTTGTTCTTGCTCTTCTGTAAATAAGGGGTTCCCTCACACATATACCTGGCTTCTTTCAAGATGTTCTTTTTTTTTTTAATTTTCTGCAGTTTGCATATGATACACAGCTATAGATTTTTGGACTTATCCACTTAGTATTCTCCAAAATTCCTAGATCTGTGGTTTGATGTTTATCATTAATTTTGGAAAATTCTCAGTTAATGCTTTTTCTTTTTTAATCTTTTTTTTCTTTTTTAATAGTGAGCATATCTTTTTACTCAGTTAAAACATAAAATTATTTTGCTATAAATGTTATATGGCTAATCTCTTTTTTAAAAAAACTAATATTTATTTTGTTATGTTAGTCACCATACAGTACATCCCCAGTTCTTGATGCAATGTTCCATGATTCATTTATGGAATATAAGAAATACTTTTTCAAATATTTCTTTTGCTCCTTTCTTTTCTTTTCTTCTTTTCCTCTGGTTTTCTCATTGTATATATGCTACATTTTTGTAATTGTCCCATGGTTCTTGGATATTCTCTTCAGTCCTTTCATTCTTTTCTTTTCTCTTTGCATTTCTGTTTTGGAAGTTTATATTGACATGCCTTCAAGAGCACTAATTGTTTTCTTGATTGTGTCCAGTCTATTTATGAGTCCATTAAAGACATTCCTTATTTCTGTTAGTATTTTTTTTATTTTTAGCATTTTCTTTTATTATCTAATGTTAGCTTTATTGTGATTTTTTTTAACAAATCTCCTTTTTTAAATAATTTTTAAAAATGTGCATATAATTACGTTTGTTTCAGGTGTACAACATAGTGACTCAACTTTTCTATGCATTATGCCACTTCACCACAAGTATAGCTAGCTACCATCTGTCACCCTGCAATGCTATTGCAATACCATTGACTATATTCTCTATGCTATTATGTTTTTTGTTACTATGACTTATTCATTTCATAACTGGAAACTTATTGTGCCAATCTCCCCACCCCCTTCCCTCTGGCAACCATCAGTTTGTTCTCTGTATTTTTAAATCTGATCCTGCTTTTTGTTTGTTTTTTCATTTGTTTTGTTTTTTAGATTCCACATATGGTGCAATCTGGTGGTATTTGTCTTTCTAAGTTTGACTTATTTCACTTACTATGATACCTTCCTCATCCATCCATATTGTCACAAATGAGAAGATATCATTCCTTTTTATGGCTGAGTAATATTCCATTATGTAAATATTACTACATCTTCCTTATCCAATTGACTATCAGTGGACACTTAGGCTGCTTCTGTATCTTGGCTCCTTTAAATAATGCTGCAATAAATGTAGGAGTGCTGATATTTTTTCAAATTAATGTTTTTTTTTTCTTTGGGTAAGTACCCAGGAGTGGAATTACTGGATCATATGGTAGTTTTATTTTTAATTTTTTGAGGAACTGCCCCACTGTTTTCCACAGTGGCTGCACCAGTTTGCATTCCCACCAGCAGAGCACAAGGTTTCCTCTTTTGTTGCATCCTCACCAGCACGGACTATCTTTTGTCTTTTTGATTCTAGCCATTCTGACAGGGGTAAGGTGATATCTAGTTATGGTTTTGATTTGTATTTCCTTGAAGATTTGTGATGTTCAACACCTTTTCATGTGTCTGTTGGCCCCCTCTGGATGTCTGCTTTGGAAAAATGTTATTCAGGTTCTCTGCCCATTTTTTAATCTGACTCTTTTTGGGTGTTGAGTTGTATAAGTTCGTTATATATTTTTTATATTGACCCCTTGACATATAATCAGTTTTCATGTAAGAAGCTTCTCTAAGTTTACTCAAGGAACCAGCAGTCTGTACAAGCATCACTTAAGGTATTCTAGTGTATGGACCCCGTGCACTATATCAAGTCCAGCTGCTGCACACTCTGATTTTCTTCCCCTCTTCTTTATTTTGCACTGAAAAATTTCTGTATCTTGGAAATGCCTATCTCTTTTGATCTCAGAATTTTCAGCTTTCTGTTTACATTGCCCATCTATTCCTGCATGGTGTCCACTTTTTCCATTAGATCCTTTAGCATATTAATCACAATTGTTTTAAATTTCTGGCATGATAATTCCAAAATTTCTGCCATATTTGAGTCTGGTTTTGAAATTTGTTTCATCTCTTTAAACTGTATTCTTTGTCTTTTAGGATGCCTTGCGATTTTTTTGCTGAAAGCCAGACTTACTGTATTTGTAAAAGGAATTGAGGTAAATAAAACTTTAATATGAGGTTTTGCACTTACCTAGCTAGAAGTTATGTTGTGTTTATTCTTGGCTCTAGCTGTACGTGTCAGAGCCTAATTTCCTGATTTCCTTGCTTTGGTCTCTATGTTGTCTTTAGATTTCCTTAGAGACATCTTCTCACATGAGGTCTGTGGTATGTAGTTCTTTCAGTTGTATGCCCCTGTTATAATACAGGAGCCTACTAATGTGGTAGTAAGGTGTCAGGGGAGGAAAATATTCCATAGTTCTACTATTAAGCCTCAGTCTCTTAGTGTTCCTCTTTTCCTGGGCTGTGATCTTTGCAAATGCTTCTCTGTTGTTCTTCCCACTCAGATGAGACAAGAAAGCTAATGGGAGCTTGAGGTAGGTTTTCTCTTCCCCAAGGTTAGGTAGGTTCTGGTAAAACCCTATTTTACTCATTTTTTTTTTTTTTGCTGGTAAAACAGTTTCCTTGACAGTAGGCCTTATTAAGAACAGATTGCTGTATGTATATTTCAAAATGGCTATCCCCCCCCCCCTTCTCCTGCTGGAATCATAAGAAAGTGTTCCTCTGCTCTTCACTGGGAAAACCTGGTGGGCCTCCTGGGGGCAAAACTCATAAAAATGTGAGAGTCCTCTGAAGACTGGACTCCCTAGAGTTTTTAATTCTCCAGATTTGTCCACAGTGAGTCTCTGACAACTTGTCAGTTACAGTTCAATTTTCTGTACTAATACTGGTTCCCATGGAAGTTTCTGCTTCTGCAGTTCTGCTTCAGCAAGTTACAAGTCTTTGTATTTACTAGTCTGTCTCCAATTTGGGGAGCAATGGTTTTCCCTGTGACCACAGTTCTTTAATAGATCTAAGAGGAGTTGTTTATTTTCAGTTTATTCAGTTTTTTTTTTCCCTTGTGATATTTAGAGTGATGACTTCCAAATTCCTGGCATCCTGGACCAAAAAATAAAGGAGAAAGGAAGTCCTCCTCCTTTGTTTCTCCTGATACTCTCTTATGCATAAGATCCAGGCTGGTGGCCATTCTCCCCCTCAATGATATGTCTGGATATGGAGAATGATATAAAGGGAGGCTGAGATGACTTTTAGGATTCAGGGTTGTGTTGAATAGTTGGAAGTGTGATTTATTTATGAGCTTTCCACCTATGTCAGCCTGCTTTCTTGCTTTCCCATGCCCCAATTACAAGAATATCTAGAGGAATTTATTATTTTAGAACATAATTAATTGAAGATGTAATGTAGTTATTATGTTTCCATATTCTCTATCAAAACTAGTGTTGCATTTGTAAAACCACATTAAAAATCAAGCAACAGTTAGTTGATATTTTGCTGAATTTCCATACTTCATTCACTGCATGTTTATTGAATACCTGCTATGTGTTAGGTACTCTACCAGGAGCTGGAAATACATTAGTATGCACAATAGGCAAAAATGCCTATCTTCTTGGCATGTTCATTCCATATTCTATAGTAGAATAAAATGAGTAAGCAAATATGTGGAATATGCAATATGCCATATGGAGGTAAGATATATGGATAAAACTAAGGTAAAGTATATAGAAATGCTGGAAAGGGGGTCTTTCAAGTAAGGCAATGCCAGCTATGTTGATTAAGTGACAAGTGCATTAAAGGCAGATGCAAAAACAAGTGTAAAGTTCCTAAGGCAAACCATACACAGACTGAGACAAACCGAGAGAGAGAGAGAGAGAGAGAGAGAGAGAGAGAGAGAGAGAGGGAGCGCACAAGCAGGAGGAGTGGCAGGCAGAGGGAGAAGCCGGCTCCCCACTGAGCAAGGAGCTTGATGCAAGATCCCAGGACCCTGGGATCATGACCTGAGCTGAAGGCAGACATAACCAACTGAGCCACCCAGGCATCCCAAAAATAATTTTAACGAGCGCTTATGAGCTTAAAAGTAAAGTAATTTTATAAAATAGAGTATACGATAATTACAGAGTTCCATGTTTTATTTGTATAATGTCACCAAGTGCAGTGGTAAATTCAGCAATGGAAAATTGATTGAGGCCAAATGATTGATATATTTATTGATTATTCTGCAAATTTTCTTTAAGAATGAGCAATATTTAAGGACCGCATAACAGACTTTACATAGTAGGTTTCTTCTGCTATTTTTATCTTAATTAATTGCAATTTGTTCAACAGATAAACCAGGTTTAATTTTGCTCAACAGAAATGCAAACATAAAAGTTCAATGCTATATTTATATTATACTCAATGGTTACTGTATGTCTAAAGTGCAACACCTGAGGTCAAGTAATTTCAGCAATAGCAAACACCCCGGACAAAGTGAATCATCGCAAGGGGAACAGAAGATGGGTCAGGCTTCCAGAATCCGTCTCTTCTCTTGATTAAATGCAAATCAAGTGTCACCAAGAATGATTTTCAGAAGAACCTTGAAATCTAACAGAAGCCTAGGAAATGAGAATTGGGTATTGCATTAAATAAGATGATTCCAGCCATGATATCACAAACCCACCTGCTGGCTGAAAAAGTAAAAGAGGACATTTTAATAAAAGGGTTTTTGGAAATCACTAAGAACAAATGCAAGTGAAAAGTGAAATACACACACAAGTATCTGGGAAAAGTGTGTGGATCAATTCAATTGATAGAATAATTTAGTTCATGTTTTAGATTAATTATGAATATTTAGAGAATAGAGAATCATAAAAATGCCCTGATGTTTGGTCATGATTTAGTAATGATTTAATAATGTTCTGTGCCTTAGATTATGACCATAATTCTTTTTTTTAATTTTTAAATTAAATTCCAGTTAATTAACATACAGTGTAGTATTAGTTTCGGGTGTAGAATTTAGTAATTCAACACTTACATAGGACACCCAGTGTTAACACAAGTGCACTCCTTAATCCCCATCACCTATTTAACCAATTGTCCACCACCCCCTCTCTGGTAACCATCAGTTTGTTCTCAGTAGTTAGGAAAGGCAAATACCGCTCGTATGTGGAATTTAAGAAACGAAACAAATGATCAAAGGAGGAAAAAGAGAGGAAACCAAGAATCAGACTAACTATTGACAACATAATTCTGAGTTTCATGTTAATGATAAATGTACAAAAGGCGGGAAGTAGAGAAGTCTTGTGGATAATACAAGTAATTAAAATTCCTCTATTTTTTAAAACCCATAAAATGTTCCAAACTCTGCATTAGAAACCTTCTGTACATGGTATCTGACCCTCATAGTAACTTTCCAATATGGAATTTTTCAGTTAATTTTAATATTACTATTACTATTAATATTACTATATCAGATTGATTTTCTTAATTTTATTTGTATTGATATTTTGATTGAAGTACAACAAAATGCACAGATCTTAGATGTTTGGTTTTAATGTATTTTGACACTTGTCTACATCTGTGTAAACACAATCCAAAAAGATATAGAAAATTTCTGTTATCCCAAAGATATTCTTCTGCCCCTTAATGTACTAAGTATTTCTTTTTTATTCTGATGCTTTGACATGTTGAGACTTTGCCAACACTGTAAAGGGCTGCCTCTCCCAGGGTTAACTAATTCCTAGGGATAGCAAACAACTTGCCTGAGAGAAAACCAACCAATTCAGAGCCCCTACCCCAACAGTCTCCTGCAGGGTCTCTTACACTTGGTGTCCTTCTCCTCCTGCCCTAATCACTCCAGAGCCATGTACCGACAACTAGGGACTGTCTCTATGCTCCACAGTCTGCTGAAATTACTCAAACTAACCATTCCTAGACAGCTTACTCTGCCTTGTCTATTCCCTCCTATAAAAACTACATTAAATATTCTGGTGCACAGATTTGCCCCTTCTGTATTCCTGGACAACCCTGGTGCTTCTCTGTGTGGTCCCCCATGACATAGCATACATTTTCCTCTTGGGAACTATCTTTTCAATGACGACTTGTCATGATCTGTTTGCCTCACCATATCTGAATAATAAAATTTGCATTTTGAAACACTTTACAAATTCTTTACAGCCCTAAAGCAACATCATTATGATCTCTTTCACTATACATTACTTTTGTTTTTGACTTTTAACAATTTGGCTATCTTGTATCTGAGTGTGGATCTCTTTGTGTTTATCCTACTTGAAGTTTGTCAAGCTTATTGGAGATATATGTCAACATTTACACCAAATTTTAGAAGTTTTCAACTGTTTTTTTTTTTTTATCAAATATATTTCCTATTGCTCCTCTACTCTCCTGACACTACCATTACATGTATTTTGGAGTGCTAAATGATGTCCCATAGGTCTTTAAGTCTCTTCTTATTTTTCTTCATTTTTTTTCTTTCTGGTATTTTTAGAGTATTCTTTATTGAACTATCCTTTTTAATTTTTTTAAAGATTTTATTTATTTATTTGACAGAGAGAGAGACAGTGAGAGAGGGAACACAAGCAGGAGTAGTGGGAGAGGAAGAAGCAGACTCCCAGCGGAACAGGGAGCCCGATGCGGGGCTCGATCCCAGGACCCTGGGATCATGCCAAGGGAGGAAGGCAGACGCTTAACGACTGAGCCACCCAGGCACCCCTTTATTGAACTATCTTTAAGTTCATTCTTTCCTCTACCAGTTCAAATCTGATATTGATTCTTACTATGAAATTTTTGTTTCATTTATTGCCCTTTCAAATTCAGAATTTTCATTTGGTTCATTTTTACAATTTCATTACATATTGATACTTTATATTCTGTGAATCATCATCATCATCATACTTTCCTTTACTGGAAAAGTAGTTTCCTTTAGTTCTCAGACATACTCATCTTTTTTGTAGCTCTTGTCTGCTTGTCCAACATCTGGACCCCCTCAAAAATTTTCTATTGATTTTTTTTCCTATCCATGGGTCACACTTTCCTGTTTCCTTTAACTTCTCATATTTCTTTATTAAAAACTGGACATATTAGATAATGTAGCAGCTCTGTATTCTGATATTCCCAAGATTTATTACCATTGCAGTTTTTATTTGTTTACTGGTATGCCTGGACTAATTTTGTGGCATCTGTTACTCTCACAAGAAGAGTTTGTTTTTCTTTTCTTTTTTCTTTTTAAGTTTTTCTTTAGTTTTCTTTTTAAATTTGGCTTTGTAAGCAGATCAGCACAACTTTAGCTGTGTGTAAACCCCTTGAGTGAATTATGTTGTCACCCTTTGCCATTGGATTTTTTAAACTAAAGGACCTAATGAGTCTCTTCAGCGTTCATCTCAGGGTTTGCACTTCTCTGGTTTTCTCCAGTGTGCTGTGTGCTTCAAGATAAGTGACAGATTAGCAGGGCTCTCTTGGCATTCTCTTTTTCTGGATCTGTCAGATCTCTGGCTGGTCTGCTTTTTTGCTACTTTCTTCAACTAATATCATAGCCATGTTAACCTTCATAGTTTGCCACTGAAATTTCTATTGTTTTTAAACAAATATTCTATTTTTGATAGGATTTTCCCATGCTCTGCTCCAAATAAAAAAGCCTTCTCTGACAGTGCAATAGAGCTGCCAGTACTCACATGGGATGCCCCAACTATCAGGGAAGAACGTACATATCATGGAGTTGAGTGGGGTAAAAGCAATCCATGGCAAAAATGACATAGATTTCAGTTTATATCCAGTTCAATAGCTTTCTTTAATTAATTATTCTTGACTCGTTGTGTGCTTCAGCCAATATCTAGAGACTTTAAATTATAATTTTTGAAAACCATGTCAACTTTATCTTTTTTTTAGGGGGGGGAAGATTAACCAAGCTCCTCTCACAGACATTCTGCTACCGTGGATTATTTTTGTTTTTCCTTGGATTTCAGAAAAATGGAATTATACAGTGTGCACTTGTGTGTGCATGTGTATATCTGACTTATTTTGACAGTTTAAAAAATTTTCCATGTTAATGTTTATATCAGTAGTTTCTCTACTTTTTAATTTTTCTGATTTATAAATAATTTTGCCTTCCCATAGAAACTTGAGAAATAGTACAGAGAATACCAGTGTATGTTTTACTCAGAATTTCCCAATATTGTATGTATGATCAGACAAGGAAATTGACATTGATAAGATATATTAACTGAATGACAAACTTATTTGGATTTTACCAGTTTTTAAATTCACTTTGTATGTGTGTGTGTGTGTGTGAAAATTTATCATGTGAATAAAATCGTGTAGCCTCCACTAAAATCAGGATGTAGGCCTGTTTTATTGCTTAAAAGAAATTCTCTATCCTTTTATATTTGTATCCTCTACCCAAATCTAACTAGTCATAACCATCAATCTGTTCTCCATAATTGATTTTATCATTTCAGGAATTAGTTATATAAGTAGAATGATAGAGGATGCAAACTTTTTGAGGCTGTCATTCTTCATTCAGGATAATGCCACTCTGGGGCGCCTGGGTGGCACAGCGGTTAAGCGTCTGCCTTCGGCTCAGGGCGTGATCCCGGCGTTATGGGATCGAGCCCCACATCAGGCTCCTCTGCTATGAGCCTGCTTCTTCCTCTCCCACTCCCCCTGCTTGTGTTCCCTCTCTCGCTGGCTGTCTCTATCACTGTCAAATAAATAAATAAAATCTTTAAAAAAAAAAAAGGATAATGCCACTCAAATTGTCGCATGTATCAATAGTTTCTTCCTTTTATTGCTGTATAGTATTCTATTGTATGGATTTAGTATAGTTTGTGTATCCACTCACCCATTGATATTTAGATTGTTTTCAGTAATTACAAAGAAAGCCACTATGAAATCTTGTGCACAAACTGTTATATGTTTTCATTTTCGTACAGGAAGTAATCTGGTATGGGATGGTTAAGTCATATGGAAGGTGAATACTTAATTTTATAAGAAATTTATAAGAAATTGCCAAAATGTTTTTTAGAGTGACTCTATCATTCCATATTCTCACCAGCAATGTAGGACATATCCAGGTGCTCTGTGCACATCCCATTATTAGTTTTACCAGCATTTTTTTATTTTAGTCATTCTGCTTTAAATTGGATTTACTTTTTGGCTAATAATGTTGAATGTAATGCTTATTTGTCATCCATATGTTTTCTTTAGTGATCTGTTTGCCCATTTTCTAATTACACTGTTTATTTTCTTACAATTGATTTAAGAAAATACTTTATATGTTTTTGATAGAAACAATTTCCTGAATGTATGATTTGCAAATATTTTCTCCCAATCTATAGCATACATTTTCCTTCTATTAACAGTGTCTTTCACAGAGATAAAAATTTTGATTTTAAAGAAATTCAATCTACCAATTATTTTCTTTTATGAATTTTGATTTTGATTGAATCTAAGAACTCTTCAGTTAATTTTAGATCATGAAGATTTTCTGTATTTTTGTAAAATATTATAGTTTTGTTATACATTTACATCCGTGACCCATTTAGAGTTAATATTTGAATTCTATAAGGTATAAGGTTTAAATTAAGGTTCATTTTGGCATATTGTTCTATGTGCTGAAAAGACTATCAACTCTCTATTAAATTAGTTTTCCATCTTTGTAAAAAAAAATGTTGGCTATACTTGTGTGAGTCTGCCTCTGGACTGTCTTTTGTTTCACTGATCTATCAGTTTATCCCTGTGCTAATTCCACACTATATTTATCATTGTATTTATATAGTAAGTCTTTAAATTAGGTCATATGAGTTCTATACCTTTATTCTTTTATGAAATTGTTTTTACCTACTCTAGTTCCCTTTCCTGTACATGTAAGATATTGAAATAGTTTTTCTATAGCTACAAAAAAAAAATCTTCAGGATTTTGATAGGAATCTTACGGTGCTAGTAGCTGCTCCAAGAATTACAGTACACGTCCTTAATTTATCATGGTCTAGCAATGTCAACATTTTACCACTTCAAGTGGACTGTGGAAACCTCACAAGCACTTACATTTCCTTACCTACCCCTCTGCCTTTTATGATATAAGAGTTTTAAATATTTCTACTATGAATATTGAAAACTACATTAGGTGTTGTTATTATTTTTATTAAGCCATCAAACATAATCTTTTAAAAAAATCTCTAGAGAAGAATAGTGTATTATAATAACTCAGATATTTACTGTTTCTATCACCTTTTCTTAATTTTTATGTTCCGCGTTTCCCTCTGTTGTCATTTCTTTCTGTCTGAATAACTTCCTTTACCGATTATTTTAGAGTGGGTCTAATACCAACAGGTTCTCCTAGTTTTTATTATTTTTTAAAATTTAAGAATGTCTTTTTTACCTTTATTCTTAAAGGCTATTTTTCCTAGACCTCAAATTCTGGGTTGACAGTTTTCTTTCAGGATCTGGCAAATTCTATGCCATTTTCTTTAGGCTCTCATGATGTATGATGAAATATTATAATCTGAATAGTTACTCCCCTGTAAGTATGTAAGTAAAGTCTCCTGTCTGTCTGGATACTTTCAAGTTTTTGTTTGTTTGTTTTTGGGTTTGTGTGTGTGTGTGTGTGTGTGTGTGTGTGTGGTTTTTTTTAATTGAAGAAATTTGATTATGATGTGTCTGGGTGCAGATTTCTTTGAGTTTATATTTTTTGGAGTTTCTCAGCTTCTTGAATCTGTAGGTTTATGTCTTTCACCAATATTGGGACATATTCTTCCATTATTCCTTCAAACATTTTTTTTTCCCCACACCACACTTTTCCTTTTCTCCTTCTTGGACTTTCATAATGCAAATATCAGTTCTCTTGTATATCTCACGGGTCCCTGAGACTCTGTTCCTATTTTTACATTTGATTTTCTATTTGTTGTTTAGATTGGAAAGTTTCTAATCCTATCCTTCTGTCTTCAAATCCACTGATTCTTTTCTCTGTCGTCTCCATTCTGCTTTCGAGCCCATCCACTGACTGTTTTATTTTTAAGTTCTAAAATTTTCATTTAGTTCTTTTTCATTTAGTTCTCATCTGTTTATTTGCTGAGACTTTCTATTTCCCCATATGCTTAAAGAGTGTTTTGAATTATTTGTTAAAGCAGTTTTTGAGCACTGCTTTCAAATCCTTGTCAGATAAGTACACCACATGTGTTTTCTTGGTGTTGATGTCTGCTGATTATCGTTTGTCATTTCAATTGGGATTTCACTTTTTTTGATATGATGAGTAATTTTGAATTGTATCCTAGACATTTTGAGGATGAAATTACGAGACTTCTGTACCTATTTAAATCTATTATTTTAGCAAAAAATAAATCAGTTGGTTTCCAAATATGTATTCTGGCTCATGTTTGTGAGCTCTCATTTGAATGTTAATTTTATTTTCAAAGTCTGTGCAGCACTATTCTGGCCCACTCTACTTAGTACTACCCAGAGGCCATTTTTAATCATATATTCCATATTCTAGTTCATTTATTAAAGCTTTTCTCCATTTATTCTGGTTGGTTTCATTCATGCACAACTTGGATGTGTGCCCAGGACTCAATACGCTGCTATGAAGTACTTTTTTCCCAGTTTTATCCTCTTTAGGTGGAGGAGGTGGAAAGCCAACTCTGCTGTTATTTATTTAGTACACACTGGAGACGGCTGGCAGATCTTGGTCCCCCAGTATCCACAGATCCACTGGAGAGTGGGATGAGCAATACCTCTGCTCATAAAAGTGCAGAGTTGGTGGACTTCACAGTGTTCTTCCCCACAATTTCTACAGCTCCTTCTGGGCAACATGAGAAGTATTGCTATTTTTGTGGCATTCACCTGAAGTAAGGCAGATATAGCCCCCCCAAATTTTTATCTTGCAGGTCTACCCTCTTCCTTATCTCTTGATTAGAGACAGTGGAGTGTGTGTGTGTGTGTGTGTGTGTGTGTGTGTGTGTATGTGTATATGCACACATGCATGGAGACATGTGAGTGCATATGTGTATATTTGTCACTGGCGTTTCCAAGTTGCAAGCTTCTCAATTTCCCAGGCTGGTGTATATAGGAGATATAAATACAAAATCCCAAGAAACTCACCACCACGTCTTCTCTTTTTTAAAAATTATATTTAAATTCTAGTTAGTTAACATACAGTGCAATATTGGTTTCAGGAGTGGAATTCAGTGATTCATCACTTACATACAACACTCAGTGCTCATCAACAAGTACCTTAATACCCATCACCCATCTAGCCCATCCCCCACCCACCTTCCTCCATCACCCCTCTGTTTGTTCTCTATCTTTAAGAGTCTCTTATGGTCTGTTTCCCTCTCTCTATTTTTTTACCCCTCCCATATGTTCATCTGTTTTGTTTCTTAAATTCCACATATGACTGAAATCATATGGTATTTGTCTTTCTATGACTATTTCACCTAGCGTAATACACTCTAGCTCCACCCATGTCATTGCAAATGGCAAGATTTCATTCTTTTTGATGGCTGAGTAATATGCCATTGTGTGTGTGTGTGTGTGTGTGTGTGCATATATATATATATAACACCTCTTCTTCATGTATTCATTAGTCTATGGACATTTGGGCTCTCTCCGTAGTTTGGCTATTGTTGATAATGCTGCTATAAACACCAGGGTGCACATATCACTTTGAATCTGTATTTTGGTATCTTTTGGATAAATACCTGGTAGTGCAATTGCTGGATTATAGGGTACTTCTATTTTTAACTTTTTGAGGAACCTACATACTGCTCACCAGTTGCTGCACCAATTTATATTCCCACCAACAGTGCAAGAGGGTTCCCTTTCTCTGCATCCTTGCTAACACCTGTTGTTTCTTGTGTTGTTGAGTTTAGCCATTTGGGCAGGTTCACCTCCATGTCTTCTCTTGAGTCTCAAAGTCCCACCCATTTTAGCTTCTTTCTCCCCTTTCAGACTATTCTGATAGTTGCCTTGTACATATTGTCCAGGGTTTTGAGTTGTGATCAGGAGGAGAGAAAGGGTTGAAAATGTTTATTTCATCTTTTCTGGACTTTTAAAAATGAATGTTATTCTATTGTATGAATATACCAAAATTTGTTTTCCCTTCTTTTGTAAGTAGACAGTTGGGTTGATTTCAGTGTTTTGTTGTTTTGTTTTGTTTTTTTATGAAAAGCTGTTATAAAATTTCTTGTTTAATTTTCAATCAAATAATTTCATTTCTCTTAGATAAATGGAAGCAATGAGCCATAAGAAATCTGTATTTGTACATGGGTGAAAACAATCAAAGAATGATGGATAATAAAGGGTTTTTTTTTAATTGAGTTTTTGGAGTTTCACATCTAATTTAGAGAAAGTAACAGTACTTTTAATAAAACAATGCAGAAGCACCTGGCTGGTTCAAGTGGTGAGTGTGTGACTTTTGATCTCAGGGTTGTATGCTTAAGCCCTGCACTGGGTGTAGAGATCATGTAAAAATAAATTTTTTAAAAAAATGCTGCTTTTAGTACAAAATGGTTGACTGAGCATGACATTAACTTCTCTTTCATCCATAATTCTGCCAAAATTATGGGAAATACATAAAATAAAAGAATTTCATGACATCACACAAATTGAAAAAGGGTTTCATTATTTTAATAGACTATTAAAGAACATATGAAAAATAAAAGTCAACAGAATATTATACAATAGTAAAGATAAATAAATCATGATGACATCCAATAAGGATAACTGTAGAGCAATATTATATTTAATGGAAAAATTCTCAGAAGATTATTTACATCATAGATTGTTTACTTAATGGTGACCTTTATAGAATGTAAAAAAATAACATGTGTATATACGTATGTGTGTGCATACACACACACACAGAGGCACTGCAACTATATAAAAGGAAATCTGGGGAATAATAAACACCAAGATAATTATTCCACTGTGGGCATGCAAGTGGGTAGGTTTGGGGGAGACTGCCAAATTAGATACAGGATGTTATTGAAGTCCTAATTTTTACTTCAGGTGGTAGTTTGTAGGAGCTTATTATACCTAGCTGAATAAATTAATAAAAGGAGACTTTGAATGGACCAATGACAAGTACATATCATGAAACAAAGACAATGACTCATTCAATTAGGTGTGCCCAAGATCTTTAAAAGAAAGACAGAGAGGAAGGAAGGAAGGAAGGAAGGAAGGAAGGAAGGAAGGAAGGAAGGAAAAAGAGAAAGAGAGAGAATGGAGAGAGAAAGGGAAGGATGAAAAGTAAACACTGATGGGATTATGTTAAGTGTAATTCAAACATTGTTGAGAGATTTGCAGCACAGGCGAGGCTAAGAAGATTCATTTCCAATAAGGTATCAGAAAAGCCTCAGAGTTTTTCATAGCACTGTGAAAGAGTAGGACTAGTCCTTCGTGATGTTTAGGGGAAATGACTCAAAGGGCTTTTGACTGCTACAATAATAATGAAATCTGAGATGGTTGGCTGTGGTGTTGTATTCCACATAACACTACTGTTTTCATAGTGTCTGTAAATAAAGTATCTGCAGTGGAAGTGTGCTGAGTATGTGTGGAGTCATGATAGACTCAGTGGGGAGCACACCAACTCGATATCATAAACTTCAAGGAAACAGAGTTAAGGCACAAAATATAAAACCTTAGAATAATTAGTAATTATAATTATCAGAGTGATGAGACTTTGTTACATCCCTAAAGAAATAATAGATACTATATGCAAAAGAAGAAATCAAATTTCAGGAAAATAAAATATATGAATTCTAAACTTTCAAGAATTAAGATTCACTAAAAGGACAGAATAATAATTAGTGATCTGATAATAATAACATCGTGATCTGATCTGGCAAATGAAGCTGAAGAATTATTACAGAATATGAAGAAAAAAGCAATGAAAAAGTTAACTGCAGAAAATAAAAACTGAAATTACAGAGAGGGAAGGATAGAGAGAGAAGAGAAGAGTAGAGGAAAGGGAGGGAGGGAGAGAGGAGAGGGAAATAAACAATAGCATTTAGTAACAAAATAATAATTTAAAATAAAAAAAACCCTAGAAATTGGCATTGAGGAATGACTTTCACAATTGTCTACAGAGTGCCTTTAGGGATATTCACTCGTCTCCCAGTCCTGCTGTCCCCACCCACCCCATAGACAATAGGCAATAATGACATTTGTAAAATCTAAAAATGGAAGAAATTTTACACATTTAATAGGGAAATAAGTGAACAAAGATTGTTCGTACTGGCATAAACCTTAGTCATCTAATAATAAAAATACTACTGTCTTAATGGACTTCAGGATTTCTGCTGAGAAATCCAGTGATAATCTTATAAGGGAGTTCTTATATGTGATGAGTTGTTTTTTCTTTTCTTGCTTTCAAGATTTTCTCTTTATATTTGGCTTTTAGTAGTGTATCTATCTCTGTGTAGGTTTTCATGATTTATTCTACTTGGGAGTTCATTGATTGTCTTCTATTTGTATATTTATGTCTTTCCCAAAATTTGGAAATTTTCAAATAACCTCTCTGACCTTTCTTTCTCTTCACCTTCTGAGGCTATCATAATCAATATATTGGCCAATCTAATAATGCCCCATAAGTCCCTTGAATTCTTCTCATCTTCTTTTAAAATATCTATCATCTATCTATCTATCTATCTATCTATCTATCTATCATCTCTATCATCTATATCTATCATCTATTTATTTAATTTATTTCAGACTCAGTAATTTCAAATGACATATTTTTATATTCACTGATTCTTCCTGTTAGAGTCTGCTGATATCCCTCCAGTGAATTTTTCAACTAGGTTGTCATGATTTTCAGCTTCAGAATTTCTATTTGGTTGTATTTTTAATTTCTATCTCTGTTTATATTATTATTTTGTTCATAGAGAATTTCCATGATTTCTTTCAGTTTAGGGTTTTTTTTTTATATATTTTTCTTTGTTCTTTGAGCACATTTAAATCAGTTGTTTTTTTCTTAAAGTAGTAAGTCCAGTGTGAGTGTTTCCCTTAGAGACTCTTTCTGGAGAATCGTGTGTGTGCGTGTGTGTGTGTGTGTTTCTTTTACATGCACTGTTTTTCTTTCTTTGTATGTCATGTGATCTTTTGTTGAAAGTTGGACATTTGTGGGGGGAAAGCCACATCCCCCATCTTTGCAGACTGGTGTGAAAGACCTTTCTACTTAGCAGGCTTATAAAACTTGAGATCTATCCAGGATGAAGGCTTAAGGTTATCTTGGATATTTTATGGGTATATGTCCCATTTGGGCTTCTGTGTATGTGTGTGTGTGTGTGTGTGTGTGTGTGTGTGTGTGTGTGTGTGTGTCTGTGTGTGCATTTCCCCCCAGTTTTCTCTGACTGCTTTTAAATGCCTTAATTAAAAAAAAATCTCATCCCAGTTTCTTCTAGGGAACTTAGGTATTCTATTGTATTCCTTTTCCTATAATCCCTTACTTACATCTTCCACAAGTCTACAGTCTTTCTGAAGTTTTCACACATTGCTATGTCTGCCACTACCTTTCTGCATTCAGCATGAAATCCAAAGTATGCAACCATAGTTTGTTTCTGTCTGAGCTTGAAGTCAGGTAAGACAAGTACCAGCTGCTTGGGTAACCCATAGACAAGTCAGAACACTGCAAATAATATCCACTTTGCTCTTTCTGGTCTAAGTCAGGGAACTAAGAATTTGACTGCTTCTTCTCAACCACACCGCACCTCACCACACCAGTGAAAGGTGGGACAAGGGTGAGAAAAGTACCATTAAATTGATTCCTGATGTTAATACATTTTTTGAGCAACCAGATTTATCCTTTTCTTAAGCCATACCTGGCTCTAATTTTGTCCGTTACACAATCCAGTAAATTATTTTTTAAGTTACTCTGTACTTGATTTTATGACTTGCAACTGAAAGAATCCTGATTTATATAATATCTCTCTTAAACACCAGTCCTATAAATCAATACCAAAAACCTAAATAAATAAAGCCCACAATGCAATAGGAAGTTGTGCATATAATACAAACAGGAAATTCACATAGAAAAAGAAACACAAATGGTAATTTACCCCCCAAAAATAGAAAATACAAATAAAATATCAATAAAGTCAATAAAATAGAAAATACAAATAAAAATAACAGTGAGTTGTCATTTTGAACTATGAAAGTAGCAACAATTTAACTGATTGAAAGGGTCCAATGGCGAGTATGTGTGAAATGAGGCAGTTTTAAAATAACATAAATCAATATATTGCATTGAAAGTAACTTGGTATTCAATACAAGTTTTATTTGAACCTTCAACCATTTTTCCAAGTGGGAAAATATTTCCTGTACCACAGAGAACTGACCAGATGTCTATGTAAGTTAAAAGCTTATCCAGCCAAATTTTGTGCCAATGCAACCAGTGTTATCTGAGGTCAAATGGATTCAAGATACATGGATTGTTTTGATAAATAATGTGTAATATTTGTTTGTGTGTACTCTCAGAAAAATGTTGGCCCTTGTCTACATTTCATTACTCAGCATATATTCCTGAACTTTTAAAGTGATGTCTTCTTGCTTTTAGTCCATCCCAAAATCTAATTCTGATTGGTAAAATATATACATATGATAACACCCAATAGTCACACCTACTCAGAGTAAGCTATTGAAATGGTCTGTGCAAAAAAAAATTAATTTAGTAAAATGTTTAAATTTAGTTAAATATTTAATTAAATATTTGGTTTCCATGTTTCCTTTAACAAATCTAGAAAAAATAAAACAGTAGAAAAAATCGTGTTGTGGTCTGCCCTCCTTAATGCTTAAATTTAAAAGCAGTACAGAATATGCAGGCATAAAACTGCCTGCAGGGTATAAAAAATGTCATGAAGCCAAGGAAATACACAAATAATTATTCAAGAACAAAGAATGTAATATCTCTCACCTATTATGCTAACTTTTTGGGTGCTAGGAATCTATTAAAGAATGTATAAAAATATAAATGTCAATGTTAAAAGTGTAAATTTCTCATGATGCTTCTAGTGAGGTGTTTGCTATTTTTATTGTCTTAGCTTTTTAAAAATCAAATACTCATAGTGGTAAAATCAGATAGGGGAAATATTGAGCAATAAATACTTTAATGAGTAATGCTTCATAAATAATAATACCTCAAAGTCAACTTTGCTCCTTTGATATGTGACCTCATTAGAAAATGGGAAAACAAATCACTGTTGTTTATTGTTAACATTAATTGCTCTGTAGAAATTATATTTGACTTCACTACGAATAGATTATAAACTGTGAAAAGCTTGAAATTTCTAAAATACAAGTTAAGAATGAACAAACCAGGGGTGCCTGGGTGGCTCAGTAAGGTAAGTGTCTACCTTCTGCTCAGGTCATGATCTTAGGGTCTTGAGATTGAGCCCTACATCTGGCTCCCTGCTCAATGGGAAACCTGTTCCTCCCTCTCCCTCTGTTCCTCCCCTGCTCATGCTCTCTAACTCTTTCAAATAAATAAATAAAATTTTTAAAAAATGAACAAACCAAAAATAAAGTTTGATAGTTATTCTCCTTTGAAGCACTAGACTTTAAAGTGTTGACATGATTTTATTTGTTTTATTGTGATAAACGTGAACTTATTAGATTAGTGTTTGGCAGCATGGTAGACCCCAGAGTGTCAGTAAGCCCCCAGTACCCAAAATACAAATATAGTTCCTGAACTGAATGAAGTGGATTCATATCCCTCCTCATGGCACCATGCTGGCATCTCATCCTAGTGACCTTGGGGAACATGGTATGTTGTCTGCACTTTTGTCTCTGCTAATTTCTATTGGTGTCCCACAATGAGTCATATAAGAACTAGAGGTCCATTCCATCTTTTGTTGTCTAGCTAAACCAAGGAGGAAGGTTAATGAAATCTTTTGTTAGGCCTTTATCATCTGTCTGGAAATTTTCTCACCAGTTCCAGAAAGTCTATGGTATTCTGATTAAAGGATGGAATTAGACATCCCTCAGGTAGAAAACAACACCTAATGCAGGCTGGGAACCAAATATTCCACATAACTTCTCAGAAGTCTTTGTAAAAGAAAAAAAAAAAAAACAACCCTGTTTTGATGCCCACAGGAATTGTTTTAAAATCTTTGTTTAAAACATGCTGACATAATTTCAGTCCATTCATTTGTCAACATTGTTTATTAACCACATAACTAGACCAGAATGCCTCCAGAGAAGGAACTAGCAAAGGACAAGACATCGTCCAGGTTTTTGCCCCACATAACCACATAAGCTTAGGTGAAAATAACTTGATGAAATCTGGTTTAACAGTTAATTCCCAGTTTCAGTACTTATACTGTGACTTTCATCATCATTTTTTTATTTCGTTAAAATAAGCTTTTTAAATTTTAGGCTAGTTTTAGATTTAGAGACAAATTATGAAGATAATACAGAGTCCCTACACACTCAATCCCCAATAATCCTATTATTAACATCATACATTTATGAAAATTAACAAATTAATATTAATATATATTGTTAACTGAGGTCCACACTTTATTGGGATTTCTTTAGTTCTTACCTACCTACTGTCCTTTCTTTGTTCTAGGAGTCCATCTAGAATAACAGATTACATGTAGTTGTCATGTCTCCTTAGGGTTCTTTTGGCTACAACAATTCTCTCAGACTTTCATTGTTTTTAATGACCTTGAAATTTTGAGGGAGTATGGTCAAGTATTTTTTAGACTGTCCCTCAATTGGGAAGAATTGTATAATGTTTTTCTCACGATTAGTTGGATTATGTGTTTTCTCAAAAACAATAAAGCACAATTCGCATCACATCGTCCTGTCAATATGACTTTTCACTGGTGCCATTAACCTTGGTCACCTGGCTGAGGTGGTGTCCTGCACTGCAAGTAGGTCTCTCCACTATAAAGTTACTTCCCCTGCTTTTCACAAGTACTCTGTCTTCTTTGGAAGGAAGTCACCATGTTCATCTAACACATGAGGAGTGTGGAATTAGGCTGTACCTCTTTGAGGGGAGAACATCTACATGAAATATTTGAAATTCTCCTGCAAGAAAGATTTGTCTGTTCTCCCCCATTTATTTGTTGATTTGATTATTTATTTATATCAATATAGACTCATGGATATTAATTTATAGTTTGGGTTATAACCCAATAACCCATGTTCCAGCTCTGGTTGTGGGGAGTTCTTTCAATTGACATCTTTCTCCCTTTGACCTACCTAACATAATGATATATATGTATTTATATGTATGTATATACATATATATATGTATGTGTGTATATGTATGTGTGTGTGCATATATGTGTGTGTGTGTGTGTGTGTATGGCACTTTCTTACTCTCTGATACTACAAGATACTCCAGGCTTATATTGTGTGTGTGTGTATCTATCTATCTATCTATCTATCTATCTATCTATCTATCTATCATCTATAGTCCCAGCTAGAACTTGCCGTTTCTCAAAGAGCCCTGGTTCCTTTTATTAGACAATGGTATCCAGTGTGAGATGTGCTCATTTCTACTGGGGTGTTGTTGCTTTTCAGTTCTCTCACCTGACAAAACTATATATATATATATATATATATATATATATATACACACACACACACACACATACACACACATATATAACTAGGACTATTGTGTGACTCCATTTACAATATATTCTGGAAATATACATATACACATATCTATAAATATTTCTATAAATAACCATATACAAATTAAACTAAAAATGAGCTCATACTGAAGTCTCCAATTCTAAGCAGTTACAACATGGATAATTCTAGCCTTCTCCCCTTGCTTTATCTGTAAACTCTCATTTCAACAGTTAGAATCCTGGCAACATGCATTTGTTTAACAGTTCAATTCCAGTACATGTGTCGTTGTTTCAAAATTGTTACCTCTTACCCACATGGAAGCAACTTTATTAACTAGAGTATTGTACTTAAGTATAGTCCCTTTTTTCTTTAGACTTATAGCCTCTACACATATCCACCATTACTTTAGTCAACAAATCCCTTCGGAACTGCTCTCATGCCTTCACTTATCCATACATTGTAATCACTCAATGAATAGTTACTATTTTTACTTTAAGCAAATTTTTCTTTTAGATTGTTAAGAATTAGAAAAATGAAAGGTTGTATTTTACTTTCACTCATTCTTACTCAAATGCTCTTTCTTTTTTCATTTTGTAGATTCAAACCTCTGACCACTATCATTTCCCTTCTCCTAAAGAACTTTTTAAGACATTTCTTGCAAAGCAGGTCTTTTGGTGATGAAATCCCATAGTTTTTATTCATCTGAGGAAATCTTTATTTACCCTTTACTTTCTTTCCCCAGATTTTTTATTTATTCATTTGAAAGAGAGAGAGAGAGAGAGAGAGAGTGAAAGCAGGAGCAGGGGGAGGGTTAGAGGGAGAGGGAGAAGCAGACTCCCTGCTGAGCAGAATGCCAGACCCTGCTGAATCCCAGGACCCTGGGATCATGAGCTGAACCAAAGGCAGACACTTAACCAACTGAGTCACCTAGGCTCTCCTACTCTTAACTTTTGAAGGATAGTTTCTCTGTTCATAGAATTCTAGGTTGGTGGGTTTTTTTCTTCCAATACTTTAGATATTTCACTGTTGAATAATATTTCCAATTTGAATGATGTATGAACATAGAACAAGTATCTAAGACTGTATGTGTAGTTCATATCTCCATCCATGTATTTTTATTTTTGGACACTGGTCCTCCAAAGTGACAATATAATTCACATTTTACATGGAACACTTGCCACATGCCTGGTACTAAAAATGGAACACATTCTTTTTCTTCTGGAAATTTACATTTTAGTCAGACAGTGCAAAGTATCCATGCCCTCAACCTCCATTATGTGGATATGTCAGCAGAACTGCATTCTAAATTTGGTTAAAAGAATCTGGTCAGTATTTTCTTGAGGTGGTCCAAAAGCCTTTAATTAACGTATCCCCTGTAGCCATCAGTTGCCTCCAAGAAAGTATCTCTGATGTCCTGCCAAAAGAACCAAAGTGATTTCTATTTTTCCTCCAGCAGGTTTTCTGGTTTTATTAAATATAAAATGATCCCCTTAATTTCCTAGTGCTATTGCAGATTTCATTTTCTTCTATTGAATTCTTTGCTTTGTAAACTGTGACTTTTATGTACTATCGACTGAGATGCTCTCCACTGTTTCAGTCACTTTTGGGCAGCAAGTACTTAATTGGCACATTAACTGTTTTTGACTCTAAGGACCATATTTAGTATAACAGGGGAAGTATGCACATTAATTGTTTCTCTGTGGTTTAGAATAGTTGATTTTTCCCTACCTTCAACAATGGGAGTTTCCCAAGTTTCTAGGAAATGGAGCCAGATGCATGCATTCTTGAGAATATCACCCAAATTTGGGTGCTGAGAATACACAGTGTTCATGAGAGATACTAACAGGAAAGGATGCTGGCCTCCATGTGATTTGAGAACTAGGCAGAACTAGGCAGATTTTTAAAGGAAATGATGTCTGAGAAAGTTAACTGGCATGGAGAATTTTGTCCCCAACAGCCATATCAAGTGAGTGGGAGTGGAACGTGGTAGCTGTGATGCTGGGCACCAACGCTCCAGGCAGATGATACCACTGCAATATGATCTTTTGTCCTGAATTCCTGGGATCTGTGGAGTCAGAGGAAGGCATGAGAAGGACAAAAGGACAAATCACCTGAGGGATTAAACACTTATTTGAAGTGTTGAAATACCTATTTTGAAGTTTAAATACATAGCTTATGTTTGTAACTATCTGTGGGTATTTTTTGCCAATGGAAAAAAAAAGGTCGTGGGTTTCCACACATAAAATGTCTGAAATAAAAAATTATAAGATGGCTTTTCTTGCTGGAATGACAATATTAGTTTTACAGTGACTACTGTTTGACTATGCCTGTTTAGCTCTAGAGAAATTTTGCTTTATTGTGTAACAAATGACAACAATAAAACAAACAAAAAGTAATACACCATCAAATAAGAATTAATGTAAATTAATATGTGAAGGCATTATTTTCTGCATATATGATTATCATTCTCAAAATTTAAAGAGAGACAAACCTGGATTTGTTGAGATATAAAAATAACAGACATGCTTAGGCATAGGAATCCAATACTGTGCTAGACTGAAATTTTACTGACTCATGTTCATTAACCATACTTCCAGAGCTTTACCAATGCAGGAGTTCTATGGAAAGCATTTAAGTTTTCTTTGTTTGGAACAAACATTCATTTGAACAATCCAAATTTTAGGTTCCCTCTCACTGGCTCTAATCTTTTCACATGAAGCAGAAAAGCAGGGATCTAGAGGGGAAAACTAGTTTGTCAGTACCGATGCTTAATTACACAATACTTTGGTTTTCTCAACTGAGAAAAGAAGCTATGCACAAGAAATGAGATTTTCTGGGGGATATTAGAAATACAAATAGACCCACAGCTGTATGGGTCAACCATTGTAGAAAATTGTTTGATGCTATCTCCTAAGCTTAAATATGTACCTATTCTATGATCTGGCAATCCCACTCCCACTCTTGACATATATTCAAGAGAAATGAGTACCTACAAAGAATATTAAAAAATATTCACTTCAGCTTGGTTCCAAGCTGTCTACAGAAGAATGGACGAACTGTGGTATCTTCATACAAATAAGTGCTCCTCAGCAAGAAAACATAGAATGACCTATTAATATAAGTAACATGATGAAACTCTCAGACATTAAAAAACCAGACACACACAAAAAATGTGTCCTGATTATTCTAATTATATGAAGTTCAAGAACATGAGAAAATAATGTATGGCAGTGAAGGCAGTATTCACTATAACTATGTACTAGGTAGCATACATTTTTTACTTCAGGAAAGTTTTTTGTTTCAATAAAATCTGAACACACCAAGTGATTAGAATTTTCCTGTTTATCCCCCATCGCAATATGAGTATTTTAAATTTCTATTATTGTTTAAATTCCAAAAAGCTAACCACAGGATTGACTTTCTCTAAGATTTTTTTGTGACTTCAACTTCAACTACTTTTCTTCAATAGCTATTTAAACACTGCTGTACAAATGAATTTTCCATGTAATGGCTCATAAGAATTATATAAAATTTCATTTCTGTTAAGGAAGTAATTTGCCAACTTCATTTTTTTTTCTCAGATGCCTATTTTATTTTGTGGTTCTCAAAAAAAAAATAGCTTGCAAATATCATGAATTGAAAGCTGAGTTTTTGTCCAACTGTAGAGCAAACCTCCCACACAAAAGAATTTGTTTTAATAACTGTTTCTTAAAACCTTTGGTAATGTTTTCTAAGCACAGCAATATTGACTGACAAAGAAATGCACTTTGATTTGTTACCAAATCGTTTTCTAGATATTATATCTGCCATTTTTACAGGAGCAGAAAGAATAAGTTTTCAAAAACCAGTATTGAACATTTTTTATTCTGTGAGAAACCTTTTATAGCATATAAGCATAATCTGGATTCCTAGGGCTTTTCCTTTCCTAATGCTGCCTACTAGAAGAAGGATTATTTTTAACATACTCCACATGATAGCTATCTTTTGGTGCTTTCTTGAAAGAAAAATTCAACCGAGATCAAGAATTATGGAGGGACACTTGAAGAGCCGGGTATTAACAAAGCATAAACCGAAACCATATTGGATTCACTAAAAGTATTCACTAAAAGAAAATATGAGGGAGTGTCTGAGTATGTTTTTTAACATTGAAGAAAATTATATTGAACTATAACATACATACAGTATAGGGACAAGTTGATGAATTTTCACATATATTTTCACCCATGTAACCACCACTCAGATCAACATATAAAACCCTTCTAGAACCCAGAGGTCTCCCTTGTGCCCTTTCTAGTCAATACCATTACATATCAAACCCCAAACAGAGGTAATGTGGCATTTTGAATTCTATCACCATTGATTACTTTTACCTCTTTTTAAAGTTCCTATAAATTGTACCACTTAGCATGTAATCTTTTTTGATACTTTCAATCATCATTTTGTAAGATTCATCCATGTGTGTACAAGTAGTTCATTCTTTTTATTCCTGAATGATATTCCAGCGTCTAAGTATACCATAATATTTTAATTTATTGTATTTTTAATGTGCAGTTGGATTATTTCAAGTTTTGGGATATACCAATAAACTACAACATAGTATTGAATATATATTTCTGGCGAAATATATACGTTTCTACCGGGTATACAATTAGCAGGGTAGGCGTGGTGTGCTTCTGTCTCTGACAAGATGAATAGTGAGGTAGCCCTGCTGATAGTTTGATTTCAGCCCAGGGAGACCAATGTGACTTTTGACCTACAGAACTGGAAGTTAATAAATTTGCATGATTGGATTACAGTTAGGGTTTCAATCTATCTGTTTCAATCTATCTCTATTATTCGATCTAAAGTGAGCCTTGTACAGACAGTGAGTTATTGGATCTTTTTTTTTCTCTTCAATTTATTCTGTCAATATTTGCCTTTTAATTGAATATTTAATGATTTTACATTTAGTGTAATTACTAATGAGGTAGGATTTACAACTGACATTTTCTATTTGTTTTCTGTATGCCTAATGTCTTTTTTGTTCCTTTATTTTTCCATTTCTGCCATCTTTTGTGTTAAATATTCACTTTCTAGTGTACTATTTTCATTTCCTTTTTTTTGACTACTAAACGTTATGTTCTTAGTGTTTTCCCTAGAGATTGCAATTAACATCTCAATAAAACTATTTAGTTTAAATTAATACTAATTTAATTTTAATAGTTTACAGAAATTTTGTTTTAAATTTTTTTTTATGATAGGTGACTTCCTCCTCTTCCCCTCATTATCACATAAATTACATTTTTTACATCATATGCATTTGTATTTCAAATCATATGGGAATGGAAAACTTTTATAAAAATACATTGATGCTTTTATTCATGATGTTATCCTCACTATAAGTATAGCCACCATCTGTCACCACACAATACTATTACAGTATCATCGATTATATTCTTTGTGTCGTGACTTTTACTCCCATGACTTATTCATTCCATAACTGGAAGCCTGTATACTTTAATTTAAAAAAATAAATAAAATTAAAATTTGGGGGAGGGGCGCCTGGGTGGCACAGCGGTTAAGCGTCTGCCTTCGGCTCAGGGCGTGATCCCGGCGTTATGGGATTGAGCCCCACGTCAGGCTCCTCTGCTATGAGCCTGCTTCTTCCTCTCCCATTCCCCCTGCTGTGTTCCCTCTCTCACTGGCTGTCTCTATCTCTATCAAATAAATAAATAAAATCTTTAAAAAAAATTGGGGGGAAAAAGTAGAAAGAAAGAAAGAAAGAAAGAAAGAAAGAAAGAAAGAAAGAAGAAAGAAAGAAAAAGAAAAAAGAGAAAAAGAAAGAAGGAAGAAAGAGAAAAAGAAAGGGAGGGAAAAAGAAAAAGAAGAGACCTCAGTATAGGTAGTATCTCTGACAGGGTCTCATCTTGTCATCCTTTTTTGCCTTTATAATACATAACAGTGGTGGATTTTAAAAAACGCATCTTTCATATGAAATAATTCATGAGCTATAATACTTATATATATAACTGGAAAATTCAGAATAGAGAAATAATCTTATTCATATTGAATACCTCTTAAAATAAAAACAAATGATAACACATACTATATACTAACAGAACTAAAGTGAGAGTCTGTAGATATAACATTTCTTTCATATGCTGTTAGAGACAGTGTCACTTGTCATTGAGAGCAGTAGACATGGGCCAGAGCAGTGCAGTAGTCTCATGGGGAGACCAGGAGGGGACTGCCATTCCTCTCCAGGGGTTTTGTTTTGGAAGATCTCTCTTCGATGTCAAAGGTGGAGGGAAATTTTCCTGCCTCCTGCATTACATCAGGATGCAGCTTTATCTGGAGTCCAGTTTGGGTTATTTGTGGTCCACTTGTGCATTTATCTGAATTTTCTTCCTGTTTTCACCACTTTCTACTCCTCCCCAGTCACCCAGCCCAAGAACCCTGACACCTCTGTTGTTCCTCCAATATGCCAACTTTCTTGTACTGGGCCTTTGTACTAACTCCCACTCTGTTTGGATACTCTTCTGCAAGTGCAGCACCTGTGCCCTCACAATTTTAGGACCTATTGGAGAGTTTCTTTATCCCAAGGGCTTTCCAAATTACCCTAGATATCCTGCCATAATCCCTGTCCCACAGTCTCTTTCTCCTTTTTCCTTTCTGTAGCAGAGTTCAGCAAACGATTCCTCTGTAAATGTCATAACAGTCAGTAGTTTAGGCTTTGTGGGCTATATGGTCTCTCTTGCAACTACTCAATTATGTTATTATGGCACATAAAAATATGCATATAAATGTGTGTTGTGATTCAACAAAACTTATTTACAAAAATAGGTGGAGGCCAGATTTTACCAGCAGCCATTGTATGCTGACCCCTGCTCTAGAGTTGGCACTTTGCACCACTGGAAAAATGTTGTTTATTTTTATCTTTCACCAGAATATGGGTGCTCAATGAATATGCTGAATGTATGAGGAATGAATAAAGAGTTTTGCTTAAACACTGAATGATAGATATTAGTCTCTTCTTACCTTATCTCTGTTAAATAATTTAAGTTTATGGCATTAGAATCACCACCAAAGCCTACCTAAAATAAAAGTCTAAATCTGGAGACAAGGACAGAGTCCAGAACCCCTAGACTTCAGGTCTCTCAACTAGTTGTCCATTAGCCATTCTTTTAATCATTTAGCAAACATTCCATAAATAGTTTATATCGATGCCTCCTTATATTCAGGTATGGATTAGGGAGAACTCAGTTTCCGTGAGATCTGTGAATGGGCCATGGCCAAGAGAGCCCATTGAGGTAGTTCCCATACCAGATGAAGATGCTTTGACTTATACAGTGAAGATGAAGGGAAGTGTTCAAACTCAAGATATATGTTGGGGTTCATTCTGATGGCAATTGCTGATGAACAGAGTATTAGGGTTATTGAAGGGATAAATAAGATACTTTAACTTAATTTTTGGCTTGAACACTGGGTATGTGGAGGAATAGACTTGGAGACAATCTTAAGCATTTTGGACATGGAAGGATAAGATTGTGATTCCTATTATACGTATAATCTGAAATTCTGAGTTACTCACTCAAAAGATGAGCCTGGAGGGTGGGAGAGTCTAAGAGAGAAATGTAACAATTGTCTGCATGTCCTTTGTATTTAAAGCCACAACACTGGATATGGCCCCTTAGAGAGAAAGTGCAGATCACAGGGTCCTTGACTGAGGGGTGGGTCCCTATGTGGACTGGCCTGAAAGTGAAGAAAGAACATGCAAAGGACAGGGAGAGCATGCAGGAGGTTAGGAGGAATAATCAGGGGACAGTCCACAGTCTCATCAGAACATCAGCAATAATATATATTTCTTTTCATCTTTTATTTGCTTAGCTTTGATAATGTTGCTTATCATCAAGCATCTTTTAATTTGTCACACACGTTCCAGACTGTTCTAAAATTGCAGCTGTTTAGGAAGAGTGAAAAAAATATTAAAACTTTTCAGGTGAATCTGCTGACATGATGCAATTTCTTCAGCATATAAACCAAAGAGGTTGTAAATTTTAGAGTTACTGAACATAGCAACTCTGATTGTGTCTCTGCTTAATAAATGGAGTATAATTAAATTTTATTTCATATTGGATTTTGGTGGAAACAAATTTTTCTTTATTACTTAGGAAATAGATTAGTTGGCTTTTTTTGCAAATCTTTTCCTACTTTCAATTCCCCTCTACACCTCACTTCACTTTTCATCCTAGTGGATGTGTTTTCTTCCACTCATTCTCTCATTTTCTAAAAGATTTTATTTATTTATTTGAGAAAGAGAGAGAGCGCACTAGTTTAAGATTGCACTAGTTTAAGCCCCTAGGACATAATCTTATTTCCAAGTTCTTAACATTTATGATTGACACCAGGGACTTACTACGTTTTCCATGTGTCTGTGTTTCCTTCTGCATGCGGTGATACCATACATGTGAGATCTTGGCTATATATGAATTGTGCATGTCTGTGGCCTGCATGGATGTCACTAAATTGTGAACTCTGTGCCCAAACTGTCTCCACCCCCCCCCAGCCCCCACTTCACTCTGGATCCCTGCCCCATCCCAAGAGTCCACACTCGGGGGAGCTTCAAGCTGCAGATCTTTTCAGACATCTGCTCTACCTACCCTTTCCCCCATTCCTGCCAGTCTCTCAAGAATTTCTCTGGGCTTTCCCCAGCAATGCAGTGCCCTGTCTTATCTGAAAAAGTCACCATGAAAGACCTTTCAATATTATAAATAGAAACAAATCAATAATGGAAGATACTCTGAGCCATTTTGATCCTTTATTTTTAAGAATCTATACCTGTCTAGATAACATTTTTATGGGCTCTGACATTCACATGTGTGTGTTTGAGGTTTTCATTACAGTGAATCTTTTTTCTCCAACAAGTTAGAAATGTTGGGGAACTGTTTTTGCCTTCTGGCTCCAAAATCATTCCTTTTCAGTAATGCTCATCATTAGCTATGCCATCTGCATTGCAATGTGCTTCATTCCATTAGGAGTATCAAAATCCATCTGCCAGTGTCACTTCTCTTTGCTAGATATTAACAGCAAATATTAATCTGTGTTAATATAGCAATTAATGTTGATTGGGGCTTTTCCCATGCCAGGCACTATAAAGCATGCTTAACATATCAGACTCACAAAGTAGACATTTTTAATATTTAGTTCCCATTTTATTTAAGGAAGTAGGTATGAGAGATTCATTATTTAGTTCAGAGCAAGGGGTGGGCCTAGTGCTACTCTTTAAAGAAAATATTATTGTAACATGGCTAAAAATAGATTATAATAATCTGATATATCTAATTACTCAATTACTTGAAGCCATTATAAAATAGAAGATAAATGACAATGTAAATAATATAACAATGGACTAAATCACAGATTTTACCAGGTGAAGGCCTGAGACTAGGTGTTCCTGTCCTTACACAAAGGAGCTTTTTTTTTTCTTTTTTGAAGTAAGATTGGAGGTAAGCAGAGGGGCATACCTGTTGGAGCCTCTGAAATCATAATGTATGAGCTATGGATTCTGTCAGTAAGTGAGAGCAGCCTTGGTGGGAGGCAGAAGGGTGCAGCTCCCTACATACCACCAGCTGTCCCAAATCACGAGTACTTACTCCATGTGAAAATGCTTGGTAGCTGGGTGTGATTTGTGAGGTGCCCCTCCATGTGAGTAAAGCTCTTTATCATACATGTGAGTGCATTTGGGTA
The DNA here is from genome assembly GCF_002007445.2 of Ailuropoda melanoleuca. NCBI lineage: Eukaryota > Metazoa > Chordata > Mammalia > Carnivora > Ursidae > Ailuropoda > Ailuropoda melanoleuca. The sequence continues at coordinate 25,723,034 of NC_048226.1, forward strand.
CATAAACAAGAGGAACATGACGGTAAAAGGCATGGGTGAATGCTCTGTGGGTTGGGGAGTATTTACACTTACCCTGGAGCAAGGCTCTCAAATTTTATTATTTTTTATAGCTTTATTGAGATATTTTTGACATATGATATTGTGTAAGTTCAAGGTGTACAATGTATATATTGCAAAATGTGTATCTTAATAAGATTAGTATCATATCCTTCACCTCACATGATTGCCAGTTTTGTTGTTATAGTTATGACGAGAACATCTAGGGTCTACCGTCACACAATTTTCAAGTAAATTAATACAGTATCGTTACCTATAGTCACCATGTTGTACATTAGATCCCCAGAACTTGTTCATCTTATAACTGAAGGTTGGTAGCTTTTGATCAACATCTTCCCATACTCCCAATCCCTGGTTAACACCAGACTACCCCCTTTGTTTCTATGAATTTGACATTTTTAGGTTCCACATATAGGTAAAATTAAACAATATTTGTTTTTCTCTTCTGACATACTTCACTTCACATAATTCCCCCCAGATCCATTCGTGCTTTTGCAAATGCGGAAATATTTTCTTTTTTTTAATGGCTGAATAATATCCTACTTACATCTATGCCACTTTTTTTATCCATTCATACAGTCATGGACGCTTGAAACCTGTATCTTGGCTCTTGTATTCAAAGAGCAGGAGAGTGCGAATATTTCTTCAAATACTTATTCCATTTCCTTTGGACACATACTCAGAACTGCTAGATGGTATGATAATTCTTCATTTAGATTTTTGAGGGCCCTCCATACTGTTTTCCATAGTGGCTGCACCCATTTAAATTCCCAGCGGTGTACCACCAGGGTTCCCTTTTCTCCACATCTTTGCGGACATTTCTTATTTCTTGTCATTTTGATAGTAGCTTTTCTAACATTTATGAGGTGATATGTGGTTTTGATTTGCAGTTCTCTGATGATTAGTGATGTCAAGCACATTTTCATGGACCTATTGGCCATTTGTATATCTTCTTTGGAAAAATGTCTATTCAGGTCCTTTGCCCATATTTTATCTGAATTACTTTGTTTTTGTTTTTTGCTGCTGAGCTCTATGAGTTCTTTATATATTTTGGATAGTAACCCCTTATCAGAGAGATGATTTGCAGATGTTTTTCTCCATTCCGTAGGTTTCCGTTTCATTATATTATTTCTTTTGCTGTGCAAATCTTTTTCATTTAATGTAGTCCATTTCATTTTTGCTTTTGGTGTGTGTGCTTTTGTTGTCATATCAAAAAAATTACTGCCAAGATCCACATCAAGAAGCTTTCCCCTATGTTTTTTCCCCCATAGGAGTTTTATGGCTTCAGATCTTACATTTAAGTCCTTAATCAATTTCAAGTTGATATTTGTCAGTGATGAAAAGTAGAGGTCCAAATTTATTCTTTTGCATGTGGATATCTAATTTTCCTACCAACCCTTATTGAAGCAACTATCCTTTCACCATTGAGTATCCTTGTCTCTCTTGTCAAATATTTTTCACAGTATGGGCTTATGCCTGAGTTCTCTTTTGTTCAATTGGTCTATAAATCTGTTTTTATACCAGTATAATACTGTTTTGATGACTATAACTTTGTAATCTAGTTTTAAATCATGAAATGTGATGTTACCAACTTTGTTCTTTTACAAGAGTGCCTTGGCTACTTGTAATCTTTTATGGTCCCATATAAATTTTAGGATTGTCTTTTTCTATTTCTGTGAAAAATATTAGGACAATTAGAATTGGTTGAGATTTCATAGACTTTGGGTAGTATGAACATTTTAATACTAAGTCTTCCAATCTATGGACATGGGATCTTTCCATTTATTTGTGTCTTCTTCAATTTCTTCCATCAGTGTATTATAACTTTCATTGTATAGATCTTTCATTTCCTTGATTAAATTTATTCTACTGTAAATGGGATCTTTTTAAAATTTTTCAGATGGTTCATTGCTAGTCTATAGCAATTCAACTGATTTTTGTATCCTGATTTTCCTTCCTGAAACTTAACTGAATTCATTGATGAGTTCTAATAATTGTTTTTTGTTGTTGCTGTTTTGTTTTGTGTTTTTGGTTTTGGTTTTGGTGGGTTTGTTTGTTTTTTTTTTTTTTTTGGTGGGGTCTTTAGAATTTCTGTATACAGAGTCACATCATAAGGAGACAGTTTTACTTCTTCCTTTTGGATTTGGATCCCTCTTATTTCTTTTTCTTGTTTATTGGTCTGACTAGAACGTCCAGTGCTATTTTGAGTAGAAGTGATGAGAGTGGGCTTTCTTGTCTTATTCCTGTCTTAGAGGAAAAGTTTTCAACCTTTCACCATTGACTATGTTAGCAGTTGCCTTATGATATATGGACTTATTATGTTGAGGTAAACTTCTTATATTCTCAATCTGTTGGGTGATTTTAGTAAGAAAGGATATTGTATTTTGTCAAATGCCTTTCCTGCATCTATTGAGATGATCATATGAATTTTTCTTGTTTCTATTACTATGAAATATCACATTTATTGATGATCCATCCTTGTATCCTAGGTATAAATTTCACTTTATCATGATATATGATCCTCTTGATGTACTGTTGAATTGAGTTTGCTAGTTTTTTGTTGAGAATTTTTGCCTATACTCATCAGCAATACAGGCCTGTGGTTTTCTTTTCTTATAGTACCATTATATGGTTTTAATACTAGGACAATGCCAAAATGAGTTTGAAGTATTTTTTTCCTCACTTTTTCCGAAGAGTTTGCGAAGGATTGGTGTTAATTCCTTTTGTGTTTTTTTTTAACATACAACATCCAGAGCTCATCACATGTGCCCTCCTTAATACCCATCACCCGTTTAACTCATCACTCTACCCACCTCCCCTCTAGCAACCCTCAGTTTGTTCTCTATAGTCAAGAGTCTGTTTTATGGTTTGCCTGTCTCTTTTTCCCCTCATGCTCATCTGTTCCATTTCTTAAATTCCACATATGAGTGAGATCATATGGCATTTGTCATTCTCTGACTTATTTCACTTAGCATAATACACTCTAGCCCTGTCCATGTCATTGCAAATGGCAAGATTTCATTCTTTTTTATAGCTGAATAATATTCCATTGTATACCACAACTTCTTTATCCTTTCATCAGTCATTGGATATTTGGGATCTTTCCATAATTTGGCTATTATTGATAATATTCCTATAAACATTCAGCTGCATGTACCCCCTTTGAATCAGTGTTTTTGTATCCTTAGGGTAAAATATGTAGTAATGCAATTGCTGGATCATAGGGTAGTTCTATTTTTAGCTTTTTGAGGAACCTCCATACTGTTTTCCAGAGTGGCTGTACCAGCTTGCATTCCCACCAACAGCATAAGAGGGTTCCCCTTTCTCTGCATCCTCACCAACACCATTGTTTCCTGTGTTGTTAATTTCAGCCATTCTGAGAGGTGTGATGTGATATCTCACTGAAGTTTTGATTTGCATTTCCCTGAAGATGAGTGGTGATGAGCATCTTTTTTGTGTGTCTGTTAGCCATCTGGATGTCTTCTTGGGAAAAAATTTCTATTCATGTCTTCTGCCCATTCCTTAACTGGAATAGCTGTTTTGTGTGTGTTGAGTTTGATGAGTTCTTTATAGATTTTGGTTACAAACCCTTTATCAGATATGTCATTTGCAAATATCTTCTCCCATTCCGAAGGTTGATTTTAGTCTTGTGATTGTTTCCTTCACTGTGCAGAACCTTTTTATCTTGATGAATTCCCAATAGTTCATTTTTGCTTACGTTTCCCTTACATCAGGAGACATGTCTAGCAAGAAGTTACTGCAGCTGATGTCAAAGAGGTTGCTACCTGCTTTCTCCTCTAGGATTTTTATTGTTTCACTTCTCACATTTAGGTCTTTCATCCGTTTTGAATTTATTTTTGTATGTGGTATAAGAAACTGGGTGTTATATGCAAATAATGAATCATGGAACACTACCTCAAAAACTAAGGATATACTACCGTATGGTGACTAACATAACACAATAAAAAATTACTGTTAAAAAAAAGAGAGAGAGAGAAAGTGGTCCAGTTTCATTCTTCTGCATGTTGCTGTCCAGTCTTCCCAACACCATTTGTTGAAGAGACTGTCTTTTTCCCATTGGATATTCTTTCCTGCTTTGTTGAATATTAGTTCACCATATAGTTGTGGGCCCATTTCTGGGTTTTCTATTCTGTTCCATTAATCTATATGTCTGTTTTTGTGACAGTACCATACTGTCTGGATCACTGGTGTTCTTATTTAAATATTTGATAGAATTAACCCACGAATCTATCTGGACCTGAGCTTTTTGGGTTGGGAGGTCTTTAAAAATTGAAATATAGTTGACATACAATCCTACATTATTTTCAGTTGCACAACATAGTGATTCGACAGCTCCATACATTAAGCTATGCTCACCATGAAAGGCGCTGTCACCATCCATCACCATACAATGCCATTACAATATTATTGACTATATTCCTTATGCTGTACCTTTCATCCCTGTGGCTTATCCACTCTATAACTGCAAGTTTGTACTTCTTAATCCCCTTAACCTGTTTCGCCTATCCCCCAATCCCTTCCTCTCTGGCAACCACCAGTTTGTTCTCTGTATTTATGATTTTGTTTTTGTTTGTTTGTTCATTCATTTTGGTTTTTTTTAGATTCCACATAGAAGTAAAATCATATGGTATTTTTTTTCTCTGCCTAACTTATTTCACTTAGCATAATACCATACTCTAGGTCTATTCATGTGGTTGCATTTATCTTCTTTGTCCATTCATTTACTGATGGACACTTAGGTCACCTCCATATCTTGGAGAAGTAAAAGCCAGCATCACAGAAATACAAAGGATTATAAGAGACTAGTGTGAAAAATTATATGCCAACAAACTGGGCAACCTAGAAGAAATGAGTAATTTCTAGAAACATACAATCTTTCAAAACTGAATCAGAAAGAAATAGGCAATCTGAGCAGACCAATTACTAGTAATAAAATTGAATTGGTAATCAAAAACTTTCAACAAACAAAAGTCTAGGAATAGATTGACTCACAGTTAAATTCTACCACTTAAAAAAGACTTAATACTTATTCTCCTCAACCTATTCCAAAAAATAGAAAAAGGAAGAGAAGCTTCCAAACTCATACTATGAGGCCAGTATTACTCTGATACGTGAGAGCTTTTTGATTATCAGTTCAATATCTTTATTCATTATTGGTCTATTCAGATTTTCTATTTCTTCATGATTCAGTGTTGGTAGGTTGTATGTTTCTAAAAATTTATCCAGTAGTTGGAGGTTATTCAATTTGTCGGCATATAATTGTTCAAGTAACCTCTTATGAACCTTTGCATTCCTGTGATATCAGTTTTAATTTTTCCTCTGTCACTTAAAATTTTACTTATTTGAATCCTTTCTTTTTTTCTTGGTTAAGTCTAGCTAAAGGCTTGTCAAATTTGTTTATCTTTCGAGAATATCAACTCTTAATTTTATTGCTCTTTTCTAGTCTTTCTAGTCTTCATTTCATTTAATTCTGCTCTGATTTTTGTGTTTTTCTTTATTATTATTATTTTTTTTAGTTAATATATAGTGTAGCATTGGTTTCAGGAGTAGAATTTAGTGATTCGTCACTTACATATAACACCCAGTGCTCATCCCAACAAGTGTCCTCCTTAATGCCCATCACCCATTTAGCCCATCCCCCACCCATCCCCCCTCCAGAAACCTTCAGTTTGTTCTCTATAGTTAAGAGTTTCTTATGGTTTGCCACCTTTTCTTTTTCTTTTTCTTTTCAAAGAGGAAGGGGGAGGGGCAGAGGAAGAGGGAGATAGAGAAACTTAAGCAAGCTCCACAACCCAGCTGAAAGCCAGAGGTGGCGCTTGATCTCACAACATGATCTCAGGATCATGACCTGAGCCCAAATCAAGAGTCAGATGCTTAACCGACTGAGACACCCAGATGCCCTTCTCTCTCTGTTTTTATCTTATTTTATTTTTCCTTCACTTCACCTATGTTCATCTGTCTTGTTTCTTAAATTCCACATATGAGTGAAATCATCTTCTTTCTTCTGATAACTTTTGGTTAGTTTGTTCATTTTCTAATTTCTTGAGTTGTAAAGTTATGTTGTTTATTTGAGTTTTTTTTAAATGTAGGCATTCATTACTATAAACTCCCCTCTTAGCTCAGCTTTTGCATCATCCATAGGTTTTGCTGTGTTTCCATTTCTGTTTGTTTTAAGATACTTTTTATTTCCCTTTTGATTTCTTCTTTGACCCATTAGTTGTTCAGAAGTGTGTTAATTACTACTTATTTGTGAATTTTTCAGTTTTTTCCTGTTATTGATTTCTATTTTCATACTGTTGTGGTTAGAAAAGATCGTTGGTAGAATTTCAATTGTCTTAGGCTTGTTTTGTAACTGAGCATATGATTTATCCTGGACAATGTTCCACGTGCACTTGAGAAAAATGTGTATTCTGCTCTTATAGGTGGAATGTTCTGTATATGTCTGTTAGGTCCATTTAATCCAATGCATAGTTCAAGTCCAATGTTTCTTTATTGATTGTCTGTCTGGATAATCTGTCCATTGTTGAAAGTAGCATATTGCAGGCCTTTACTATTATTATATTGCCTTCTACTACTCTTTGCAGATCTGTTAGTATTTGTTTAAAATATTTAGGTATCCAATGTTGGCTCATATATATTTACAGTTGTTACATCTTCTTGATAAATTGGCCCCTTTATCGTTATATAATGACATTCACTGTGTCTTGTTATTTTTGAGTTTTAAGTCTGTTTTATGTAAGTATTGTTCCCCCTGTCTCTTTTGGTTTCCATTTGCATGAAATATATTTTAATATACCTGCACTTTGAGCCTATGTGTTCTTGAAGCTGAAGTGAATCTCTTATAGGCAGAATAAAGTGGGGTATTTCCATTCAACCACTCTAAGCCTTTTGATTGGCAACTTTAACTTATTTACATTTAAAGTAATTATTGATTGGCAAGGAGGGACTCTGAATGTTGGTATCTGTGAACATGAAAACCTGAGAGGCAAAAACTGATGAAATCTGCAAAGAGTCTATAGTGTCTGTGCTAGCTCTTAGTTTCTTCAGAGGCAAAAGGTGCTGAGGTTAAAGGAATCTCTTTAGGTTGCTAGTTGTCACCAGAAGCTGCATTCCCATGTCCTGTTTCAATTCTTTTGAAATATGGATCCCCTTTGTTAACCCAAGGGAGGAAAAAAAAAGATCAGGATTTTTTTGGGTTTTGTTTTTCTTTTTTTATTTCAAAAAAATCATAATATGAAGAACAGCAAAAATATGGCACATACTTCTAATTTGTCTTGAACACTTATTTCAATGATTCATTTTACATGACTTATGAAATATTGCTGCAATTTTCTTTTTCAAAGGGACAGACTACTTTGGAACATTTGTACAATGTCAATTTTATGTACCCATTGTAGACTTAAATCTCTTGCAGGGAATATATTGTGTCATCCTAAGTTCATCATGTTAAGTTATTGATCTGTATAAGCCACTTGGCAGGTATCTCACTGTTCTGCTCTAGATGTAGCAGGTAAAGCACAGAGTATCCTTTGAGGTGGTTTTTTCATGTTTGGCATGGAAAGCAGCCCTGGAAAGATGTTTAACTATCTTGTATCCTTGAACTCCAAGTTACAAAGCAGTCAGGAATTCCCAACACACACTCCAAGATGAGTGCAGTAATAAATCGTTTTTCTCCTTGATATCACAGAACAATTTCATGATAAAAACTTTTTCATCTTCTTTTTCTCTGCTTAGAACCAAAACTTCATCTCTAAAATCTTGGGGGCTTTCAAACTACCCTGAGAACATATCCAAATCAGGGAGGACCCAAGCCAGCCAGGAGCTATCATTGAGCCCTCCCCTCTTGAATTTCCTTCTCTGTGCCTGACTTCCTGGGAAGAAATAACCAAGTCCACACATTTTAATGCAGTGGTTCCCATAAGATGTTCAGAGAGTTAATGGTATTTTTTTAGTTTGTGATAAGACTTGGAAACCACTGAATTAAACACATTTTAATGAAGTTTGCTACTACGAGGTTACTCACACCAAATGAGCATTTCAAAGTGAAAGCATGACTAACATAATATAATAAAAAATATTATTATAATAAAAAATTTAAAAAACAAACAAACAAAAAACCAAAGTGAAAGCATGGGAACAAGGCATTCCTCAAATTATTTTGTCACAGACTCATATTTTAAAGAAGCAGTTGAGATTACTCTAGGGGAAATCTTGGGCCAAAGGGTGAGACCTGCACAAACAAAGCCAGGCCCAGAGAAACCTACTGCTCCCTCCTTAGAGCTTCTAAGAGGGAGAGGGGATTCCCACCTCACCACCACCTGTCTTGGAAGGGTTCACAGGTGATGCACTTGGCAGGGCTCTGTCTTAGCCTCCTCCTCTAATCCTTTGCTTCCTAAAGCACAGATTCCTCCAGGTTCCCTTTTTGTTGTTTCTGGAGTTTCCCTCTTTTTTGTAGTGTTCATGATGATTACTATCCTGTGAGTGCACCAAAACAGTGATGTTCTCTGTACCACAGCCTCACAATGGTGGACAATGCATGAGAGTGCTGAGTAGATGGTGGCTGAATGAGCACTGGAACACACTCATGAGCACAAGTCTACTTTATGAATATGAATATGTCACAGCTCAGCTTCTCCTCATAGCAAACTACTAAGAAAAGGAATCCACTAAGGTAAACCAACATACATGAATTTTAATCAACATGTCCAATCAAGCCACCTTAGGCACTGTCGGACACTCTGGAAGCTAGACCATGCAGGTAATTCCTTTACCCAAAATGCACTTTGAAAGCCAATTAAGTTAGCTCTTCCACATATTCAGCATTGGGTTCTAGTTTTCATCCTCCTATAAGGACTTCCAGAATCACTTTTTAAACCTATTTTTCCACAATATGGTCCCTGTATACAGGAAATTTGAACAGGTGAAGCTATAAATCCTGATAAAATTTTTGTATCTCAGGTAGAAAAATAGAGAAAAATGTAATTGTTTTCTTCTAAGTAGTAGACTGCATGAGGTCAGAGGGATCAACCCATCAAAGCAAATAAGAACTGTCAAACATCAAAGACAAGAAGAACGTTTCTCTACAATAAGGGTGCACTGTGTGCTACCAGAGTAGACAATGCTCTAGGAGCTGGCCAGAGTCTGGCCTTCCCTGCATGAAGTCTGTTATGGGCTGAACTGTGTCCCTAAGAATTCATCTGTTGGAGTCCTAACCTCCAGTACTTCAGAATGTGACTGCATTGAAAGATGGGGTCTTTGAAGAGGTGATTAAGGTTAAATGAGTTCGTATCTGTGGACCCTAATACAACCTAACTGGTGTCCTTACAAAAAGAGATTAGGACACAGACACACACAGAGGGATGACCACATGAGAGCAAAAGGAGATGTCTATTTTTAAGCTGAGGGTGAGACATCAGAAGAAACAATGCTACTGACATTTTGATCTCAGATGTCCATCCCCTAGAACTGTGAGACATATGGTAATTTCTATTATTGAAACTACCCATTCTGTGGTACTTTGTTATGGCACAAATGGCAGCCAAACAAACCCATATAAAGTCCCTTCTGCAGAGCATCCAGTGGAGTGACTCTATCACACAACATCTTGGATCCTCTCAGTTTTTAGTTTTTATTCTTTGCTACCTTTGGGAACCTTTTATATGTTAGGTAGGTCATGCTTTGATTTCACTTTCATTTCATGCTTTCATTTCACTTTCAATGGACATCTTCTCAGAAAATTCAGAGTAAAAACAAAGCATTTTGCACTGATGTATTTTTACTTATTTCCTTTCCAAAGAACTACGAAGGAAGAACGAAGGAAGTTTTAGTCATAACCATGGAAATCAAAGTTATGAAATCAGAAAATTTTCAACTAAGCTGGCTAGAATTTGTATAAGAATTTAAGATCAGGGTTTGTTTGTGTTTTTTTTTTAATTTATTTTTTTTTAAATTTCTTACTTTTTTTTTTTAAGTAAAGCCAAGCATTTTTTGTTAGGGAGAGTGAGTGCCCACTTTTTCTTCCCAGTCACCTAATAAAAGTGACGTTTTGGACTATAGTGAAATGTGACTACTATAACCCTCTTTTCTCAAGATTGCCCACTGAACTCACAATCATTAGTCAGTAGATCAAAATTCTGCCATTTAAGCACCCGTATTCCCAAAGGGGAATGTATCCTCATGGCTGAGAAATCTAGAGATTATTCTACAAATAAGCTGCAAGAAATATATATCAATTACCTGTATGACTGGAAGACTCTGATAGGCACTTAAGTATCACCTCATTTAACCAGCTTCTGATGAAGATATTAATCTTTTGCCCTGAAAGCAAATTAAGGCTTAGTTTGGTTGTTTATGTGGGTATAGTTTAGAACTAGAAATACAGTAAGTTGCAACCTTAGTCAAATACCTGTAGACACTCACAGTGACACTAAGGCCTCTGATAAAACAGAATGTTAGTGGCTTAATGTGCAAAGCCCCTTGGCCCATCAGCAGAAATTTATGGCAGCCATTTTAACAGATGCCATTGGAAACATGTCATCCATAGGAAGTCCCTCTTGATAGCTGTGCACTTTGTGGTGATGTCTTGGCAACAGTTCTGCAAAGTGAGGGTTTCTGATATCACCACTGGGGCTTCAGTCACTGGCAGCTCCCAGGGAGAATGATTCTGTCTTCTCTAAATGTCTCTCTGAATGCAGTGCATCCTGTGTGTGCTCCCCCAGCTCTCCTTGGATTCCACTGGCATTCCAAGGCATCTTCCCAAGACACACTTTCTCTCTGATGGATAGCATCTTTAATAGGGGGTTACCAGAGCCTATGCTGTCTGCGCACGTGGAGGTCCAGAGTGATGGAAAGTATATGTCCTCCAAGTGCTGCCCTTTCCACAGACTGGTGCAGAAGTAAAAATACTCCAGCCCCCACCTCTTGCCTGATGGAGGAACTCTGAATGTGGTCCATACCAATTCTTTCTTAGCCCCTTTTCTCACTTGTGTCCCCTTACCCACACTTTACTGGTTTTCCAGCAACACACATCCTAGTAAATTACTTCTGCTTCAGTACTTGTCTCAGGGTCTGCTTTCTGCTGAAGAGCTTAGGACAACATATCTTCTGCTATGAGTCATTTTGTCAGTTTATTCACACACGCATACACACACACACACACATACATGCAAACACACGGAATGGCATTGAATTTTTAAGCATTTGGTGTGAATTGATGTCTTTGTTTAGGTTTAACTAGCAATAAATCCTAAGAGAAATGCAAATAGTAATTTGGGAGATAAAAGAAGCACTAGTACAGGAATACTATCAGGAAGGGAGGGACACAGCCATACTTTACAATAAAGTGTATAATTATGCAATTCACCAATCCTGCAGGGAAGCTCTGGAAACCAGCACAGTTCAAAGGCCTCAAAATTGTCCCACTGGAGCATTAATACAGCAACTCCACAGTTATTGGTTGAAACCTGCCCCCAGGGGACGATTATTCTCCGATCTTCCAGCCAGCACACAAATAGGCAAAGGAGACCCTGGTGGCCAATAAAATGAGCAGACAAATGGAAGGTTAGCCTGCCATGCCCTAAAACCATATGAGTGTGGGGAAATGAGAAAGATATCAACAGATAACTACAATTGATATCTGCACAAAAGTGACTTCCCATTCATGGATACAGAATATGGAAGGCAGAATGATTAAATTCTTCCCCCCTTCATAACTTTCTGTATATATTTTTAATATCCTCCAATTACTTAGTAGTATAAGATTTACATTTTAAATTATATTTCAAATACTAACTTTTAAGTTTTCCCTCAATTATTGACTACTAGTGCATGAAAAGATAATAGATTTTAAAAAAAACCTTTTTAATTCTTTTACTTATTATCAACTTTATTTACTTCTTTCTCTACAGATTAATTCTGCCTGTTCTAGAATTTTATGTAAATGGAATCACATGTGTAGACTACTTTGAACTTGACTCTTTTCGCTCAGCTTAATTTTTAAAAATTTATTATGTTATTATTTGTAAAATTAATCCATACCCTTTTTATTAGTGAAAAATGTTCTCTTAGTGTAGATAGACCACAATTTATTGATCCATTAGCTGGTTGATGGAAAGCTAGGTTGTTTCCAGTTTTGAGCTTTGAGGATTAAAGCTACTATAAGCATTCATATGCAAGTCTTTACATGGACATAACTTCACAGTTATTTTTGATAAATGCCTGGGAGTGAAATTATTTGGCCAAGTATAAAGGAAACTGCCCAACAGTTTTACAAAATGACTGTGCCACTTTACATTTCCATCAGGAAGATTATGAATGTTCTGGTTGCTCCACTTGGTATTATTCACCTTTTAAAATATAGCCATTCAAGTAGATGTGTAGTGGCTTTCCTTTTCAGTTTTTACTTGTATCTTTTGAAGAGAAAGAGCAGAAGTTATTAATTTGGGAAAGTCCAATTTGTGACATTTTTCTTTGATATGATTTTTGTGTTCTGTGATAAGTAATCTTCAAGGAGGTAAACATTTTTCCTACATTTTCTTCTTGGAGATTTATATCTTTAATTTTTACATTCAAACCTACATTAAATAACATTAAACATTTCTAGTTAAATCTTGTAAATGGTGAGAGGTAAGGACTGAACTTCACTTTTATTAAAAAGATTATCCATTAATTATTGGCTTATCTTCACTCCTTTTGTCAAAATCAATTAATCAGATATGTGTGAATCTACCTCTTGATTCTGTTCTGTTTTACTTTGGTAACACAATGTCTTGATTACTGTAGACATATAGTAAATCTTGAAATCCAACTTTGATCTTTTAAAAAATTGTTCTAAGTCCATACTATCTTGGGATTATCTTGATTTCTGCAGAAAATGCCTACTGGGATTTTGACTGTTATAGAATCAAATCTATTGATCAATTTTTAGACATTTGACTTTTTAAGAGCAAAGAGTCTCTCAATCCATTAAGTTGGATATGTCTTTTCATTTAACTGGGTATTCTTTACATTTTCTGAGTAGTGCTCATAACATGTATTATACCACACATTTTGTTTAAATTATCTCTAAGAATCTCATATTTTAATGCAATTATAAATGGTATTATACTTTAAATTTCATTTTTAACTGTCTACTGCTAATATAGAAGTGTAATTTGTTTTTTCCACTGAACTCGTACCTGAGACTTTGCTAAATTAACATATAAGTTTTTGTAGATTCGTAGTATTTTCTACATACAGAATCATGTTTTCTTCTTTACTTTCTAATTTGCTTGTTTTTTATTTCTTCTACTTGTCTGATTGCTCCTACTAGAATGTCCAGCACCACACTGAATAGGAGTGGCAAGAAAAGATGTCTTTTCCTTGTTCCAGATCTTAGAAGGAAAGTTTTTAGTCTTTCACCATTAAACATGATGTTAGCTAAAGGTTCTTTGTAGATGTCCTTTATCAAGTTGAAGGAATTCCTTTCATTCAAATTTCCTGGGAGGTTTTATCATAAATTCACGTATCAAGAATTGGTGTTGAATTTAATTGTTGGAGAGGATGTGGAGAAAGGGGATCCCTCCTACATTGTTGGTGGGAATGCAAGTTGGTACA